>NC_136710.1:9466499-9941499 GCF_947650265.1 Symphodus melops
TCAAAAATAATATGAAAATAAGAAAACAAACTAGAAATTGTGTTTTTTAAAAAAAGTATTATTTTTTCAATATCAATAGCTCTATTAATATCACAAGCCACAACGGCTGGTCCGACAACAACCACAGTGGCACCAACAACAACCGGAGCTCTAACAACCACCACAGCAGCTCCAAAAACAACAAAAGCTGCACCAACGACAACAACAGCAGTTCCAACAACAACCACTGCAACTCCAACAACCACCACAACAGCTCCAAAAACAACCACTGCTGCTCCTACAACAACAGCAGTTCCAACAACAACCACTGCTGCTCCTACAACCACCACAGAGGCTCCTACAACCAACACAGCAGCTCCAACAACAACCACTGCTGCTCCTACAACAACAACAACAGTAGCTCCAACAACAACCACTGGGGCTCCTACAACGACCAGAGCAGCTCCAACAACAACCACTGCTACTCCAACAACAACAACTGCTGCTCCAACAACCACCACAGCTGCTCCTACAACAACAACAACAGTAGCCCAAACAACAACCACCACAGTAGCTCCAACAACCACCACAGCAGCTCCAACAACAACAACTCTCTCTCCACCAACCACCACAGCAGCTCCAACAACAACCACTGCTACTCCAACAACCACCACAGCTGCACCAACAACAACCACAGCAGCTCCAACAACCCCCACACCAGCTCCAACAACCACAACAGCTGCACCAACAACAACAACAGCAGCAAGTCCAACAACAACCACAGCAGCTCCAACAACCCCCACACCAGCTCCAACAACCACAACAGCTGCACCAACAACAACCACCACAACAGCTCCAACAACAACCACTGCTTCTCCAACAATAACCACAGCTGCACCAACAACAACAACAGCAGCTCCAACAACAACCACTGCTGCTCCAACATCCACCACAACAGCTCCAACAACAACCACTGCTGCTCTTACAACAACAACAGTAGGTCCAACAACAACCACTGCTGCTCCTACAACCACCACAGCAGCTCCAACCACCACCACAGCAGCTCCAACAACAACAACTGTCTCTCCAACAACCACCACAACAGCTCCAACAACAACCACTGCTGCTCTTACAACAACAACAGTAGGTCCAACAACAACCACTGCTGCTCCAACAACCACCACAGCAGCTCCAACAACAACCACTACTGCTCCAACAACCACAACAGCTGCACCAACAACAACAACAGCAGCTCCAACAACAACCACTGCTGCTCCAACAACCACCACAACAGCTCCAACAACAATCACTGCTGATCCGACAACTACAACAGTAGCTCCAACAACCACCACTGCTGCTCCTACAACCACCACAGCAGCTCCAACAACCACCACAGCAGCTCCAACAACAACCACTGTTGCTCCAACAACCACCACAGCAGCTCCAACAACTACAACAGCTGCACCAACAACAACCACAACAGCTGCACCAACAACAACAACAGCAGCTCCAACAACAACCACTGCTGCTCCAAAAACCAGCACAGCAACTCCAACAACAACCACTGCTGCTCCAACAACCACCACAGCAGCTCCAACAATAACAACTGTCTCTCCAACAACCACCACAAGAGCTCCAACACCAACCACTGCTGCTCTTACAACAACAACAGTAGGTCCAACAACAACCACTGCTGCTCCTACAACCACCACAGCAGCTCCAACAACCACCACAGCTGCACCAACAACAGCAGCTCCAACATCAACCACTGCTGCTCCAACAACAACCACTGCTTCTCCTACAACTACACCAGTAGCTCCAACAACAACCACTGCTGCTCCTACAACCACCACAACAGCTCCAACAACAACCACTGCTGCTCTTACAACAACAACAGTAGCTCCAACAACAACCACTGCTGCTCCAACAACAACTACTGCAGCTCCAACAACCACAACAGCTGCACCAACAATAACAACAGCAGCTCCAACAACAACCACTGCTGCTCCAACAACCACCACAGCAGCTCCAACAACAACCACTGCTACTCCCACAACCACAACAGCTGCACCAACAACAACGACAGCAGCTCCAACAACAACCACTGCTGCTCCTACAACCACCACAGCAGCTCCAACAACCAGCACAGCAGCTAGAACAACAACCACTGCTGCTCCAACAACCACCACATCAGCTCCAACAACAACAAGTGTCTCTCCAACAACCACCACAACAGCTCCAACAACAACCACTGCTGCTCTTACAACAACCAGAGTAGCTCCAACAACAACCACTGCTGCTCCAACAACCACCACAGCAGCTCCAACAACAACTACTGCTACTCCCACAACCACAACAGCTGCACCAACAACAACGACAGCAGCTCCAACAACAACCACTGCAGCTCCAACAACCACCACAGCAGCTCCAACAACCACCACTGCTGCTCCAACAACCACCACTGCTACTCCAACAACAACCACTGCTGCTCCAACAACCACCACAGCAGCTCCAACAACAACCACTGCTACTCCAACAACAACCACAACAACAGTAGCTCCATCAACAACCACTGGGGCTCCTACAACTACCACAGGAGCTCCAACAACCACCACCGTAGCTCCAACAACCACAACAGCTGAGCCAACAACAACAGCAGCTCCAACAACAACCACTGCTGCTCCTACAACCACAACAGCTGCACCAACAACAACGACAGCAGCTCCAACAACAACCACTGCTGCTCCTACAACCACCACAGCAGCTCCAACAACCACCAAAGCAGCTCCAACAACCAAAACAGCTGCACCAACAACCACTGCTGCTCCAACAACCACCACAGCAGCTCCAACAACCACAACAGCTGCACCAACAACAACAACAGCAGCTCCAACAACAACAACAGCAGCTCCAACAACAACAACAGCAGCTCCAACAACAACCACTGCTGCGCCAACAACCAGCACAGCAGCTCCAACAACCACCACAGCAGCTCCAACAACCACAACAGCTGCACCAACAACAGCAGCTCCAACAACAACAACAGCAGCTCCAACAACCACTGCTGCTCCAACAACCACCACAGCAGCTCCAACAACAACCACTGCTGCTCCTACAACCACAACAGCTGCACCAACAACAACGACAGCAGCTCCAACAACAACCACTGCTGCTCCTACAACCACCACAGCAGCTCCAACAACCACCACAGCAGCTCCAACAACCACCACAGCAGCTCCAACAACCACAACAGCTGCACCAACAACAACAACAGCAGCTCCAACAACAACAACAACAGCAGCAGCTCCAACAACCACAACAGCAGCTCCAACAACAACCACTGCTGCTCCTACAACCACCACAGCAGCTCCAACAACAAAAACTGCTGGTCCTACAACCACCACAGCAGCTCCAACAACCACCACAGCAGCTTCAACAACCACAACAGCAGCTCCAACAACCACCACAGCAGCTCCAACAACCACCACAGCAGCTTCAACAACCACAACAGCTGCACAAACAACAGCAGCTCCAACAACAACCACTGCTGCCCCAACAACCACCACAGCAGCTCCAACAACAACCACTGCTGCTCCTACAACTACACCAGTAGCTCCAACAACCACCACAGCAGCTCCAACAACCACCACAGCAGCTCCAACAACCACCACAGCAGCTCCAACAACCACCACAGCAGCTCCAACAACCACCACAGCAGCTCCAACAACAACCACTGCTGCTCCAACAACCACCACAGCAGCTCCAACAACCACAACAGCTGCACCAACAACAACAACAGCAGCTCCAACAACAACAGCAGCTCCAACAACAACAACAGCAGCTCCAACAACAACCACTGCTGCGCCAACAACCAGCACAGCAGCTCCAACAACAACCACTGCTGCTCCAACAACCACCACAGCAGCTCCAACAACAACCACTGCTACTCCAACAACCACAACAGCTGCACCAACAACAACGACAGCAGCTCCAACAACAACCACTGCTGCTCCTACAACCACCACTGCAGCTCCAACAACAACCACTGCTGCTCCTACAACCACCACAGCAGCTCCAACAACCACCACAGAAGCTCCAACAACCACCACAGCAGCTCCAACAACCACAACAGCTGCACCAACAACAGCAGCTCCAACAACAACCACTGCTGCCCCAACAACCACCACAGCAGCTCCAACAACAACCACTGCTGCTCCTACAACTACACCAGTAGCTCCAACAACCACCACAGCAGCTCCAAGAACCACCACAGCAGCTCCAACAACCACCACAGCAGCTCCAACAACCACCACAGCAGCTCCAACAACCACAACAGCTGCACCAACAACAGCAGCTCCAACAACAACCACTGCTGCTCCAACAACCACCACAGCAGCTCCAACAACCACAACAGCTGCACCAACAACAACAACAGCAGCTCCAAAAACAACAGCAGCTCCAACAACAACAACAGCAGCTCCAACAACAACCACTGCTGCGCCAACAACCAGCACAGCAGCTCCAACAACAACCACTGCTGCTCCAACAACCACCACAGCAGCTCCAACAACAACCACTGCTACTCCAACAACCACAACAGCTGCACCAACAACAACGACAGCAGCTCCAACAACAACCACTGCTGCTCCTACAACCACCACAGCAGCTCCAACAACAACCACTGCTGCTCCAACAACCACCACAGCAGCTCCAACAACAACCACTGCTGCTCCTACAACTACACCAGTAGCTCCAACAACCACCACAGCAGCTCCAACAACAACCACTGCTACTCCAACAACCAAAACAGCTGCACCAACAACCACTGCTGCTCCAACAATCACCACAGCAGCTCCAACAACCACAACAGCTGCACCAACAACAACAACAGCAGCTCCAACAACAACAACAGCAGCTCCAACAACAACCACTGCTGCGCCAACAACCAGCACAGGAGCTCCTACAACCACCACAGCAGCTCCAACAACCACAACAGCTGCACCAACAACAGCAGCTCCAACAACAACAACAGCAGCTCCAACAACAACCACTGCTGCTCCATCAACCACCACAGCAGCTCCAACAACAACCACTGCTGCTCCTACAACCACAACAGCTGCACCAACAACAACGACAGCAGCTCCAACAACAACCACTGCTGCTCCTACAACCACCACAGCAGCTCCAACAACAACCACTGCTGCGCCAACAACCAGCACAGCAGCTCCAACAACAACCACTGCTGCTCCAACAACCACCACAGCAGCTCCAACAACAACAACAACTGTTTCTCCAACAACCACCACAACAGCTCCAACAACAACCACTGCTGCTCCAACAACCACCACAGAAGCTCCAACAACAACCACTGTTACTCCAACAACCACAACAGCTGCACCAACAACAACGACAGCAGCTCCAACAAAAACCACTGCTGCTCCTACAACCACCACAGCAGCTCCAACAACAACCACTGCTGCTCCTACAACCACCACAGCAGCTCCAACAACCACCACAGCAGCTCCAACAACCACAACAGCTGCACCAACAACAACCACTGCTGCCCCAACAACCACCACAGCAGCTCCAACAACAACCACTGCTGCTCCAACAACTACACCAATAGCTCCAACAACCACCACAGCAGCTCCAACAACCACCACAGCAGCTCCAACAACCACCACAGCAGCTCCAACAACCACAACAGCTGCACCAACAACAGCAGCTCCAACAACAACCACTGCTGCTCCAACAACCACCACAGCAGCTCCAACAACCACAACAGCTGCACCAACAACAACAACAGCAGCTCCAACAACAACAACAGCAGCTCCAACGATAACAACAGCAGCTCCAACAACAACAACAGCAGCTCCAACAACAACCACTGCTGCGCCAACAACCAGCACAGCAGCTCCAACAACAACCACTGCTGCTCCAACAACCACCACAGCAGCTCCAACAACCACCACTGCTACTCCAACAACCACAACAGCTGCACCAACAACAACGACAGCAGCTCCAACAACAACGACAGCAGCTCCAACAACAACCACTGCTGCTCCTACAACCACCACAGCAGCTCCAACAACAACCACTGCTGCTCCTACAACCACCACAGCAGCTCCAACAACCACCACAGGAGCTCCAACAACCACCACAGCAGCTCCAACAACCACAACAGCTGCACCAACAACAGCAGCTCCAACAACAACCACTGCTGCTCCAACAACAACCACTGCTTCTCCTACAACTACACCAGTAGCTCCAACAACCACCACAGCAGCTCCAACAACAACCACTGCTACTCCAACAACCACAACAGCTGCACCAACAACAACCACTGCTGCTCCGACAACCACCACAACAGCTCCAACAACAATCACTGCTGCTCCAACAACTACAACAGTAGCTCCAACAACCACCACTGCTGCTCCTACAACCACAACAGCTGCACCAACAACAACAACAGCAGCAGCTCCAACAACAACCACTGCTGCTCCATCAACCAGCACAGCAGCTCCAACAACAACCACTGCTACTCCAACAACCACAACTGCGGCACCAACAACCACAACAGCTGCACCAACAACAACAACAGCAGCTCCAACATCAACCACTGCTGCTCCAACAACCACCACAGCAGCTCCAACAACCACCACTGCTGCTCCAACAACAACCACTGCTACTCCAACCACAACCACTGCTGCTCCAACAACCACCACAGCAGCTCCAACAACCACCACAGCAGCTCCAACAACCACCACAGCAGCTCCAACAACCACCACAGCAACTCCAACAACCACAACAGCTGCACCAACAACAACAGCAGCTCCAACAACAACCACTGCTGCTCCAACAACCACCACAGCAGCTCCAACAACAACCACTGCTACTCCAACAACCACAACAGCTGCACCAAAAACCACGACAGCAGCTCCAACAACAACCACTGCTGCTCCAACAACCACCACAGCAGCTCCAACAACCACAACAGCTGCACCAACAACAGCAGCTCCAACAACAACCACTGCTGCTCCAACAACCACCAGAGCAGCTCCAACAACAACCACTGCTGCTCCTACAACTACACCAGTAGCTCCAACAACCACCACTGCTGCTCCTAAAACTACAACAGTAGCTCCAACAACCACCACAGCAGCTCCAACAACCACAACAGCTGCACCAACAACAGCAGCTCCAACAACAACCACTGCTGCTCCAACAACCACCACAGCAGCTCCAACAACAACCACTGCTGCTCCTACAACTACAACAGTAGCTCCAACAACCACCACTGCTGCTCCTACAACCACCACAGCAGCTGCACCAACAACAACAACTGTCTCTCCAACAACCACCACAACAGCTCAAACAACAACCACTGCTGTTCTTGCAACAACAACAGTTGCTCCAACAACAACCACCTCTGCTCCAACAACCACCACAGCAGCTCCAACAGCAACCACTGCTACTCCAACAACCACAACAGCTGCACCAACAACAACAACAGCAGCTCCAACAACAACCACTGCTGCTCTAACAACCACCACAGCAGCTCCAACAACAACCACTGTTGCTCCAACAACCACCACAGCAGCTCCAACAACCACAACAGCTGCACCAACAACAACCACAGCAGCTCCTACAACTACACCAGTAGCTCCAACAACAACCACAACAGCTGCACCAACAACAACAACAGCAGCTCCAACAACAACCACTGCTGCTCCAACAACCAGCACAGCAGCTCCAACAACAACAACTGTCTCTCCAACATCCACCACAACAGCTCCAACAACAACCACTGCTGCTCTTACAACAACAACAGTAGGTCCAACAACAACCACTGCTGCTCCAACAACCACCACAGCAGCTCCAACAACAACCACTACTACTCCAACAACCACAACAGCTGCACCAACAACAACAACAGCAGCTCCAACAACAACCACTGCTGCTCCAACAACCACCACAACAGCTCCAACAACAATCACTGCTGATCCGACAACTACAACAGTAGCTCCAACAACCACCACTGCTGCTCCAACAACAACTACTGCAGCTCCAACAACCACAACAGCTGCACCAACAATAACAACAGCAGCTCCAACAACAACCACTGCTGCTCCAACAACCACCACAGCAGCTCCAACAACAACCACTGCTACTCCCACAACCACAACAGCTGCACCAACAACAACGACAGCAGCTCCAACAACAACCACTGCTGCTCCTACAACCACCACAGCAGCTCCAACAACAACAACTGCTGCTCCTACAACCACCACAGCAGCTCCAACAACCACCACAGCAGCTCCAACAACCAGCACAGCAGCTAGAACAACAACCACTGCTGCTCCAACAACCACCACATCAGCTCCAACAACAACAAGTGTCTCTCCAACAACCACCACAACAGCTCCAACAACAACCACTGCTGCTCTTACAACAACCAGAGTAGCTCCAACAACAACCACTGCTGCTCCAACAACCACCACAGCAGCTCCAACAACAACTACTGCTACTCCCACAACCACAACAGCTGCACCAACAACAACGACAGCAGCTCCAACAACAACCACTGCAGCTCCAACAACCACCACAGCAGCTCAAACAACCACAACTGCTGCTCCAACAACCACCACTGCTACTCCAACAACAACCACTGCTGCTCCAACAACCACCACAGCAGCTCCAACAACAACCACTGCTACTCCAACAACAACCACAACAACAGTAGCTCCATCAACAACCACTGGGGCTCCTACAACTACCACAGGAGCTCCAACAACCACCACCGTAGCTCCAACAACCACAACAGCTGAGCCAACAACAACAGCAGCTCCAACAACAACCACTGCTGCTCCTACAACCACAACAGCTGCACCAACAACAACGACAGCAGCTCCAACAACAACCACTGCTGCTCCTACAACCACCACAGCAGCTCCAACAACCACCACAGCAGCTCCAACAACCACCAAAGCAGCTCCAACAACCAAAACAGCTGCACCAACAACCACTGCTGCTCCAACAACCACCACAGCAGCTCCAACAACCACAACAGCTGCACCAACAACAACAACAGCAGCTCCAACAACAACAACAGCAGCTCCAACAACAACAACAGCAGCTCCAACAACAACCACTGCTGCGCCAACAACCAGCACAGCGGCTCCAACAACCACCACAGCAGCTCCAACAACCACAACAGCTGCACCAACAACAGCAGCTCCAACAACAACAACAGCAGCTCCAACAACAACCACTGCTGCTCCAACAACCACCACAGCAGCTCCAACAACAACCACTGCTGCTCCTACAACCACAACAGCTGCACCAACAACAACGACAGCAGCTCCAACAACAACCACTGCTGCTCCTACAACCACCACAGCAGCTCCAACAACCACCACAGCAGCTCCAACAACCACCACAGCAGCTCCAACAACCACAACAGCTGCACCAACAACAACAACAGCAGCTCCAACAACAACAACAACAGCAGCAGCTCCAACAACCACAACAGCAGCTCCAACAACAACCACTGCTGCTCCTACAACCACCACAGCAGCTCCAACAACAAAAACTGCTGCTCCTACAACCACCACAGCAGCTCCAACAACCACCACAGCAGCTTCAACAACCACAACAGCTGCACCAACAACAGCAGCTCCAACAACAACCACTGCTGCCCCAACAACCACCACAGCAGCTCCAACAACAACCACTGCTGCTCCTACAACTACACCAGTAGCTCCAACAACCACCACAGCAGCTCCAACAACCACCACAGCAGCTCCAACAACCACCACAGCAGCTCCAACAACCACCACAGCAGCTCCAACAACCACAACAGCTGCACCAACAACAGCAGCTCCAACAACAACCACTGCTGCTCCAACAACCACCACAGCAGCTCCAACAACCACAACAGCTGCACCAACAACAACAACAGCAGCTCCAACAACAACAGCAGCTCCAACAACAACCACTGCTGCGCCAACAACCAGCACAGCAGCTCCAACAACAACCACTGCTGCTCCAACAACCACCACAGCAGCTCCAACAACAACCACTGCTACTCCAACAACCACAACAGCTGCACCAACAACAACGACAGCAGCTCCAACAACAACCACTGCTGCTCCTACAACCACCACTGCAGCTCCAACAATAACCACTGCTGCTCCTACAACCACCACAGCAGCTCCAACAACCACCACAGAAGCTCCAACAACCACCACAGCAGCTCCAACAACCACAACAGCTGCAACAACAACAGCAGCTCCAACAACAACCACTGCTGCCCCAACAACCACCACAGCAGCTCCAACAACAACCACTGCTGCTCCTACAACTACACCAGTAGCTCCAACAACCACCACAGCAGCTCCAACAACCACCACAGCAGCTCCAACAACCACCACAGCAGCTCCAACAACCACCACAGCAGCTCCAACAACCACAACAGCTGCACCAACAACAGCAGCTCCAACAACAACCACTGCTGCTCCAACAACCACCACAGCAGCTCCAACAACCACAACAGCTGCACCAACAACAACAACAGCAGCTCCAACAACAACAGCAGCTCCAACAACAACAACAGCAGCTCCAACAACAACCACTGCTGCGCCAACAACCAGCACAGCAGCTCCAACAACAACCACTGCTGCTCCAACAACCACCACAGCAGCTCCAACAACAACCACTGCTACTCCAACAACCACAACAGCTGCACCAACAACAACGACAGCAGCTCCAACAACAACCACTGCTGCTCCTACAACCACCACAGCAGCTCCAACAACAACCACTGCTGCTCCTACAACCACCACAGCAGCTCCAACAACCACCACAGAAGCTCCAACAACCACCACAGCAGCTCCAACAACCACAACAGCTGCACCAACAACAGCAGCTCCAACAACAACCACTGCTGCTCCAACAACCACCACAGCAGCTCCAACAACAACCACTGCTGCTCCTACAACTACACCAGTAGCTCCAACAACCACCACAGCAGCTCCAACAACAACCACTGCAGCTCCAACAACCACCACAGCAGCTCCAACAACCACCACTGCTGCTCCAACAACCACCACTGCTACTCCAACAACAACCACTGCTGCTCCAACAACCACCACAGCAGCTCCAACAACAACCACTGCTACTCCAACAACAACCACAACAACAGTAGCTCCATCAACAACCACTGGGGCTCCTACAACTACCACAGGAGCTCCAACAACCACCACCGTAGCTCCAACAACCACAACAGCTGAGCCAACAACAACAGCAGCTCCAACAACAACCACTGCTGCTCCTACAACCACAACAGCTGCACCAACAACAACGACAGCAGCTCCAACAACAACCACTGCTGCTCCTACAACCACCACAGCAGCTCCAACAACCACCACAGCAGCTCCAACAACCACCAAAGCAGCTCCAACAACCAAAACAGCTGCACCAACAACCACTGCTGCTCCAACAACCACCACAGCAGCTCCAACAACCACAACAGCTGCACCAACAACAACAACAGCAGCTCCAACAACAACAACAGCAGCTCCAACAACAACAACAGCAGCTCCAACAACAACCACTGCTGCGCCAACAACCAGCACAGCAGCTCCAACAACCACCACAGCAGCTCCAACAACCACAACAGCTGCACCAACAACAGCAGCTCCAACAACAACAACAGCAGCTCCAACAACAACCACTGCTGCTCCAACAACCACCACAGCAGCTCCAACAACAACCACTGCTGCTCCTACAACCACAACAGCTGCACCAACAACAACGACAGCAGCTCCAACAACAACCACTGCTGCTCCTACAACCACCACAGCAGCTCCAACAACCACCACAGCAGCTCCAACAACCACCACAGCAGCTCCAACAACCACAACAGCTGCACCAACAACAACAACAGCAGCTCCAACAACAACAACAACAGCAGCAGCTCCAACAACCACAACAGCAGCTCCAACAACAACCACTGCTGCTCCTACAACCACCACAGCAGCTCCAACAACAAAAACTGCTGCTCCTACAACCACCACAGCAGCTCCAACAACCACCACAGCAGCTTCAACAACCACAACAGCTGCACCAACAACAGCAGCTCCAACAACAACCACTGCTGCCCCAACAACCACCACAGCAGCTCCAACAACAACCACTGCTGCTCCTACAACTACACCAGTAGCTCCAACAACCACCACAGCAGCTCCAACAACCACCACAGCAGCTCCAACAACCACCACAGCAGCTCCAACAACCACCACAGCAGCTCCAACAACCACAACAGCTGCACCAACAACAGCAGCTCCAACAACAACCACTGCTGCTCCAACAACCACCACAGCAGCTCCAACAACCACAACAGCTGCACCAACAACAACAACAGCAGCTCCAACAACAACAGCAGCTCCAACAACAACAACAGCAGCTCCAACAACAACCACTGCTGCGCCAACAACCAGCACAGCAGCTCCAACAACAACCACTGCTGCTCCAACAACCACCACAGCAGCTCCAACAACAACCACTGCTACTCCAACAACCACAACAGCTGCACCAACAACAACGACAGCAGCTCCAACAACAACCACTGCTGCTCCCACAACCACCACAGCAGCTCCAACAACAACCACTGCTGCTCCTACAACCACCACAGCAGCTCCAACAACCACCACAGAAGCTCCAACAACCACCACAGCAGCTCCAACAACCACCACAGAAGCTCCAACAACCACCACAGCAGCTCCAACAACAACCACTGCTGCTCCAACAACCACCACAGCAGCTCCAACAACAACCACTGCTGCTCCTACAACTACACCAGTAGCTCCAACAACCACCACAGCAGCTCCAACAACAACCACTGCAGCTCCAACAACCACCACAGCAGCTCCAACAACCACCCCTGCTGCTCCAACAACCACCACTGCTACTCCAACAACAACCACTGCTGCTCCAACAACCACCACAGCAGCTCCAACAACAACCACTGCTACTCCAACAACAACCACAACAACAGTAGCTCCATCAACAACCACTGGGGCTCCTACAACTACCACAGGAGCTCCAACAACCACCACCGTAGCTCCAACAACCACAACAGCTGAGCCAACAACAACAGCAGCTCCAACAACAACCACTGCTGCTCCTACAACCACAACAGCTGCACCAACAACAACGACAGCAGCTCCAACAACAACCACTGCTGCTCCTACAACCACCACAGCAGCTCCAACAACCACCACAGCAGCTCCAACAACCACCAAAGCAGCTCCAACAACCAAAACAGCTGCACCAACAACCACTGCTGCTCCAACAACCACCACAGCAGCTCCAACAACCACAACAGCTGCACCAACAACAACAACAGCAGCTCCAACAACAACAACAGCAGCTCCAACAACAACAACAGCAGCTCCAACAACAACCACTGCTGCGCCAACAACCAGCACAGCAGCTCCAACAACCACCACAGCAGCTCCAACAACCACAACAGCTGCACCAACAACAGCAGCTCCAACAACAACAACAGCAGCTCCAACAACAACCACTGCTGCTCCAACAACCACCACAGCAGCTCCAACAACAACCACTGCTGCTCCTACAACCACAACAGCTGCACCAACAACAACGACAGCAGCTCCAACAACAACCACTGCTGCTCCTACAACCACAACAGCTGCACCAACAACCACCACAGCAGCTCCAACAACCACCACAGCAGCTCCAACAACCACCACAGCAGCTCCAACAACCACAACAGCTGCACCAACAACAACAACAGCAGCTCCAACAACAACAACAACAGCAGCAGCTCGAACAACCACAACAGCAGCTCCAACAACAACCACTGCTGCTCCTACAACCACCACAGCAGCTCCAACAACAAAAACTGCTGCTCCTACAACCACCACAGCAGCTCCAACATCCACCACAGCAGCTTCAACAACCACAACAGCTGCACCAACAACAGCAGCTCCAACAACAACCACTGCTGCCCCAACAACCACCACAGCAGCTCCAACAACAACCACTGCTGCTCCTACAACTACACCAGTAGCTCCAACAACCACCACAGCAGCTCCAACAACCACCACAGCAGCTCCAACAACCACCACAGCAGCTCCAACAACCACCACAGCAGCTCCAACAACCACAACAGCTGCACCAACAACAGCAGCTCCAACAACAACCACTGCTGCTCCAACAACCACCACAGCAGCTCCAACAACCACAACAGCTGCACCAACAACAACAACAGCAGCTCCAACAACAACAGCAGCTCCAACAACAACAACAGCAGCTCCAACAACAACCACTGCTGCGCCAACAACCAGCACAGCAGCTCCAACAACAACCACTGCTGCTCCAACAACCACCACAGCAGCTCCAACAACAACCACTGCTACTCCAACAACCACAACAGCTGCACCAACAACAACGACAGCAGCTCCAACAACAACCACTGCTGCTCCTACAACCACCACTGCAGCTCCAAAAACAACCACTGCTGCTCCTACAACCACCACAGCAGCTCCAACAACCACCACAGAAGCTCCAACAACCACCACAGCAGCTCCAACAACCACCACAGCAGCTCCAACAACCACCACAGCAGCTCCAACAACCACAACAGCTGCACCAACAACAGCAGCTCCAACAACAACCACTGCTGCTCCAACAACCACCACAGAAGCTCCAACAACCACAACAGCTGCACCAACAACAACAACAGCAGCTCCAACAACAACAGCAGCTCCAACAACAACAACAGCAGCTCCAACAACAACCACTGCTGCGCCAACAACCAGCACAGCAGCTCCAACAACAACCACTGCTGCTCCAACAACCACCACAGCAGCTCCAACAACAACCACTGCTACTCCAACAACCACAACAGCTGCACCAACAACAACGACAGCAGCTCCAACAACAACCACTGCTGCTCCTACAACCACCACAGCAGCTCCAACAACAACCACTGCTGCTCCTACAACCACCACAGCAGCTCCAACAACCACCACAGAAGCTCCAACAACCACCACAGCAGCTCCAACAACCACAACAGCTGCACCAACAACAGCAGCTCCAACAACAACCACTGCTGCTCCTACAACTACACCAGTAGCTCCAACAACCACCACAGCAGCTCCAACAACAACCACTGCAGCTCCAACAACCACCACAGCAGCTCCAACATCCACCACTGCTGCTCCAACAACCACCACTGCTACTCCAACAACAACCACTGCTGCTCCAACAACCACCACAGCAGCTCCAACAACAACCACTGCTACTCCAACAACAACCACAACAACAGTAGCTCCATCAACAACCACTGGGGCTCCTACAACTACCACAGGAGCTCCAACAACCACCACCGTAGCTCCAACAACCACAACAGCTGAGCCAACAACAACAGCAGCTCCAACAACAACCACTGCTGCTCCTACAACCACAACAGCTGCACCAACAACAACGACAGCAGCTCCAACAACAACCACTGCTGCTCCTACAACCACCACAGCAGCTCCAACAACCACCACAGCAGCTCCAACAACCACCAAAGCAGCTCCAACAACCAAAACAGCTGCACCAACAACCACTGCTGCTCCAACAACCACCACAGCAGCTCCAACAACCACAACAGCTGCACCAACAACAACAACAGCAGCTCCAACAACAACAACAGCAGCTCCAACAACAACAACAGCAGCTCCAACAACAACCACTGCTGCGCCAACAACCAGCACAGCAGCTCCAACAACCACCACAGCAGCTCCAACAACCACAACAGCTGCACCAACAACAGCAGCTCCAACAACAACAACAGCAGCTCCAACAACAACCACTGCTGCTCCAACAACCACCACAGCAGCTCCAACAACAACCACTGCTGCTCCTACAACCACAACAGCTGCACCAACAACAACGACAGCAGCTCCAACAACAACCACTGCTGCTCCTACAACCACCACAGCAGCTCCAACAACCACCACAGCAGCTCCAACAACCACCACAGCAGCTCCAACAACCACAACAGCTGCACCAACAACAACAACAGCAGCTCCAACAACAACAACAACAGCAGCAGCTCCAACAACCACAACAGCAGCTCCAACAACAACCACTGCTGCTCCTACAACCACCACAGCAGCTCCAACAACAACCACTGCTGCTCCTACAACTACACCAGTAGCTCCAACAACCACCACAGCAGCTCCAACAACCACCACAGCAGCTCCAACAACCACCACAGCAGCTCCAACAACCACCACAGCAGCTCCAACAACCACAACAGCTGCACCAACAACAGCAGCTCCAACAACAACCACTGCTGCTCCAACAACCACCACAGCAGCTCCAACAACCACAACAGCTGCACCAACAACAACAACAGCAGCTCCAACAACAACAGCAGCTCCAACAACAACAACAGCAGCTCCAACAACAACCACTGCTGCGCCAACAACCAGCACAGCAGCTCCAACAACAACCACTGCTGCTCCAACAACCACCACAGCAGCTCCAACAACAACCACTGCTACTCCAACAACCACAACAGCTGCACCAACAACAACGACAGCAGCTCCAACAACAACCACTGCTGCTCCTACAACCACCACAGCAGCTCCAACAACAACCACTGCTGCTCCTACAACCACCACAGCAGCTCCAACAACCACCACAGAAGCTCCAACAACCACCACAGCAGCTCCAACAACCACAACAGCTGCACCAACAACAGCAGCTCCAACAACAACCACTGCTGCTCCAACAACCACCACAGCAGCTCCAACAACAACCACTGCTGCTCCTACAACTACACCAGTAGCTCCAACAACCACCACAGCAGCTCCAACAACAACCACTGCAGCTCCAACAACCACCACAGCAGCTCCAACAACCACCACTGCTGCTCCAACAACCACCACTGCTACTCCAACAACAACCACTGCTGCTCCAACAACCACCACAGCAGCTCCAACAACAACCACTGCTACTCCAACAACAACCACAACAACAGTAGCTCCATCAACAACCACTGGGGCTCCTACAACTACCACAGGAGCTCCAACAACCACCACCGTAGCTCCAACAACCACAACAGCTGAGCCAACAACAACAGCAGCTCCAACAACAACCACTGCTGCTCCTACAACCACAACAGCTGCACCAACAACAACGACAGCAGCTCCAACAACAACCACTGCTGCTCCTACAACCACCACAGCAGCTCCAACAACCACCACAGCAGCTCCAACAACCACCAAAGCAGCTCCAACAACCAAAACAGCTGCACCAACAACCACTGCTGCTCCAACAACCACCACAGCATCTCCAACAACCACAACAGCTGCACCAACAACAACAACAGCAGCTCCAACAACAACAACAGCAGCTCCAACAACAACAACAGCAGCTCCAACAACAACCACTCCTGCTCCTACAACCACCACAGCAGCTCCAACAACAACCACTGCTGCTCCTACAACCACCACAGCAGCTCCAACAACCACCACAGAAGCTCCAACAACCACCACAGCAGCTCCAACAACCACAACAGCTGCACCAACAACAGCAGCTCCAACAACAACCACTGCTGCTCCAACAACCACCACAGCAGCTCCAACAACAACCACTGCTGCTCCTACAACTACACCAGTAGCTCCAACAACCACCACAGCAGCTCCAACAACAACCACTGCAGCTCCAACAACCACCACAGCAGCTCCAACAACCACCACTGCTGCTCCAACAACCACCACTGCTACTCCAACAACAACCACTGCTGCTCCAACAACCACCACAGCAGCTCCAACAACAACCACTGCTACTCCAACAACAACCACAACAACAGTAGCTCCATCAACAACCACTGGGGCTCCTACAACTACCACAGGAGCTCCAACAACCACCACCGTAGCTCCAACAACCACAACAGCTGAGCCAACAACAACAGCAGCTCCAACAACAACCACTGCTGCTCCTACAACCACAACAGCTGCACCAACAACAACGACAGCAGCTCCAACAACAACCACTGCTACTCCTACAACCACCACAGCAGCTCCAACAACCACCACAGCAGCTCCAACAACCACCAAAGCAGCTCCAACAACCAAAACAGCTGCACCAACAACCACTGCTGCTCCAACAACCACCACAGCAGCTCCAACAACCACAACAGCTGCACCAACAACAACAACAGCAGCTCCAACAACAACAACAGCAGCTCCAACAACAACAACAGCAGCTCCAACAACAACCACTGCTGCGCCAACAACCAGCACAGCAGCTCCAACAACCACCACAGCAGCTCCAACAACCACAACAGCTGCACCAACAACAGCAGCTCCAACAACAACAACAGCAGCTCCAACAACAACCACTGCTGCTCCAACAACCACCACAGCAGCTCCAACAACAACCACTGCTGCTCCTACAACCACAACAGCTGCACCAACAACAACGACAGCAGCTCCAACAACAACCACTGCTGCTCCTACAACCACCACAGCAGCTCCAACAACCACCACAGCAGCTCCAACAACCACCACAGCAGCTCCAACAACCACAACAGCTGCACCAACAACAACAACAGCAGCTCCAACAACAACAACAACAGCAGCAGCTCCAACAACCACAACAGCAGCTCCAACAACAACCACTGCTGCTCCTACAACCACCACAGCAGCTCCAACAACAAAAACTGCTGCTCCTACAACCACCACAGCAGCTCCAACAACCACCACAGCAGCTTCAACAACCACAACAGCTGCACCAACAACAGCAGCTCCAACAACAACCACTGCTGCCCCAACAACCACCACAGCAGCTCCAACAACAACCACTGCTGCTCCTACAACTACACCAGTAGCTCCAACAACCACCACAGCAGCTCCAACAACCACCACAGCAGCTCCAACAACCACCACAGCAGCTCCAACAACCACCACAGCAGCTCCAACAACCACAACAGCTGCACCAACAACAGCAGCTCCAACAACAACCACTGCTGCTCCAACAACCACCACAGCAGCTCCAACAACCACAACAGCTGCACCAACAACAACAACAGCAGCTCCAACAACAACAGCAGCTCCAACAACAACAACAGCAGCTCCAACAACAACCACTGCTGCGCCAACAACCAGCACAGCAGCTCCAACAACAACCACTGCTGCTCCAACAACCACCACAGCAGCTCCAACAACAACCACTGCTACTCCAACAACCACAACAGCTGCACCAACAACAACGACAGCAGCTCCAACAACAACCACTGCTGCTCCTACAACCACCACAGCAGCTCCAACAACAACCACTGCTGCTCCTACAACCACCACAGCAGCTCCAACAACCACCACAGCAGCTCCAACAACCACAACAGCTGCACCAACAACAGCAGCTCCAACAACAACCACTGCTGCTCCAACAACCACCACAGCAGCTCCAA
The DNA here is from genome assembly GCF_947650265.1 of Symphodus melops. NCBI lineage: Eukaryota > Metazoa > Chordata > Actinopteri > Labriformes > Labridae > Symphodus > Symphodus melops. The sequence goes on from NC_136710.1 coordinate 9,485,977, forward strand.
CAACAACCACTGCTGCTCCTACAACTACACCAGTAGCTCCAACAACCACCACAGCAGCTCCAACAACAACCACTGCAGCTCCAACAACCACCACAGCAGCTCCAACAACCACCACTGCTGCTCCAACAACCACCACTGCTACTCCAACAACAACCACTGCTGCTCCAACAACCACCACAGCAGCTCCAACAACAACCACTGCTACTCCAACAACAACCACAACAACAGTAGCTCCATCAACAACCACTGGGGCTCCTACAACTACCACAGGAGCTCCAACAACCACCACCGTAGCTCCAACAACCACAACAGCTGAGCCAACAACAACAGCAGCTCCAACAACAACCACTGCTGCTCCTACAACCACAACAGCTGCACCAACAACAACGACAGCAGCTCCAACAACAACCACTGCTGCTCCTACAACCACCACAGCAGCTCCAACAACCACCACAGCAGCTCCAACAACCACCAAAGCAGCTCCAACAACCAAAACAGCTGCACCAACAACCACTGCTGCTCCAACAACCACCACAGCAGCTCCAACAACCACAACAGCTGCACCAACAACAACAACAGCAGCTCCAACAACAACAACAGCAGCTCCAACAACAACAACAGCAGCTCCAACAACAACCACTGCTGCGCCAACAACCAGCACAGCAGCTCCAACAACCACCACAGCAGCTCCAACAACCACAACAGCTGCACCAACAACAGCAGCTCCAACAACAACAACAGCAGCTCCAACATCAACCACTGCTGCTCCAACAACCACCACAGCAGCTCCAACAACAACCACTGCTGCTCCTACAACCACAACAGCTGCACCAACAACAACGACAGCAGCTCCAACAACAACCACTGCTGCTCCTACAACCACCACAGCAGCTCCAACAACCACCACAGCAGCTCCAACAACCACCAAAGCAGCTCCAACAACCAAAACAGCTGCACCAACAACCAAAACAGCTGCACCAACAACCACTGCTGCTCCAACAACCACCACAGCAGCTCCAACAACCACAACAGCTGCACCAACAACAACAACAGCAGCTCCAACAACAACAACAGCAGCTCCAACAACAACCACTGCTGCGCCAACAACCACCACAGCAGCTCCAACAACCACAACAGCTGCACCAACAACAGCAGCTCCAACAACAACAAGAGCAGCTCCAACAACAACCACTGCTGCTCCAACAACCACCACAGCAGCTCCAACAACAAAAACAACTGTTTCTCCAACAACCACCACAACAGCTCCAACAACAACCACTGCTGCTCCAACAACAACAACAGCAGCTCCAACAACAACAACAGCAGCTCCAACAACAACCACTGCTGCGCCAACAACCACCACAGCAGCTCCAACAACCACAACAGCTGCACCAACAACAGCAGCTCCAACAACCACCACAGCAGCTCCAACAACCACCACAGCAGCTCCAACAACCACAACAGCTGCACCAACAACAGCAGCTCCAACAACAACCACTGCTGCTCCAACAACCACCACAGCAGCTCCAACAACCACCACAGCAGCTCCATCAACCACCTCAGCAGCTCCAACAACCACAACAGCTGCACCAACAACAGCAGCTCCAACAACAACCACTGCTGCACCAACAACAACAACAGCAGCTCCAACAACAACAACAGCAGCTCCAACAACAACAACAGCAGCTCCAACAACAGCCACTGCTGCGCCAACAACCAGCACAGCAGCTCCAACAACAACCACTGCTGCTCCAACAACCACCACAGCAGCTCCAACACCAACAACAACCACTGCTGCTCTTACAACAACAACAACCACTGCTACTCCAACAACCACCACAGCAGCTCCAACAACAACCACTGCTGCTCCCACAACCACAACAGCTGCACCAACAACAACGACAGCAGCTCCAACAACAACCACTGCTGCTCCTACAACCACCACAGCAGCTCCAACAACCACCAAAGCAGCTCCAACAACCAAAACAGCTGCACCAACAACCAAAACAGCTGCACCAACAACCACTGCTGCTCCAACAACCACCACAGCAGCTCCAACAACCACAACAGCTGCACCAACAACAACAACAGCAGCTCCAACAACAACAACAGCAGCTCCAACAACAACCACTGCTGCGCCAACAACCACCACAGCAGCTCCAACAACCACAACAGCTGCACCAACAACAGCAGCTCCAACAACAACAACAGCAGCTCCAACAACAACCACTGCTGCTCCAACAACCACCACAGCAGCTCCAACAACAAAAACAACTGTTTCTCCAACAACCACCACAACAGCTCCAACAACAACCACTGCTGCTCCAACAACCACCACAGCAGCTCCAACAACAACCACTGCTACTCCAACAACCACAACAGCTGCACCAACAACAACGACAGCAGCTCCAACAACAACCACTGCTGCTCCAACAACCACCACAGCAGTTCCAACAACAACCACTGCTGCTCCTACAACCACCACAGCAGCTCCAACAACCACCACAGCACCTCCAACAACCACAACAGCTGCACCAACAACAGCAGCTCCAACAACAACCACTGCTGCTCCTACAACTACACCAGTAGCTCCAACAACCACCACAGCAGCTCCAACAACCACCACAGCAGCTCCAACAACCACCACAGCAGCTCCAACAACCACAACAGCTGCACCAACAACAGCAGCTCCAACAACAACCACTGCTGCGCCAACAACCAGCACAGCAGCTCCAACAACAACCACTGCTGCTCCAACAACCACCACAGCAGCTCCAACAACAACCACTGCTACTCCAACAACCACAACAGCTGCACCAGCAACAACGACAGCAGCTCCAACAACAACCACTGCTGCTCCTACAACCACCACAGCAGCTCCAACAACAACCACTGCTGCTCCTACAACCACCACAGCAGCTCCAACAACCACCACAGAAGCTCCAAGAACCACCACAGCAGCTCCAACAACCACAACAGCTGCACCAACAACAGCAGCTCCAACAACAACCACTGCTGCTCCAAAAACCACCACAGCAGCTCCAACAACAACCACTGCTGCTCCTACAACTACACCAGTAGCTCCAACAACCACCACAGCAGCTCCAACAACAACCACTGCTACTCCAACAACCACAACAGCTGTACCAACAACAACAACAACCACTGCTGCTCCGACAACCACCACAACAGCTCCAACAACAATCACTGCTGCTCCAACAACTACAACAGTAGCTCCAACAACCACCACTGCTGGTCCTACAACCACCACAGCAGCTCCAACAACAACCACAGCAGCTCCAACAACCACAACAGCAGCCCCAACAACCACAACAGCAGCTCCAACAACCACAACAGCAGCTCCAACAACAACCACTGCTGCTCCAACAACAACCACTGCTAATCCAACAACAACCACTGCTGCTCCAACAACCACCACAGCAGCTCCAACAACAACCACTGCTGCTCCTACAACCACCACAGCAGCTCCAACAACCACCACAGCAGCTCCAACAACCACAACAGCTGCACCAACAACAGCAGCTCCAACAACAACCACTGCTGCCCCAACAACCACCACAGCAGCTCCAACAACAACCACCACAGCAGCTCCAACAACCAAAACAGCTGCACCAACAACAGCAGCTCCAACAACAACCACTGCTGCTCCTACAACTACACCAGTAGCTCCAACATCCACCACAGCAGCTCCAACAACCACCACAGCAGCTCCAACAACCACCACAGCAGCTCCAACAACCACAACAGCTGCACCAACAACAGCAGCTCCAACAACAACCACTGCTGCACCAACAACAACAACAGCAGCTCCAACAACAACAACGGCAGCTCCAACAACAACAACAGCAGCTCCAACAACAACCACTGCTGCGGCTACAACCAGCACAGCAGCTCCAACAACAACCACTGCTGCTCCAACAACCACCACAGCAGCTCCAACAACAACAACAACCACTGCTGCTCTTACAACAACAACAACCACTGCTACTCCAACAACCACCCCAGCAGCTCCAACAACAACCACTGCTGCTCCAACTACCACAACAGCTGCACGAACAACAAGAACGACAGCTGCTCCAATAACAACCACTGCTGCTCCAACAACCACCACAGCAGCTCCAACAACAACCACTGCTGCTCCTACAACTACAACAACAGCTCCAACAACCACCACTGCTGCTCCAACAACCACGACAGCAGCTCCAACAACCACCACTGCTGCTCCAACAACAACCACTGCTACTCCAACAACAACAACTGCTGCTCCAACAACCACCACAGCAGCTCCAACAACAACCACTGCTACTCCAACAACAACCACAACAACAGTAGCTCCAACAACAACAACAACTGTTTCTCCAACAACCACCACCGTAGCTCCAACAACCACAACAGCAGCTCCAACAACAACAACAGCAGCTCCAACAACAACCACTGCTGCTCCAACAACCACCACAGCAGCTCCAACAACAACCACTGCTGCTCCTACAACCACAACAGCTGCACCAAAAACAACAACAGCAGCTCCAACAAAAACCACTGCTGCTCCAACAACCACCACAGCAGCTCCAACAACAACCACTGCTGCTCCTAAAACCACCACAGCAGCTCCAACAACCACCACAGCAGCTCCAACAACAACCACTGCTGCTCCAACAACCACCACAGCAGTTCCAACAACAACCACTGCTGCTCCTACAACCACCACAGCAGCTCCAACAACCACCACAGCACCTCCAACAACCACAACAGCTGCACCAACAACAGCAGCTCCAACAACAACCACTGCTGCTCCTACAACTACACCGGTAGCTCCAACAACCACCCCAGCAGCTCCAACAACCACCACAGCAGCTCCAACAACCACCACAGCAGCTCCAACAACCACAACAGCTGCACCACCAACAGCAGCTCCAACAACAACCACTGCTGCTCCAACAACCACCACAGCAGCTCCAACAACCACAACAGCTGCACCAACAACAACAACAGCAGCTCCAACAACAACAACAGCAGCAGCTCCAACAACAGCAGCTCCAACAACAACAACAGCAGCTCCAACAACAACCACTGCTGCGCCAACAACCAGCACAGCAGCTCCAACAACAACCACTGCTGCTCCAACAACCACCACAGCAGCTCCAACAACAACCACTGCTACTCCAACAACCACAACAGCTGCACCAACAACAACGACAGCAGCTCCAACAACAACCACTGCAGCTCCAACAACCACCACAGCAGCTCCAACAACCACAACAGCTGCACCAACAACAGCAGCTCCAACAACAACCACTGCTGCTCCAACAACCACCACAGCAGCTCCAACAACCACAACAGCTGCACCAACAACAACAACAGCAGCTCCAACAACAACAACAGCAGCAGCTCCAACAACAGCAGCTCCAACAACAACAACAGCAGCTCCAACAACAACCACTGCTGCGCCAACAACCAGCACAGCAGCTCCAACAACAACCACTGCTGCTCCAACAACCACCACAGCAGCTCCAACAACAACCACTGCTACTCCAACAACCACAACAGCTGCACCAACAACAACGATAGCAGCTCCAACAACAACCACTGCTGCTCCTACAACCACCACAGCAGCTCCAACAACAACCACTGCTGCTCCTACAACCACCACAGCAGCTCCAACAACCACCACAGAAGCTCCAAGAACCACCACAGCAGCTCCAACAACCACAACAGCTGCACCAACAACAGCAGCTCCAACAACAACCACTGCTGCTCCAACAACCACCACAGCAGCTCCAACAACAACCACTGCTGCTCCTACAACTACACCAGTAGCTCCAACAACCACCACAGCAGCTCCAACAACAACCACTGCTACTCCAACAACCACAACAGCTGTACCAACAACAACAACAACCACTGCTGCTCCGACAACCACCACAACAGCTCCAACAACAATCACTGCTGCTCCAACAACTACAACAGTAGCTCCAACAACCACCACTGCTGCTCCTACAACCACCACAGCAGCTCCAACAACAACCACAGCAGCTCCAACAACCACAACAGCAGCTCCAACAACCACAACAGCAGCTCCAACAACCACCACAGCAGCTCCAACAACCACCACAGCAGCTCCAACAACCACAACAGCTGCACCAACAACAGCAGCTCCAACAACAACCACTGCTGCCCCAACAACCACCACAGCAGCTCCAACAACAACCACCACAGCAGCTCCAACAACCACAACAGCTGCACCAACAACAGCAGCTCCAACAACAACCACTGCTGCTCCTACAACTACACCAGTAGCTCCAACAACCACCACAGCAGCTCCAACAACCACCACAGCAGCTCCAACAACCACCACAGCAGCTCCAACAACCACAACAGCTGCACCAACAACAGCAGCTCCAACAACAACCACTGCTGCACCAACAACAACAACAGCAGCTCCAACAACAACAACGGCAGCTCCAACAACAACAACAGCAGCTCCAACAACAACCACTGCTGCGGCTACAACCAGCACAGCAGCTCCAACAACAACCACTGCTGCTCCAACAACCACCACAGCAGCTCCAACAACAACAGCAACCACTGCTGCTCTTACAACAACAACAACCACTGCTACTCCAACAACCACCCCAGCAGCTCCAACAACAACCACTGCTGCTCCAACTACCACAACAGCTGCACGAACAACAAGAACGACAGCTGCTCCAACAACAACCACTGCTGCTCCAACAACCACCACAGCAGCTCCAACAACAACCACTGCTGCTCCTACAACTACAACAACAGCTCCAACAACCACCACTGCTGCTCCAACAACCACGACAGCAGCTCAAACAACCACCACTGCTGCTCCAACAACAACCACTGCTACTCCAACAACAACAACTGCTGCTCCAACAACCACCACAGCAGCTCCAACAACAACCACTGCTACTCCAACAACAACCACAACAACAGTAGCTCCAACGACAACCACTGGGGCTCCTACAACTACCACAGGAGCTCCAACAACCACCACCGTAGCTCCAACAACCACAACAGCTGAGCCAACAACAACAACAGCAGCTCCAACAACAACCACTGCTGCTCCAACAACCACCACAGCAGCTCCAACAACAACCACTGCTGCACCAACAACAACAACAGCAGCTCCAACAACAACAACAGCAGCTCCAACAACAACAACAGCAGCTCCAACAACAACCACTGCTGCGCCAACAACCAGCACAGCAGCTCCAACAACAACCAGTGCTGCTCCAACTACCACCACAGCAGCTCCAACAACAACAACAACTGTTTCTCCAACAACCACCACCGTAGCTCCAACAACCACAACAGCTGAGCCAACAACAACAACAGCAGCTCCAACAACAACCACTGCTGCTCCAACAACCACCACAGCAGCTCCAACAACAACCACTGCTGCTCCTACAACCACAACAGCTGCACCAACAACAACGACAGCAGCTCCAACAACAACCACTGCTGCTCCAACAACCACCACAGCAGCTCCAACAACAACCACTGCTACTCCAACAACCACAACAGCTGCACCAACAACAACGATAGCAGCTCCAACAACAACCACTGCTGCTCCTACAACCACCACAGCAGCTCCAACAACAACCACTGCTGCTCCTACAACCACCACAGCAGCTCCAACAACCACCACAGAAGCTCCAAGAACCACCACAGCAGCTCCAACAACCACAACAGCTGCACCAACAACAGCAGCTCCAACAACAACCACTGCTGCTCCAACAACCACCACAGCAGCTCCAACAACAACCACTGCTGCTCCTACAACTACACCAGTAGCTCCAACAACCACCACAGCAGCTCCAACAACAACCACTGCTACTCCAACAACCACAACAGCTGTACCAACAACAACAACAACCACTGCTGCTCCGACAACCACCACAACAGCTCCAACAACAATCACTGCTGCTCCAACAACTACAACAGTAGCTCCAACAACCACCACTGCTGCTCCTACAACCACCACAGCAGCTCCAACAACAACCACAGCAGCTCCAACAACCACAACAGCAGCTCCAACAACCACAACAGCAGCTCCAACAACCACCACAGCAGCTCCAACAACAACCACTGCTGCTCCTACAACCACCACAGCAGCTCCAACAACCACCACAGCAGCTCCAACAACCACAACAGCTGCACCAACAACAGCAGCTCCAACAACAACCACTGCTGCCCCAACAACCACCACAGCAGCTCCAACAACAACCACCACAGCAGCTCCAACAACCACAACAGCTGCACCAACAACAGCAGCTCCAACAACAACCACTGCTGCTCCTACAACTACACCAGTAGCTCCAACAACCACCACAGCAGCTCCAACAACCACCACAGCAGCTCCAACAACCACCACAGCAGCTCCAACAACCACAACAGCTGCACCAACAACAGCAGCTCCAACAACAACCACTGCTGCACCAACAACAACAACAGCAGCTCCAACAACAACAACGGCAGCTCCAACAACAACAACAGCAGCTCCAACAACAACCACTGCTGCGGCTACAACCAGCACAGCAGCTCCAACAACAACCACTGCTGCTCCAACAACCACCACAGCAGCTCCAACAACAACAGCAACCACTGCTGCTCTTACAACAACAACAACCACTGCTACTCCAACAACCACCCCAGCAGCTCCAACAACAACCACTGCTGCTCCAACTACCACAACAGCTGCACGAACAACAAGAACGACAGCTGCTCCAACAACAACCACTGCTGCTCCAACAACCACCACAGCAGCTCCAACAACAACCACTGCTGCTCCTACAACTACAACAACAGCTCCAACAACCACCACTGCTGCTCCAACAACCACGACAGCAGCTCAAACAACCACCACTGCTGCTCCAACAACAACCACTGCTACTCCAACAACAACAACTGCTGCTCCAACAACCACCACAGCAGCTCCAACAACAACCACTGCTACTCCAACAACAACCACAACAACAGTAGCTCCAACGACAACCACTGGGGCTCCTACAACTACCACAGGAGCTCCAACAACCACCACCGTAGCTCCAACAACCACAACAGCTGAGCCAACAACAACAACAGCAGCTCCAACAACAACCACTGCTGCTCCAACAACCACCACAGCAGCTCCAACAACAACCACTGCTGCACCAACAACAACAACAGCAGCTCCAACAACAACAACAGCAGCTCCAACAACAACAACAGCAGCTCCAACAACAACCACTGCTGCGCCAACAACCAGCACAGCAGCTCCAACAACAACCAGTGCTGCTCCAACTACCACCACAGCAGCTCCAACAACAACAACAACTGTTTCTCCAACAACCACCACCGTAGCTCCAACAACCACAACAGCTGAGCCAACAACAACAACAGCAGCTCCAACAACAACCACTGCTGCTCCAACAACCACCACAGCAGCTCCAACAACAACCACTGCTGCTCCTACAACCACAACAGCTGCACCAACAACAACGACAGCAGCTCCAACAACAACCACTGCTGCTCCAACAACCACCACAGCAGCTCCAACAACAACCACTGCTGCTCCAACAACCACCACAGCAGCTCCAACAACAACAGCAACCACTGCTGCTCTTACAACAACAACAACCACTGCTACTCCAACAACCACCCCAGCAGCTCCAACAACAACCACTGCTGCTCCAACTACCACAACAGCTGCACGAACAACAAGAACGACAGCTGCTCCAACAACAACCACTGCTGCTCCAACAACCACCACAGCAGCTCCAACAACAACCACTGCTGCTCCTACAACTACAACAACAGCTCCAACAACCACCACTGCTGCTCCAACAACCACGACAGCAGCTCAAACAACCACCACTGCTGCTCCAACAACAACCACTGCTACTCCAACAACAACAACTGCTGCTCCAACAACCACCACAGCAGCTCCAACAACAACCACTGCTACTCCAACAACAACCACAACAACAGTAGCTCCAACGACAACCACTGGGGCTCCTACAACTACCACAGGAGCTCCAACAACCACCACCGTAGCTCCAACAACCACAACAGCTGAGCCAACAACAACAACAGCAGCTCCAACAACAACCACTGCTGCTCCAACAACCACCACAGCAGCTCCAACAACAACCACTGCTGCACCAACAACAACAACAGCAGCTCCAACAACAACAACAGCAGCTCCAACAACAACAACAGCAGCTCCAACAACAACCACTGCTGCGCCAACAACCAGCACAGCAGCTCCAACAACAACCAGTGCTGCTCCAACTACCACCACAGCAGCTCCAACAACAACAACAACTGTTTCTCCAACAACCACCACCGTAGCTCCAACAACCACAACAGCTGAGCCAACAACAACAACAGCAGCTCCAACAACAACCACTGCTGCTCCAACAACCACCACAGCAGCTCCAACAACAACCACTGCTGCTCCTACAACCACAACAGCTGCACCAACAACAACGACAGCAGCTCCAACAACAACCACTGCTGCTCCAACAACCACCACAGCAGCTCTAACAACAACAACTGCTGCTCCAACAACCACCACAGCAGCTCCAACAACAACCACTGCTACTCCAACAACAACCACAACAACAGTAGCTCCAACGACAACCACTGGGGCTCCTACAACTACCACAGGAGCTCCAACAACCACCACCGTAGCTCCAACAACCACCACAGCAGCTCCAACAACAACCACTGCTGCACCAACAACAACAACAGCAGCTCCAACAACAACAACAGCAGCTCCAACAACAACAACAGCAGCTCCAACAACAACCACTGCTGCGCCAACAACCAGCACAGCAGCTCCAACAACAACCAGTGCTGCTCCAACAACCACCACAGCAGCTCCAACAACAACAACAACTGTTTCTCCAACAACCACCACCGTAGCTCCAACAACCACAACAGCTGAGCCAACAACAACAACAGCAGCTCCAACAACAACCACTGCTGCTCCAACAACCACCACAGCAGCTCCAACAACAACCACTGCTGCTCCTACAACCACAACAGATGCACCAACAACAACGACAGCAGCTCCAACAACAACCACTGCTGCTCCAACAACCACCACAGCAGCTCCAACAACAACCACTGCTGCTCCTACAACCACCACAGCAGCTCCAACAACCACCACAGCAGCTCCAACAACCACCACAGCAGTTCCAACAACCACCACAGCAGTTCCAACAACAACCACTGCTGCTCCTACAACCACCACAGCAGCTCCAACAACCACCACAGCACCTCCAACAACCACAACAGCAGCTCCAACAACAACCACTGCTGCGGCTACAACCAGCACAGCAGCTCCAACAACAACCACTGCTGCTCCAACAACCACCACAGCAGCTCCAACAACAACAACAACCACTGCTGCTCTTACAACAACAACAACCACTGCTACTCCAACAACCACCCCAGCAGCTCCAACAACAACCACTGCTGCTCCAACTACCACCACAGCAGCTCCAACAACAACCACTGCTGCTCCTACAACTACAACAACAGCTCCAACAACCACCACTGCTGCTCCAACAACCACGACAGCAGCTCCAACAACCACCACAGCAGCTCCAACAACAACCACTGCTACTCCAACAACAACCACAACAACAGTAGCTCCAACGACAACCACTGGGGCTCCTACAACTACCACAGGAGCTCCAACAACCACCACCGTAGCTCCAACAACCACAACAGCTGAGCCAACAACAACAACAGCAGCTCCAACAACAACCACTGCTGCTCCAACAACCACCACAGCAGCTCCAACAACAACCACTGCTGCACCAACAACAACAACAGCAGCTCCAACAACAACAACAGCAGCTCCAACAACAACAACAGCAGCTCCAACAACAACCACTGCTGCGCCAACAACCAGCACAGCAGCTCCAACAACAACCAGTGCTGCTCCAACAACCACCACAGCAGCTCTAACAACAACAACAACTGTTTCTCCAACAACCACCACCGTAGCTCCAACAACCACAACAGCTGAGCCAACAACAACAACAGCAGCTCCAACAACAACCACTGCTGCTCCAACAACCACCACAGCAGCTCCAACAACAACCACTGCTGCTCCTACAACCACAACAGCTGCACCAACAACAACGACAGCAGCTCCAACAACAACCACTGCTGCTCCTACAACCACCACAGCAGCTCCAACAACAACCACCACAGCAGCTCCAACAACCACAACAGCTGCACCAACAACAGCAGCTCCAACAACAACCACTGCTGCTCCTACAACTACACCAGTAGCTCCAACAACCACCACAGCAGCTCCAACAACCACCACAGCAGCTCCAACAACCACAACAGCTACACCAACAACAGCAGCTCGAACAACAACCACTGCTGCACCAACAACAACAACAGCAGCTCCAACAACAACAACGGCAGCTCCAACAACAACAACAGCAGCTCCAACAACAACCGCTGCTGCGGCTACAACCAGCACAGCAGCTCCAACAACAACCACTGCTGCTCCAACAACCACCACAGCAGCTCCAACAACAACAACAACCACCGCTGCTCTTACAACAACAACAACCACTGCTACTCCAACAACCACCCCAGCAGCTCCAACAACAACCACTGCTGCTCCAACTACCACAACAGCTGCACGAACAACAAGAACGACAGCTGCTCCAACAACAACCACTGCTGCTCCAACAACCACCACAGCAGCTCCAACAACAACCACTGCTGCTCCTACAACTACAACAACAGCTCCAACAACCACCACTGCTGCTCCAACAACCACGACAGCAGCTCCAACAACCACCACTGCTGCTCCAACAACAACCACTGCTACTCCAACAACAACAACTGCTGCTCCAACAACCACCACAGCAGCTCCAACAACAACCACTGCTACTCCAACAACAACCACAACAACAGTAGCTCCAACAACAACCACTGGGGCTCCTACAACTACCACAGGAGCTCCAACAACCACCACCGTAGCTCCAACAACCACAACAGCTGAGCCAACAACAACAACAGCAGCTCCAACAACAACCACTGCTGCTCCAACAACCACCACAGCAGCTCCAACAACAACCACTGCTGCACCAACAACAACAACAGCAGCTCCAACAACAACAACAGCAGCTCCAACAACAACAATAGCAGCTCCAACAACAACCACTGCTGCGCCAACAACCAGCACAGCAGCTCCAACAACAACCAGTGCTGCTACAACAACCACCACAGCAGCTCCAACAACAACCACTGCTGCTCCTACAACCACAACAGCTGCACCAACAACAACGACAGCAGCTCCAACAACAACCACTGCTGCTCCTACAACCACCACAGCAGCTCCAACAACCACCACAGCAGCTCCAACAACCACCACAGCAGCTCCAACAACCACCACAGCAGCTCCAACAACCACAACAGCTGCACCAACAACAACAACAGCAGCTCCAACAACAACAACAGCAGCTCCAACAACAACAACAGCAGCTCCAACAACAACCACTGCTGCGCCAACAACCAGCACAGCAGCTCCAACATCCACCACTGCTGCTCCAACAACCACCACAGCAGCTCCAACAACAAGAACAACAACTGTTTCTCCAACAACCACCACAACAGCTCCAACAACAACCACTGCTGCTCCAACAACCACCACAGCAGCTCCAACAACAACCACTGCTACTCCAACAACCACAACAGCTGCACCAATAACAACGACAGCAGCTCCAACAACAACCACTGCTGCTCCTACAACCACCACAGCAGCTCCAACAACAACAACTGCTGCTCCTACAACCACCACAGCAGCTCCAACAACCACCACAGCAGCTCGAACAACCACAACAGCTGCACCAACAACAGCAGCTCCAACAACAACCACTGCTGCCCCAACAACCACCACAGCAGCTCCCACAACAACCACTGCTGCTCCTACAACTACACCAGTAGCTCCAACAACCACCACAGCAGCTCCAACAACCACCACAGCAGCTCCAACAACCACCACAGCAGCTCCAACAACCACCACAGCAGCTCCAACAACCACAACAGCTGCACCAACAACAGCAGCTCCAACAACAACAGCTGCTCCAACAACCACCACAGCATCTCCAACAACCATAACAGCTGCACCAACAACAACAACAGCAGCTCCAACAACAACAACAGCAGCTCCAACAACAACAACAGCAGCTCCAACAACAACCACTGCTTCGCCAACAACCAGCACAGCAGCTCCAACAACAACCACTGCTGCTCCAACAACCACCACAGCAGCTCCAACAACAACCACTGCTACTCCAACAACCACAACAGCTGCACCAACAACAACGACAGCAGCTCCAACAACAACCACTGCTGCTCCTACAACCACCACAGCAGCTCCAACAACAACCACTGCTGCTCCTACAACCACCACAGCAGCTCCAACAACCACCACAGAAGCTCCAACAACAACCACTGCTACTCCAACAACCACAACAGCTGCACCAACAACAACAGCTGCACCAACAACAACAACAACCACTGCTGCTCCGACAACCACCACAACAGCTCCAACAACAATAACTGCTGCTCCAACAACTACAACAGTAGCTCCAACCACCACCACTGCAGCTCCCACAACAACCACAGCAGCTCCAACAACCACAACAGCAGCTCCAACAACCACAACAGCAGCTCCAACAACCACAACAGCTGCACCAACAACAACAACAGCAGCTCCAACAACAACCACTGCTGCTCCATCAACCAGCACAGCAGCTCCAACAACAACCACTGCTACTCCAACAACCACAACTGCGGCACCAACAACCACAACAGCTGCACCAACAACAACGACAGCAGCTCCAACATCAACCACTGCTGCTCCAACAACCACCACAGCAGCTCCAACAACCACCACTGCTGCTCCAACAACAACCACTGCTACTCCAACAACAACCACTGCTGCTCCAACAACCACCACAGCAGCTCCAACAACAACCACTGCTACTCCAACAACAACCACAACAACAGTAGCTCCAACAACAACCACTGGGGCTCCTACAACTACCACAGGAGCTCCAACAACCACCACCGTAGCTCCAACAACCACAACAGCTCAGCCAACAACAACAACAGCAGCTCCAACAACAACCACTGCTGCTCCAACAACCACCACAGCAGCTCCAACAACAACCACTGCTGCTCCTACAACCACAACAGCTGCACCAACAACAATGACAGCAGCTCCAACAACAACCACTGCTGCTCCTACAACCACCACAGCAGCTCCAACAACCACCACAGCAGCTCCAACAACCACCACAGCAGCTCCAACAACCACAACAGCTGCACCAACAACAACAACAGCAGCTCCAACAACAACAACAGCAGCTCCAACAACAACAACAGCAGCTCCAACAACAACCACTGCTGCTCTAACAACCACCACAGCAGCTCCAACAACAACAACAACTGTTTCTCCAACAACCACCACAACAGCTCCAACAACAACCACTGCTGCTCCAACAACCACCACAGCAGCTCCAACAACAACCACTGCTACTCCAACAACCACAACAGCTGCACCAACAACAACGACAGCAGCTCCAACAACAACCACTGCTGCTCCTACAACCACCACAGCAGCTCCAACAACCACCACAGCACCTAAAACAACCACAACAGCTGCACCAACGACAGCAGCTCCAACAACAACCACTGCTGCTCCTACAACCACCACAGCAGCTCCAACAACAACAACTGCTGCTCCTACAACCACCACAGCAGCTCCAACAACCACCACAGCAGCTCGAACAACCACAACAGCTGCACCAACAACAGCAGCTCCAACAACAACCACTGCTGCCCCAACAACCACCACAGCAGCTCCCACAACAACCACTGCTGCTCCTACAACTACACCAGTAGCTCCAACAACCACCACAGCAGCTCCAACAACCACCACAGCAGCTCCAACAACCACCACAGCAGCTCCAACAACCACCACAGCAGCTCCAACAACCACAACAGCTGCACTAACAACAGCAGCTCCAACAACAACAGCTGCTCCAACAACCACCACAGCATCTCCAACAACCATAACAGCTGCACCAACAACAACAACAGCAGCTCCAACAACAACAACAGCAGCTCCAACAACAACAACAGCAGCTCCAACAACAACCACTGCTTCGCCAACAACCAGCACAGCAGCTCCAACAACAACCACTGCTGCTCCAACAACCACCACAGCAGCTCCAACAACAACCACTGCTACTCCAACAACCACAACAGCTGCACCAACAACAACGACAGCAGCTCCAACAACAACCACTGCTGCTCCTACAACCACCACAGCAGCTCCAACAACAACCACTGCTGCTCCTACAACCACCACAGCAGCTCCAACAACCACCACAGAAGCTCCAACAACAACCACTGCTACTCCAACAACCACAACAGCTGCACCAACAACAACAGCTGCACCAACAACAACAACAACCACTGCTGCTCCGACAACCACCACAACAGCTCCAACAACAATAACTGCTGCTCCAACAACTACAACAGTAGCTCCAACCACCACCACTGCAGCTCCAACAACAACCACAGCAGCTCCAACAACCACAACAGCAGCTCCAACAACCACAACAGCAGCTCCAACAACCACAACAGCAGCTCCAACAACCACAACAGCTGCACCAACAACAACAACAGCAGCTCCAACAACAACCACTGCTGCTCCATCAACCAGCACAGCAGCTCCAACAACAACCACTGCTACTCCAACAACCACAACTGCGGCACCAACAACCACAACAGCTGCACCAACAACAACGACAGCAGCTCCAACATCAACCACTGCTGCTCCAACAACCACCACAGCAGCTCCAACAACCACCACTGCTGCTCCAACAACAACCACTGCTACTCCAACAACAACCACTGCTGCTCCAACAACCACCACAGCAGCTCCAACAACAACCACTGCTACTCCAACAACAACCACAACAACAGTAGCTCCAACAACAACCACTGGGGCTCCTACAACTACCACAGGAGCTCCAACAACCACCACCGTAGCTCCAACAACCACAACAGCTCAGCCAACAACAACAACAACAGCAGCTCCAACAACAACCACTGCTGCTCCAACAACCACCACAGCAGCTCCAACAACAACCACTGCTGCTCCTACAACCACAACAGCTGCACCAACAACAATGACAGCAGCTCCAACAACAACCACTGCTGCTCCTACAACCACCACAGCAGCTCCAACAACCACCACAGCAGCTCCAACAACCACCACAGCAGCTCCAACAACCACAACAGCTGCACCAACAACAACAACAGCAGCTCCAACAACAACAACAGCAGCTCCAACAACAACAACAGCAGCTCCAACAACAACCACTGCTGCTCTAACAACCACCACAGCAGCTCCAACAACAACAACAACTGTTTCTCCAACAACCACCACAACAGCTCCAACAACAACCACTGCTGCTCCAACAACCACCACAGCAGCTCCAACAACAACCACTGCTACTCCAACAACCACAACAGCTGCACCAACAACAACGACAGCAGCTCCAACAACAACCACTGCTGCTCCTACAACCACCACAGCAGCTCCAACAACCACCACAGCACCTAAAACAACCACAACAGCTGCACCAACAACAGCAGCTCCAACAACAACCACTGCTGCTCCTACAACCACAACAGCTGCACCAACAACCACAACAGCTGCACTAACAACAACAACAGCAGCTCCAACAACAACAACAGCAGCTCCAACAACAACAACAGCAGCTCCAACAACAACCACTGCTGCTCTAACAATCACCACAACAGCTCCAACAACAACCACTGCTGCTCCAACAACCACCACAGCAGCTCCAACAACAACCACTGCTACTCCAACAACCACAACAGCACCTAAAACAACCACAACAGCTGCACCAACAACAACAACAACTGTTTCTCCAACAACCACCACAACAGCTCCAACAACAACCACTGCTGCTCCAACAACCACCACAGCAGCTCCAACAACAACCACTGCTGCTCCTACAACCACCACAGCAGCTCCAACAACCACCACAGCACCTAAAACAACCACAACAGCTGCACCAACAACAGCAGCTCCAACAACAACCACTGCTGCCCCAACAACCACCACAGCAGCTCCAACAACAACCACTGCTGCTCCTACAACTACACCAGTAGCTCCAACAACCACCACAGCAGCTCCAACAACCACCACAGCAGCTCCAACAACCACCACAGCAGCTCCAACAACCACAACAGCTGCACCAACAACAGCAGCTCCAACAACAACCACTGCTGCTCCTACAACCACCACAGCAGCTCCAACAACCACCACAGCAGCTCCAACAACCACAACAGCTGCACCAACAACAGCAGCTCCAACAACAACCACTGCTGCCCCAACAACCACCACAGCAGCTCCAACAACAACCACCACAGCAGCTCCAACAACCACAACAGCTGCACCAACAACAGCAGCTCCAACAACAACCACTGCTGCTCCTACAACTAAACCAGTAGCTCCAACAACCACCACAGCAGCTCCAACAACCACCACAGCAGCTCCAACAACCACCACAGCAGCTCCAACAACCACAACAGCTGCACCAACAACAGCAGCTCCAACAACAACCACTGTTGCACCAACAACAACAACAGCAGCTCCAACAACAACAACGGCAGCTCCAACAACAACAACAGCAGCTCCAACAACAACCGCTGCTGCGGCTACAACCAGCACAGCAGCTCCAACAACAACCACTGCTGCTCCAACAACCACCACAGCAGCTCCAACAACAACAACAACCACCGCTGCTCTTACAACAAAAACAACCACTGCTACTCCAACAACCACCCCAGCAGCTCCAACAACAACCACTGCTGCTCCAACTACCACAACAGCTGCACGAACAACAAGAACGACAGCTGCTCCAACAACAACCACTGCTGCTCCAACAACCAACACAGCAGCTCCAACAACAACCACTGCTGCTCCTACAACTACAACAACAGCTCCAACAACCACCACTGCTGCTCCAACAACCACGACAGCAGCTCCAACAACCACCACTGCTGCTCCAACAACAACCACTGCTACTCCAACAACAACAACTGCTGCTCCAACAACCACCACAGCAGCTCCAACAACAACCACTGCTACTCCAACAACAACCACAACAACAGTAGCTCCAACAACAACCACTGGGGCTCCTACAACTACCACAGGAGCTCCAACAACCACCACCGTAGCTCCAACAACCACAACAGCTGAGCCAACAACAACAACAGCAGCTCCAACAACAACCACTGCTACTCCAACAACCACAACAGCTGCACCAATAACAACCACTGCTGCTCCTACAACCACCACAGCAGCTCCAACAACCACCACAGCAGCTCGAACAACCACAACAGCTGCACCAACAACAGCAGCTCCAACAACAACCACTGCTGCCCCAACAACCACCACAGCAGCTCCCACAACAACCACTGCTGCTCCTACAACTACACCAGTAGCTCCAACAACCACCACAGCAGCTCCAACAACCACCACAGCAGCTCCAACAACCACCACAGCAGCTCCAACAACCACAACAGCTGCACCAACAACAGCAGCTCCAACAACAACAGCTGCTCCAACAACCACCACAGCATCTCCAACAACAATAACAGCTGCACCAACAACAACAACAGCAGCTCCAACAACAACAATAGCAGCTCCAACAACAACAACAGCAGCTCCAACAACAACCACTGCTGCGCCAACAACCAGCACAGCAGCTCCAACAACAACCACTGCTGCTCCAACAACCACCACAGCAGCTCCAACAACAACCACTGCTACTCCAACAACCACAACAGCTGCACCAACAACAACGACAGCAGCTCCAACAACAACCACTGCTGCTCCTACAACCACCACAGCAGCTCCAACAACAACCACTGCTGCTCCTACAACCACCACAGCAGCTCCAACAACCACCACAGAAGCTCCAACAACAACCACTGCTACTCCAACAACCACAACAGCTGCACCAACAACAACAGCTGCACCAACAACAACAACAACCACTGCTGCTCCGACAACCACCACAACAGCTCCAACAACAATCACTGCTGCTCCAACAACTACAACAGTAGCTCCAACCACCACCACTGCAGCTCCAACAACAACCACAGCAGCTCCAACAACCACAACAGCAGCTCCAACAACCACAACAGCAGCTCCAACAACCACAACAGCTGCACCAACAACAACAACAGCAGCTCCAACAACAACCACTGCTGCTCCATCAACCAGCACAGCAGCTCCAACAACAACCACTGCTACTCCAACAACCACAACTGCGGCCCCAACAACCACAACAGCTGCACCAACAACAACGACAGCAGCTCCAACATCAACCACTGCTGCTCCAACAACCACCACAGCAGCTCCAACTACCACCACTGCTGCTCCAACAACAACCACTGCTACTCCAACAACAACCACTGCTGCTCCAACAACCACCACAGCAGCTCCAACAACAACCACTGCTACTCCAACAACAACCACAACAACAGTAGCTCCAACAACAACCACTGGGGCTCCTACAACTACCACAGGAGCTCCAACAACCACCACCGTAGCTCCAACAACCACAACAGCTGAGCCAACAACAACAACAGCAGCTCCAACAACAACCACTGCTGCTCCAACAACCACCACAGCAGCTCCAACAACAACCACTGCTGCTCCTACAACCACAACAGCTGCACCAACAACAATGACAGCAGCTCCAACAACAACCACTGCTGCTCCTACAACCACCACAGCAGCTCCAACAACCACCACAGCAGCTCCAACAACCACCACAGCAGCTCCAACAACCACAACAGCTGCACCAACAACAACAACAGCAGCTCCAACAACAACAACAGCAGCTCCAACAACAACAACAGCAGCTCCAACAACAACCACTGCTGCTCTAACAACCACCACAGCAGCTCCAACAACAACAACAACTGTTTCTCCAACAACCACCACAACAGCTCCAACAACAACCACTGCTGCTCCAACAACCACCACAGCAGCTCCAACAACAACCACTGCTACTCCAACAACCACAACAGCTGCACCAACAACAACGACAGCAGCTCCAACAACAACCACTGCTGCTCCTACAACCACCACAGCAGCTCCAACAACCACCACAGCACCTAAAACAACCACAACAGCTGCACCAACAACAGCAGTTCCAACAACAACCACTGCTGCTCCTACAACCACAACAGCTGCACCAACAACCACAACAGCTGCACTAACAACAACAACAGCAGCTCCAACAACAACAACAGCAGCTCCAACAACAACAACAGCAGCTCCAACAACAACCACTGCTGCGCCAACAACCAGCACAGCAGCTCCAACAACAACCACTGCTGCTCTAACAATCACCACAACAGCTCCAACAACAACCACTGCTGCTCCAACAACCACCACAGCAGCTCCAACAACAACCACTGCTACTCCAACAACCACAACAGCACCTAAAACAACCACAACAGCTTCACCAACAACAACAACAACTGTTTCTCCAACAACCACCACAACAGCTCCAACAACAACCACTGCTGCTCCAACAACCACCACAGCAGCTCCAACAACAACCACTGCTGCTCCTACAACCACCACAGCAGCTCCAACAACCACCACAGCACCTAAAACAACCACAACAGCTGCACCAACAACAGCAGCTCCAACAACAACCACTGCTGCTCCTACAACCACCACAGCAGCTCCAACAACCACCACAGCACCTAAAACAACCACAACAGCTGCACCAACAACAGCAGCTCCAACAACAACCACTGCTGCCCCAACAACCACCACAGCAGCTCCAACAACAACCACTGCTGCTCCTACAACTACACCAGTAGCTCCAACAACCACCACAGCAGCTCCAACAACCACCACAGCAGCTCCAACAACCACAACAGCTGCACCAACAACAGCAGCTCCAACAACAACCACTGCTGCTCCAACAACCACCACAGCAGCTCCAACAACCATAACAGCTGCACCAACAACAACAACAGCAGCTCCAACAACAACAACAGCAGCTCCAACAACAACAACAGCAGCTCCAACAACAACCACTGCTGCGCCAACAACCAGCACAGCAGCTCCAACAACAACCACTGCTACTCCAACAACCACAACAGCTGCACCAACAACAACGACAGCAGCTCCAACAACAACCACTGCTGCTCCTACAACCACCACAGCAGCTCCAACAACAACCACTGCTGCTCCTACAACCACCACAGCAGCTCCAACAACCACCACAGAAGCTCCAACAACCACCAAAGCAGCTCCAACAACCACAACAGCTGCACCAACAACAGCAGCTCCAACAACAACCACTGCTGCTCCAACAACCACCACAGCAGCTCCAACAACAACCACTGCTGCTCCTACAACTACACCAGTAGCTCCAACAACCACCACAGCAGCTCCAACAACAACCACTGCTACTCCAACAACCACAACAGCTGCACCAACAACAACAGCTGCACCAACAACAACAACAACCACTGCTGCTCCGACAACCACCACAACAGCTCCAACAACAATCACTGTTGCTCCAACAACTACAACAGTAGCTCCAACCACCACCACTAGTGCTCCTACAACCACCACACCGGCTCCAACA
Organism: Symphodus melops; assembly: GCF_947650265.1. Lineage (NCBI taxonomy): Eukaryota > Metazoa > Chordata > Actinopteri > Labriformes > Labridae > Symphodus > Symphodus melops. The sequence goes on from NC_136710.1 coordinate 9,508,779, forward strand.
ACAACCACAGCAGCTCCAACAACCACAACAGCAGCTCCAACAACCACAACAGCAGCTCCAACAACCACAACAGCAGCTCCAACAACCACAACAGCTGCACCAACAACAACAACAGCAGCTCCAACAACAACCACTGCTGCTCCATCAACCAGCACAGCAGCTCCAACAACAACCACTGCTACTCCAACAACCACAACTGCGGCACCAACAACCACAACAGCTGCACCAACAACAACGACAGCAGCTCCAACATCAACCACTGCTGCTCCAACAACCACCACAGCAGCTCCAACAACCACCACTGCTGCTCCAACAACAACCACTGCTACTCCAACAACAACCACTGCTGCTCCAACAACCACCACAGCAGCTCCAACAACAACCACTGCTACTCCAACAACAACCACAACAACAGTAGCTCCAACAACAACCACTGGGGCTCCTACAACTACCACAGGAGCTCCAACAACCACCACCGTAGCTCCAACAACAACAACAGCTGAGCCAACAACAACAACAGCAGCTCCAACAACAACCACTGCTGCTCCAACAACCACCACAGCAGCTCCAACAACAACCACTGCTGCTCCTACAACCACAACAGCTGCACCAACAACAACGACAGCAGCTCCAACAACAACCACTGCTGCTCCTACAACCACTACAGCAGCTCCAACAACCACCACAGCAGCTCCAACAACCACCACAGCAGCTCCAACAACCACAACAGCTGCACCAACAACAACAGCAGCTCCAACAACAACAACAGCAGCTCCAACAACAACAACAGCTCCAACAACAACCACTGCTGCGCCAACAACCAGCACAGCAGCTCCAACAACAACCACTGCTGCTCTAACAACCACCACAGCAGCTCCAACAACAACAACAACTGTTTCTCCAACAACCACCACAACAGCTCCAACAACAACAACTGCTGCTCCAACAACCACCACAGCAGCTCCAACAACAACCACTGCTACTCCAACAACCACAACAGCTGCACCAACAACAACGACAGCAGCTCCAACAACAACCACTGCTGCTCCTACAACCACCACAACAGCTCCAACAACCACAACAGCACCTAAAACAACCACAACAGCTGCACCAACAACAACAACAACTGTTTCTCCAACAACCACCACAACAGCTCCAACAACAACCACTGCTGCTCCAACAACCACCACAGCAGCTCCAACAACAACCACTGCTGCTCCTACAACCACCACAGCAGCTCCAACAACCACCACTGCACCTAAAACAACCACAACAGCTGCACCAACAACAGCAGCTCCAACAACAACCACTGCTGCCCCAACAACCACCACAGCAGCTCCAACAACAACCACTGCTGCTCCTACAACTACACCAGTAGCTCCAACAACCACCACAGCAGCTCCAACAACCACCACAGCAGCTCCAACAACCACCACAGCAGCTCCAACAACCACAACAGCTGCACCAACAACAGCAGCTCCAACAACAACCACTGCTGCACCAACAACAACAACAGCAGCTCCTACAACAACAACGGCAGCTCCAACAACAACAACAGCAGCTCCAACAACAACAACAGCAGCTCCAACAACAACCGCTGCTGCGGCTACAACCAGCACAGCAGCTCCAACAACAACCACTGCTGCTCCAACAACCACCACAGCAGCTCCAACAACAACAACAACCACCGCTGCTCTTACAACAAAAACAACCACTGCTACTCCAACAACCACCCCAGCAGCTCCAACAACAACCACTGCTGCTCCAACTACCACAACAGCTGCACGAACAACAAGAACGACAGCTGCTCCAACAACAACCACTGCTGCTCCAACAACCAACACAGCAGCTCCAACAACAACCACTGCTGCTCCTACAACTACAACAACAGCTCCAACAACCACCACTGCTGCTCCAACAACCACGACAGCAGCTCCAACAACCACCACTGCTGCTCCAACAACAACCACTGCTACTCCAACAACAACAACTGCTGCTCCAACAACCACCACAGCAGCTCCAACAACAACCACTGCTACTCCAACAACAACCACAACAACAGTAGCTCCAACAACAACCACTGGGGCTCCTACAACTACCACAGGAGCTCCAACAACCACCACCGTAGCTCCAACAACCACAACAGCTGAGCCAACAACAACAACAGCAGCTCCAACAACAACCACTGCTACTCCAACAACCACAACAGCTGCACCAATAACAACCACTGCTGCTCCTACAACCACCACAGCAGCTCCAACAACCACCACAGCAGCTCGAACAACCACAACAGCTGCACCAACAACAGCAGCTCCAACAACAACCACTGCTGCCCCAACAACCACCACAGCAGCTCCCACAACAACCACTGCTGCTCCTACAACTACACCAGTAGCTCCAACAACCACCACAGCAGCTCCAACAACCACCACAGCAGCTCCAACAACCACCACAGCAGCTCCAACAACCACAACAGCTGCACCAACAACAGCAGCTCCAACAACAACAGCTGCTCCAACAACCACCACAGCATCTCCAACAACAATAACAGCTGCACCAACAACAACAACAGCAGCTCCAACAACAACAATAGCAGCTCCAACAACAACAACAGCAGCTCCAACAACAACCACTGCTGCGCCAACAACCAGCACAGCAGCTCCAACAACAACCACTGCTGCTCCAACAACCACCACAGCAGCTCCAACAACAACCACTGCTACTCCAACAACCACAACAGCTGCACCAACAACAACGACAGCAGCTCCAACAACAACCACTGCTGCTCCTACAACCACCACAGCAGCTCCAACAACAACCACTGCTGCTCCTACAACCACCACAGCAGCTCCAACAACCACCACAGAAGCTCCAACAACAACCACTGCTACTCCAACAACCACAACAGCTGCACCAACAACAACAGCTGCACCAACAACAACAACAACCACTGCTGCTCCGACAACCACCACAACAGCTCCAACAACAATCACTGCTGCTCCAACAACTACAACAGTAGCTCCAACCACCACCACTGCAGCTCCAACAACAACCACAGCAGCTCCAACAACCACAACAGCAGCTCCAACAACCACAACAGCAGCTCCAACAACCACAACAGCTGCACCAACAACAACAACAGCAGCTCCAACAACAACCACTGCTGCTCCATCAACCAGCACAGCAGCTCCAACAACAACCACTGCTACTCCAACAACCACAACTGCGGCCCCAACAACCACAACAGCTGCACCAACAACAACGACAGCAGCTCCAACATCAACCACTGCTGCTCCAACAACCACCACAGCAGCTCCAACTACCACCACTGCTGCTCCAACAACAACCACTGCTACTCCAACAACAACCACTGCTGCTCCAACAACCACCACAGCAGCTCCAACAACAACCACTGCTACTCCAACAACAACCACAACAACAGTAGCTCCAACAACAACCACTGGGGCTCCTACAACTACCACAGGAGCTCCAACAACCACCACCGTAGCTCCAACAACCACAACAGCTGAGCCAACAACAACAACAGCAGCTCCAACAACAACCACTGCTGCTCCAACAACCACCACAGCAGCTCCAACAACAACCACTGCTGCTCCTACAACCACAACAGCTGCACCAACAACAATGACAGCAGCTCCAACAACAACCACTGCTGCTCCTACAACCACCACAGCAGCTCCAACAACCACCACAGCAGCTCCAACAACCACCACAGCAGCTCCAACAACCACAACAGCTGCACCAACAACAACAACAGCAGCTCCAACAACAACAACAGCAGCTCCAACAACAACAACAGCAGCTCCAACAACAACCACTGCTGCTCTAACAACCACCACAGCAGCTCCAACAACAACAACAACTGTTTCTCCAACAACCACCACAACAGCTCCAACAACAACCACTGCTGCTCCAACAACCACCACAGCAGCTCCAACAACAACCACTGCTACTCCAACAACCACAACAGCTGCACCAACAACAACGACAGCAGCTCCAACAACAACCACTGCTGCTCCTACAACCACCACAGCAGCTCCAACAACCACCACAGCACCTAAAACAACCACAACAGCTGCACCAACAACAGCAGTTCCAACAACAACCACTGCTGCTCCTACAACCACAACAGCTGCACCAACAACCACAACAGCTGCACTAACAACAACAACAGCAGCTCCAACAACAACAACAGCAGCTCCAACAACAACAACAGCAGCTCCAACAACAACCACTGCTGCGCCAACAACCAGCACAGCAGCTCCAACAACAACCACTGCTGCTCTAACAATCACCACAACAGCTCCAACAACAACCACTGCTGCTCCAACAACCACCACAGCAGCTCCAACAACAACCACTGCTACTCCAACAACCACAACAGCACCTAAAACAACCACAACAGCTTCACCAACAACAACAACAACTGTTTCTCCAACAACCACCACAACAGCTCCAACAACAACCACTGCTGCTCCAACAACCACCACAGCAGCTCCAACAACAACCACTGCTGCTCCTACAACCACCACAGCAGCTCCAACAACCACCACAGCACCTAAAACAACCACAACAGCTGCACCAACAACAGCAGCTCCAACAACAACCACTGCTGCTCCTACAACCACCACAGCAGCTCCAACAACCACCACAGCACCTAAAACAACCACAACAGCTGCACCAACAACAGCAGCTCCAACAACAACCACTGCTGCCCCAACAACCACCACAGCAGCTCCAACAACAACCACTGCTGCTCCTACAACTACACCAGTAGCTCCAACAACCACCACAGCAGCTCCAACAACCACCACAGCAGCTCCAACAACCACAACAGCTGCACCAACAACAGCAGCTCCAACAACAACCACTGCTGCTCCAACAACCACCACAGCAGCTCCAACAACCATAACAGCTGCACCAACAACAACAACAGCAGCTCCAACAACAACAACAGCAGCTCCAACAACAACAACAGCAGCTCCAACAACAACCACTGCTGCGCCAACAACCAGCACAGCAGCTCCAACAACAACCACTGCTACTCCAACAACCACAACAGCTGCACCAACAACAACGACAGCAGCTCCAACAACAACCACTGCTGCTCCTACAACCACCACAGCAGCTCCAACAACAACCACTGCTGCTCCTACAACCACCACAGCAGCTCCAACAACCACCACAGAAGCTCCAACAACCACCAAAGCAGCTCCAACAACCACAACAGCTGCACCAACAACAGCAGCTCCAACAACAACCACTGCTGCTCCAACAACCACCACAGCAGCTCCAACAACAACCACTGCTGCTCCTACAACTACACCAGTAGCTCCAACAACCACCACAGCAGCTCCAACAACAACCACTGCTACTCCAACAACCACAACAGCTGCACCAACAACAACAGCTGCACCAACAACAACAACAACCACTGCTGCTCCGACAACCACCACAACAGCTCCAACAACAATCACTGTTGCTCCAACAACTACAACAGTAGCTCCAACCACCACCACTAGTGCTCCTACAACCACCACACCGGCTCCAACAACAACCACAGCAGCTCCAACAACCACAACAGCAGCTCCAACAACCACAACAGCAGCTCCAACAACCACAACAGCAGCTCCAACAACCACAACAGCTGCACCAACAACAACAACAGCAGCTCCAACAACAACCACTGCTGCTCCATCAACCAGCACAGCAGCTCCAACAACAACCACTGCTACTCCAACAACCACAACTGCGGCACCAACAACCACAACAGCTGCACCAACAACAACGACAGCAGCTCCAACATCAACCACTGCTGCTCCAACAACCACCACAGCAGCTCCAACAACCACCACTGCTGCTCCAACAACAACCACTGCTACTCCAACAACAACCACTGCTGCTCCAACAACCACCACAGCAGCTCCAACAACAACCACTGCTACTCCAACAACAACCACAACAACAGTAGCTCCAACAACAACCACTGGGGCTCCTACAACTACCACAGGAGCTCCAACAACCACCACCGTAGCTCCAACAACAACAACAGCTGAGCCAACAACAACAACAGCAGCTCCAACAACAACCACTGCTGCTCCAACAACCACCACAGCAGCTCCAACAACAACCACTGCTGCTCCTACAACCACAACAGCTGCACCAACAACAACGACAGCAGCTCCAACAACAACCACTGCTGCTCCTACAACCACTACAGCAGCTCCAACAACCACCACAGCAGCTCCAACAACCACCACAGCAGCTCCAACAACCACAACAGCTGCACCAACAACAACAGCAGCTCCAACAACAACAACAGCAGCTCCAACAACAACAACAGCTCCAACAACAACCACTGCTGCGCCAACAACCAGCACAGCAGCTCCAACAACAACCACTGCTGCTCTAACAACCACCACAGCAGCTCCAACAACAACAACAACTGTTTCTCCAACAACCACCACAACAGCTCCAACAACAACAACTGCTGCTCCAACAACCACCACAGCAGCTCCAACAACAACCACTGCTACTCCAACAACCACAACAGCTGCACCAACAACAACGACAGCAGCTCCAACAACAACCACTGCTGCTCCTACAACCACCACAACAGCTCCAACAACCACAACAGCACCTAAAACAACCACAACAGCTGCACCAACAACAACAACAACTGTTTCTCCAACAACCACCACAACAGCTCCAACAACAACCACTGCTGCTCCAACAACCACCACAGCAGCTCCAACAACAACCACTGCTGCTCCTACAACCACCACAGCAGCTCCAACAACCACCACTGCACCTAAAACAACCACAACAGCTGCACCAACAACAGCAGCTCCAACAACAACCACTGCTGCCCCAACAACCACCACAGCAGCTCCAACAACAACCACTGCTGCTCCTACAACTACACCAGTAGCTCCAACAACCACCACAGCAGCTCCAACAACCACCACAGCAGCTCCAACAACCACCACAGCAGCTCCAACAACCACAACAGCTGCACCAACAACAGCAGCTCCAACAACAACCACTGCTGCACCAACAACAACAACAGCAGCTCCTACAACAACAACGGCAGCTCCAACAACAACAACAGCAGCTCCAACAACAACAACAGCAGCTCCAACAACAACCGCTGCTGCGGCTACAACCAGCACAGCAGCTCCAACAACAACCACTGCTGCTCCAACAACCACCACAGCAGCTCCAACAACAACAACAACCACCGCTGCTCTTACAACAAGAACAACCACTGCTACTCCAACAACCACCCCAGCAGCTCCAACAACAACCACTGCTGCTCCAACTACCACAACAGCTGCACGAACAACAAGAACGACAGCTGCTCCAACAACAACCACTGCTGCTCCAACAACCACCACAGCAGCTCCAACAACAACCACTGCTGCTCCTACAACTACAACAACAGCTCCAACAACCACCACTGCTGCTCCAACAACCACGACAGCAGCTCCAACAACCACCACTGCTGCTCCAACAACAACCACTGCTACTCCAACAACAACAACTGCTGCTCCAACAACCACCACAGCAGCTCCAACAACAACCACTGCTACTCCAACAACAACCACAACAACAGTAGCTCCAACAACAACCACTGGGGCTCCTACAACTACCACAGGAGCTCCAACAACCACCACCGTAGCTCCAACAACCACAACAGCTGAGCCAACAACAACAACAGCAGCTCCAACAACAACCACTGCTGCTCCAACAACCACCACAGCAGCTCCAACAACAACCACTGCTGCACCAACAACAACAACAGCAGCTCCAACAACAACAACAGCAGCTCCAACAACAACAATAGCAGCTCCAACAACAACCACTGCTGCGCCAACAACCAGCACAGCAGCTCCAACAACAACCAGTGCTGCTACAACAACCACCACAGCAGCTCCAACAACAACCACTGCTGGTCCTACAACCACAACAGCTGCACCAACAACAACGACAGCAGCTCCAACAACAACCACTGCTGCTCCTACAACCACCACAGCAGCTCCAACAACCACCACAGCAGCTCCAACAACCACCACAGCAGCTCCAACAACCACCACAGCAGCTCCAACAACCACAACAGCTGCACCAACAACAACAACAGCAGCTCCAACAACAACAACAGCAGCTCCAACAACAACAACAGCAGCTCCAACAACAACCACTGCTGCGCCAACAACCAGCACAACAGCTCCAACAACAACCACTGCTGCTCCAACAACCACCACAGCAGCTCCAACAACAACCACTGCTACTCCAACAACCACAACAGCTGCACCAATAACAACGACAGCAGCTCCAACAACAACCACTGCTGCTCCTACAACCACCACAGCAGCTCCAACAACAACCACTGCTGCTCCTACAACTACCACAGGAGCTCCAACAACCACCACCGTAGCTCCAACAACAACAACAGCTGAGCCAACAACAACAACAGCAGCTCCAACAACAACCACTGCTGCTCCAACAACCACCACAGCAGCTCCAACAACAACCACTGCTGCTCCTACAACCACAACAGCTGCACCAACAACAACGACAGCAGCTCCAACAACAACCACTGCTGCTCCTACAACCACTACAGCAGCTCCAACAACCACCACAGCAGCTCCAACAACCACCACAGCAGCTCCAACAACCACAACAGCTGCACCAACAACAACAGCAGCTCCAACAACAACAACAGCAGCTCCAACAACAACAACAGCTCCAACAACAACCACTGCTGCGCCAACAACCAGCACAGCAGCTCCAACAACAACCACTGCTGCTCTAACAACCACCACAGCAGCTCCAACAACAACAACAACTGTTTCTCCAACAACCACCACAACAGCTCCAACAACAACAACTGCTGCTCCAACAACCACCACAGCAGCTCCAACAACAACCACTGCTACTCCAACAACCACAACAGCTGCACCAACAACAACGACAGCAGCTCCAACAACAACCACTGCTGCTCCTACAACCACCACAACAGCTCCAACAACCACAACAGCACCTAAAACAACCACAACAGCTGCACCAACAACAACAACAACTGTTTCTCCAACAACCACCACAACAGCTCCAACAACAACCACTGCTGCTCCAACAACCACCACAGCAGCTCCAACAACAACCACTGCTGCTCCTACAACCACCACAGCAGCTCCAACAACCACCACTGCACCTAAAACAACCACAACAGCTGCACCAACAACAGCAGCTCCAACAACAACCACTGCTGCCCCAACAACCACCACAGCAGCTCCAACAACAACCACTGCTGCTCCTACAACTACACCAGTAGCTCCAACAACCACCACAGCAGCTCCAACAACCACCACAGCAGCTCCAACAACCACCACAGCAGCTCCAACAACCACAACAGCTGCACCAACAACAGCAGCTCCAACAACAACCACTGCTGCACCAACAACAACAACAGCAGCTCCTACAACAACAACGGCAGCTCCAACAACAACAACAGCAGCTCCAACAACAACAACAGCAGCTCCAACAACAACCGCTGCTGCGGCTACAACCAGCACAGCAGCTCCAACAACAACCACTGCTGCTCCAACAACCACCACAGCAGCTCCAACAACAACAACAACCACCGCTGCTCTTACAACAAGAACAACCACTGCTACTCCAACAACCACCCCAGCAGCTCCAACAACAACCACTGCTGCTCCAACTACCACAACAGCTGCACGAACAACAAGAACGACAGCTGCTCCAACAACAACCACTGCTGCTCCAACAACCACCACAGCAGCTCCAACAACAACCACTGCTGCTCCTACAACTACAACAACAGCTCCAACAACCACCACTGCTGCTCCAACAACCACGACAGCAGCTCCAACAACCACCACTGCTGCTCCAACAACAACCACTGCTACTCCAACAACAACAACTGCTGCTCCAACAACCACCACAGCAGCTCCAACAACAACCACTGCTACTCCAACAACAACCACAACAACAGTAGCTCCAACAACAACCACTGGGGCTCCTACAACTACCACAGGAGCTCCAACAACCACCACCGTAGCTCCAACAACCACAACAGCTGAGCCAACAACAACAACAGCAGCTCCAACAACAACCACTGCTGCTCCAACAACCACCACAGCAGCTCCAACAACAACCACTGCTGCACCAACAACAACAACAGCAGCTCCAACAACAACAACAGCAGCTCCAACAACAACAATAGCAGCTCCAACAACAACCACTGCTGCGCCAACAACCAGCACAGCAGCTCCAACAACAACCAGTGCTGCTACAACAACCACCACAGCAGCTCCAACAACAACCACTGCTGGTCCTACAACCACAACAGCTGCACCAACAACAACGACAGCAGCTCCAACAACAACCACTGCTGCTCCTACAACCACCACAGCAGCTCCAACAACCACCACAGCAGCTCCAACAACCACCACAGCAGCTCCAACAACCACCACAGCAGCTCCAACAACCACAACAGCTGCACCAACAACAACAACAGCAGCTCCAACAACAACAACAGCAGCTCCAACAACAACAACAGCAGCTCCAACAACAACCACTGCTGCGCCAACAACCAGCACAACAGCTCCAACAACAACCACTGCTGCTCCAACAACCACCACAGCAGCTCCAACAACAACCACTGCTACTCCAACAACCACAACAGCTGCACCAATAACAACGACAGCAGCTCCAACAACAACCACTGCTGCTCCTACAACCACCACAGCAGCTCCAACAACAACCACTGCTGCTCCTACAACCACCACAGCAGCTCCAACAACCACCACAGCAGCTCGAACAACCACAACAGCTGCACCAACAACAGCAGCTCCAACAACAACCACTGCTGCCCCAACAACCACCACAGCAGCTCCCACAACAACCACTGCTGCTCCTACAACTACACCAGTAGCTCCAACAACCACCACAGTAGCTCCAACAACCACCACAGCAGCTCCAACAACCACCACAGCAGCTCCAACAACCACCAGAGCAGCTCCAACAACCACAACAGCTGCACCAACAACAGCAGCTCCAACAACAACAGCTGCTCCAACAACCACCACAGCATCTCCAACAACCATAACAGCTGCACCAACAACAACAACAGCAGCTCCAACAACAACAACAGCAGCTCCAACAACAACAACAGCAGCTCCAACAACAACCACTGCTGCGCCAACAACCAGCACAGCAGCTCCAACAACAACCACTGCTGCTCCAACAACCACCACAACAGCTCCAACAACAACCACTGCTACTCCAACAACCACAACAGCACCTAAAACAACCACAACAGCTGCACCAACAACAACAACAACTGTTTCTCCAACAACCACCACAACAGCTCCAACAACAACCACTGCTGCTCCAACAACCACCACAGCAGCTCCAACAACATCCACTGCTGCTCCTACAACCACCACAGCAGCTCCAACAACCACCACAGCACCTAAAACAACCACAACAGCTGCACCAACAACAGCAGCTCCAACAACAACCACTGCTGCCCCAACAACCACCACAGCAGCTCCAACAACAACCACTGCTGCTCCTACAACTACACCAGTAGCTCCAACAACCACCACAGCAGCTCCAACAACCACCACAGCAGCTCCAACAACCACAACAGCTGCACCAACAACAGCAGCTCCAACAACAACCACTGCTGCTCCAACAACCACCACAGCAGCTCCAACAACCATAACAGCTGCACCAACAACAACAACAGCAGCTCCAACAACAACAACAGCAGCTCCAACAACAACAACAGCAGCTCCAACAACAACCACTGCTGCTCCATCAACCAGCACAGCAGCTCCAACAACAACCACTGCTACTCCAACAACCACAACTGCGGCACCAACAACCACAACAGCTGCACCAACAACAACGACAGCAGCTCCAACATCAACCACTGCTGCTCCAACAACCACCACAGCAGCTCCAACAACCACCACTGCTGCTCCAACAACAACCACTGCTACTCCAACAACAACCACTGCTGCTCCAACAACCACCACAGCAGCTCCAACAACAACCACTGCTACTCCAACAACAACCACAACAACAGTAGCTCCAACAACAACCACTGGGGCTCCTACAACTACCACAGGAGCTCCAACAACCACCACCGTAGCTCCAACAACAACAACAGCTGAGCCAACAACAACAACAGCAGCTCCAACAACAACCACTGCTGCTCCAACAACCACCACAGCAGCTCCAACAACAACCACTGCTGCTCCTACAACCACAACAGCTGCACCAACAACAACGACAGCAGCTCCAACAACAACCACTGCTGCTCCTACAACCACTACAGCAGCTCCAACAACCACCACAGCAGCTCCAACAACCACCACAGCAGCTCCAACAACCACAACAGCTGCACCAACAACAACAGCAGCTCCAACAACAACAACAGCAGCTCCAACAACAACAACAGCAGCTCCAACAACAACCACTGCTGCGCCAACAACCAGCACAGCAGCTCCAACAACAACCACTGCTGCTCTAACAACCACCACAGCAGCTCCAACAACAACAACAACTGTTTCTCCAACAACCACCACAACAGCTCCAACAACAACCACTGCTGCTCCAACAACCACCACAGCAGCTCCAACAACAACCACTGCTACTCCAACAACCACAACAGCTGCACCAACAACAACGACAGCAGCTCCAACAACAACCACTGCTGCTCCTACAACCACCACAACAGCTCCAACAACCACCACAGCACCTCCAACAACCACAACAGCTGCACCAACAACAGCAGCTCCAACAACAACCACTGCTGCCCCAACAACCTCCACAGCAGCTCCAACAACAACCACTGCTGCTCCTACAACTACACCAGTAGCTCCAACAACCACCTCAGCAGCTCCAACAACCACCACAGCAGCTCCAACAACCACCACAGCAGCTCCAACAACCACAACAGCTGCACCAACAACAGCAGCTCCAACAACAACCACTGCTGCGCCAACAACCAGCACAGCAGCTCCAACAACAACCACTGCTGCTCCAACAACCACCACAGCAGCTCCAACAACAACAACAACCACTGCTGCTCTTACAACAACAACAACCACTGCTACTCCAACAACCACCAAAGCAGCTCCAACAACAACCACTGCTGCTCCTACAACCACCACAGCAGCTCCAACAACCACCACAGCAGCTCCAACAACCACCAAAGCAGCTCCAACAACCAAAACAGCTGCACCAACAACCACTGCTGCTCCAACAACCACAACAGCAGCTCCAACAACCACAACAGCTGCACCAACAACAACAACAGCAGCTCCAACAACAACAACAACAGCAGCTCCAACAACAACAACAGCAGCTCCAACAACAACCACTGCTGCGCCAACAACCAGCACAGCAGCTCCAACAACCACCACAGCAGCTCCAACAACAACCACTGCTACTCCAACAACCACAACAGCTGCACCAACAACAACAGCTGCACCAACAACAACAACAACCAATGCTGCTCCGACAACCACCACAACAGCTCCAACAACAATCACTGCTGCTCCAACAACTACAACAGTAGCTCCAACCACCACCACTAGTGCTCCTACAACCACCACAGCAGCTCCAACAACAACCACAGCAGCTCCAACAACCACAACAGCAGCTCCAACAACCACAACAGCAGCTCCAACAACAACCACTGCTGCTCCATCAACCAGCACAGCAGCTCCAACAACAACCACTGCTACTCCAACAACCACAACTGCGGCACCAACAACCACAACAGCTGCACCAACAACCACAACAGCAGCTCCAACAACCACAACAGCTGCACCAACAACAACAACAGCAGCTCCAACAACAACCACTGCTGCTCCATCAACCAGCACAGCAGCTCCAACAACAACCACTGCTACTCCAACAACCACAACTGCGGCACCAACAACCACAACAGCTGCACCAACAACAACGACAGCAGCTCCAACAACAACCACTGCTGCTCCTACAACCACTACAGCAGCTCCAACAACCACCACAGCAGCTCCAACAACCACCACAGCAGCTCCAACAACCACAACAGCTGCACCAACAACAACAGCAGCTCCAACAACAACAACAGCAGCTCCAACAACAACAACAGTAGCTCCAACAACAACCACTGCTGCTCCAACAACCACCACAGCAGCTCCAACAACCACCACTGCTTCTCCAACAACAACCACTGCTACTCCAACAACAACCACTGCTGCTCCAACAACCACCACAGCAGCTCCAACAACAACCACTGCTACTCCAACAACAACCACAACAACAGTAGCTCCAACAAAAACCACTGGGGCTCCTACAACTACCACAGGAGCTCCAACAACCACCACCGTAGCTCCAACAACCACAACAGCTGAGCCAACAACAACAACAGCATCTCCAACAACAACCACTGCTGCTCCAACAACCACCACAGCAGCTCCAACAACAACCACTGCTGCTCCTACAACCACAACAGCTGCACCAACAACAACGACAGCAGCTCCAACAACAACCACTGCTGCGCCAACAACCAGCACAGCAGCTCCAACAACAACCACTGCTGCTCTAACAACCACCACAGCAGCTCCAACAACAACAACAACTTTTTCTCCAACAACCACCACAACAGCTCCAACAACAACCACTGCTGCTCCAACAACCACCACAGCAGCTCCAACAACAACCACTGCTACTCCAACAACCACAACAGCTGCACCAACAACAACGACAGCAGCTCCAACAACAACCACTGCTGCTCCTACAACCACCACAGCAGCTCCAACAACCACCACAGCACCTCCAACAACCACAACAGCTGCACCAACAACAGCAGCTCCAACAACAACCACTGCTGCCCCAACAACCACCACAGCAGCTCCAACAACAACCACTGCTGCTCCTACAACTACACCAGTAGCTCCAACAACCACCTCAGCAGCTCCAACAACCACCACAGCAGCTCCAACAACCACCACAGCAGCTCCAACAACCACAACAGCTGCACCAACAACAGCAGCTCCAACAACAACCACTGCTGCGCCAACAACCAGCACAGCAGCTCCAACAACAATCACTGCTGCTCCAACAACTACAACAGTAGCTCCAACCACCACCATTAGTGCTCCTACAACCACCACAGCAGCTCCAACAACAACCACAGCAGCTCCAACAACCACAACAGCAGCTCCAACAACCACAACAGCAGCTCCAACAACCACAACAGCTGCACCAACAACAACAACAGCAGCTCCAACAACAACCACTGCTGCTCCATCAACCAGCACAGCAGCTCCAACAACAACCACTGCTACTCCAACAACCACAACTGCGGCACCAACAACCACAACAGCTGCACCAACAACAACGACAGCAGCTCCAACATCAACCACTGCTGCTCCAACAACCACCACAGCAGCTCCAACAACCACCACTGCTGCTCCAACAACAACCACTGCTACTCCAACAACAACCACTGCTGCTCCAACAACCACCACAGCAGCTCCAACAACAACCACTGCTACTCCAACAACAACCACAACAACAGTAGCTCCAACAACAACCACTGGGGCTCCTACAACTACCACAGGAGCTCCAACAACCACCACCGTAGCTCCAACAACCACAACAGCTGAGCCAACAACAACAACAGCAGCTCCAACAACAACCACTGCTACTCCAACAACAACCACAACAACAGTAGCTCCAACAACAACCACTGGGGCTCCTACAACTACCACAGGAGCTCCAACAACCACCACCGTAGCTCCAACAACCACAACAGCTGAGCCAACAACAACAACAGCAGCTCCAACAACAACCACTGCTGCTCCAACAACCACCACAGCAGCTCCAACAACAACCACTGCTGCTCCTACAACCACAACAGCTGCACCAACAACAACGACAGCAGCTCCAACAACAACCACTGCTGCTCCTACAACCACTACAGCAGCTCCAACAACCACCACAGCAGCTCCAACAACCACCACAGCAGCTCCAACAACCACAACAGCTGCACCAACAACAACAGCAGCTCCAACAACAACAACAGCAGCTCCAACAACAACAACAGTAGCTCCAACAACAACCACTGCTGCGCCAACAACCAGCACAGCAGCTCCAACAACAACCACTGCTGCTCTAACAACCAGCACAGCAGCTCCAACAACAACAACAACTTTTTCTCCAACAACCACCACAACAGCTCCAACAACAACCACTGCTGCTCCAACAACCACCACAGCAGCTCCAACAACAACCACTGCTACTCCAACAACCACAACAGCTGCAACAACAACAACGACAGCAGCTCCAACAACAACCACTGCTGCTCCTACAACCACCACAGCAGCTCCAACAACCACCACAGCACCTCCAACAACCACAACAGCTGCACCAACAACAGCAGCTCCAACAACAACCACTGCTGCCCCAACAACCACCACAGCAGCTCCAACAACAACCACTGCTGCTCCTACAACTACACCAGTAGCTCCAACAACCACCTCAGCAGCTCCAACAACCACCACAGCAGCTCCAACAACCACCACAGCAGCTCCAACAACCACAACAGCTGCACCAACAACAGCAGCTCCAACAACAACCACTGCTGCGCCAACAACCAGCACAGCAGCTCCAACAACCACCACAGCAGCTCCAACAACAACAACAACCACTGCTGCTCTTACAACAACAACAACCACTGCTACTCCAATAACCACCACAGCAGCTCCAACAACAACCACTGCTGCTCCGACAACCACCACAGCAGCTCCAACAACCACCACAGCAGCTCCAACAACCACCAAAGCAGCTCCAACAACCAAAACAGCTGCACCAACAACCACTGCTGCTCCAACAACCACCACAGCAGCTCCAACAACCACAACAGCTGCACCAACAACAACAACAGCAGCTCCAACAACAACAACAACAGCAGCTCCAACAACAACAACAGCAGCTCCAACAACAACCACTGCTGCGCCAACAACCAGCACAGCAGCTCCAACAACCACCACAGCAGCTCCAACAACCACAACAGCTGCACCAACAACAGCAGCTCCAACAACAACAACAGCAGCTCCAACAACAACCACTGCTGCTCCAACAACCACCACAGCAGCTCCAACAACAACCACTGCTGCTCCTACAACCACAACAGCTGCACCAACAACAACGACAGCAGCTCCGACAACAACCACTGCTGCTCCTACAACCACCACAGCAGCTCCAACAACCACCACAGCAGCTCCAACAACCACCACAGCAGCTCCAACAACCACCACAGCAGCTCCAACAACCACAACAGCTGCACCAACAACAGCAGCTCCAACAACAACAACAGCAGCTCCAACAACAACCACTGCTGCGCCAACAACCAGCACAGCAACAACAACCACTGCTGCTCCAACAACCACCACAGCAGCTCCAACAACAACAACAACTGTTTCTCCAACAACCACCACAACAGCTCCAACAACAACCACTGCTGCTCCAACAACCACCACAGCAGCTCCAACAACAACCACTGCTACTCCAACAACCACAACAGCTGCACCAAAAACAACGAGAGCAGCTCCAACAACAACCACTGCTGCTCCAACAACCACCACAGCAGCTCCAACAACAACCACTGCTGCTCCTACAACCACCACAGCAGCTCCAACAACCACCACAGCACCTCCAACAACCACAACAGCTGCACCAACAACAGCAGCTCCAACAACAACCACAGCTTCTCCTACAACTACACCAGTAGCTCCAACAACCACCACAGCAGCTCCAACAACCACCACAGCAGCTCCAACAACCACCACAGCAGCTCCAACAACCACAACAGCTGCACCAACAACAGCAGCTCCAACAACAACCACTGCTGCTCCAACAACCACCACAGCAGCTCCAACAACCACAACAGCTGCACCAACAACAACAACAGCAGCTCCAACAACAACAACAGCAGCAGCTCCAACAACAGCAGCTCCAACAACAACAACAGCAGCTCCAACAACAACCACTGCTGCGCCAACAACCAGCACAGCAGCTCCAACAACAACCACTGCTGCTCCAACAACCACCACAGCAGCTCCAACAACAACCACTGCTACTCCAACAACCACAACAGCTGCACCAACAACAACGACAGCAGCTCCAACAACAACCACTGCTGCTCCTACAACCACCACAGCAGCTCCGACAACAACCACTGCTGCTCCTACAACCACCACAGCAGCTCCAACAACCACCACAGAAGCTCCAAGAACCACCACAGCAGCTCCAACAACCACAACAGCTGCACCAACAACAGCAGCTCCAACAACAACCACTGCTGCTCCAACAACCACCACAGCAGCTCCAACAACAACCACTGCTGCTCCTACAACTACACCAGTAGCTCCAACAACCACCACAGCAGCTCCAACAACCACAACAGCAGCTCCAACAACCACAACAGCAGCTCCAACAACCACAACAGCTGTACCAACAACAACAACAACCACTGATGCTCCGACAACCACCACAACAGCTCCAACAACAATCACTGCTGCTCCAACAACTACAACAGTAGCTCCAACAACCACCACTGCTGCTCCTACAACCACCACAGCAGCTCCAACAACAACCACAGCAGCTCCAACAACCACAACAGCAGCTCCAACAACCACAACAGCAGCTCCAACAACCACAACAGCAGCTCCAACAACCACAACAGCTGCACCAACAACAACAACAGCAGCTCCAACAACAACCACTGCTGCTCCAACAACAACCACTGCTACTCCAACAACAACCACTGCTGCTCCAACAACCACCACAGCAGCTCCAACAACAACCACTGCTGCTCCTACAACCACCACAGCAGCTCCAACAATCACCACAGCAGCTCCAACAACCACAACAGCTGAACCAACAACAGCAGCTCCAACAACAACCACTGCTGCCCCAACAACCACCACAGCAGCTCCAACAACAACCACTGCTGCTCCTACAACTACACCAGTAGCTCCAACAACCACCACAGCAGCTCCAACAACCACCACAGCAGCTCCAACAACAACCACTGCTGCTCCAACAACCACCACAGCAGCTCCAACAACAACCACTGCTACTCCAACAACCACAACAGCTGCACCAACAACAACGACAGCAGCTCCAACAACAACCACTGCTGCTCCTACAACAACCACAGCAGCTCCAACAACCACCACAGCACCTCCAACAACCACAACAGCTGCACCAACAACAGCAGCTCCAACAACAACCACTGCTGCCCCAACAACCACCACAGCAGCTCCAACAACAACCACTGCTGCTCCTACAACTACACCAGTAAATCCAACAACCACCACAGCAGCTCCAACAACCACCACAGCAGCTCCAACAACCACAACAGCTGCACCAACAACAGCAGCTCCAACAACAACCACTGCTGCGCCAACAACCAGCACAGCATCTCCAACAACAACCACTGCTGCTCCAACAACCACCACAGCAGCTCCAACAACAACAACAACCACTGCTGCTCTTACAACAACATCAACCACTGCTACTCCAACAACCACCACAGCAGCTCCAACAACAACCACTGCTGCTCCTACAACCACAACAGCTGCACCAACAACAACGACAGCAGCTCCAACAACAACCACTGCTGCTCCTACAACCACCACAGCAGCTCCAACAACCACCACAGCAGCTCCAACAACAACCACTGCTACTCCAACAACCACAACAGCTGCACCAACAACAACGACAGCAGCTCCAACAACAACCACTGCTGCTCCAACAACCACCACAGCAGCTCCAACAACAACCACTGCTGCTCCTACAACCACCACAGCAGCTCCAACAACCACCACAGCACCTCCAACAACCACAACAGCTGCACCAACAACAGCAGCTCCAACAACAACCACTGCTGCTCCAACAACCACCACAGCAGCTCCAACAACCACAACAGCTGCACCAACAACAACAACAGCAGCTTCAACAACAACAACAGCAGCTCCAACAACAACCACTGCTGCGCCAACAACCAGCACAGCAGCTCCAACAACAACCACTGCTGCTCCAACAACCACCACAGCAGCTCCAACAACAAACACTGCTACTCCAAAAACCACAACAGCTGCACCAACAACAACGACAGCAGCTCCAACAACAACCACTGCTGCTCCTACAACCACCACAGCAGCTCCAACAACAACCACTGCTACTCCAACAACCACCCCAGCAGCTCCAACAACAACCACTGCTGCTCCAACTACCACAACAGCTGCACGAACAACAAGAACGACAGCTGCTCCAACAACAACCACTACTGCTCCAACAACCACCACAGCAGCTCCAACAACCACCACAGCAGCTCCAACAACCTCCACAGCAGCTCCAACAACCACCACAGCAGCTCCAACAACCACCACAGCAGCTCCAACAACCACAACAGCTGCACCAACAACAGCAGCTCCAACAACCACCACTGCTGCTCCAACAACCACGACAGCAGCTCCAACAACCACCACTGCTGCTCCAACAACAACCACTGCTACTCCAACAACAACCACTGCTGTTCCAACAACCACCACAGCAGCTCCAACAACAACCACTGCTACTCCAACAACAACCACAACAACAGTCGCTCCAACAACAACCACTGGGGCTCCTACAACTACCACAGGAGCTCCAACAACCACCACCGTAGCTGCAACAACCACAACAGCTGAGCCAAAAACAACAACAGCAGCTCCAACAACAACCACTGCTGCTCCAACAACCACGACAGCAGCTCCAACAACAACCACTGCTGCTCCTACAACCACAACATCTGCACCAACAACAACGACAGCAGCTCCAACAACAACCACTGCTGCTCCTACAACCACCACAGCAGCTCCAACAACAACCACTGCTGCTCCAACAACCACCACAGCAGCTCCAACAACAACCACTGCTACTCCAACAACCACAACAGCTGCACCAATAACAACGACAGCAGCTCCAACAACAACCACTGCTGCTCCTACAACCACCACAGCAGCTCCAACAACAACCACTGCTGCTCCTACAACCACCACAGCAGCTCCAACAACAACCACAACAGCTGCACCATCAACAGCAGCTCCAACAACAACCACTGCTGCCCCAACAACCACCACAGCAGCTCCAACAACAACCACTGCTGCTCCTACAACTACACCAGTAGCTCCAACAACCACCACAGCAGCTCCAACAACCACCACAGCAGCTCCAACAACCACCACAGCAGCTCCAACAACCACCACAGCAGCTCCAACAACCACCACAGCAGCTGCAACAACCACAACAGCTGCACCAACAACAGCAGCTCCAACAACAACCACTGCTGCTCCAACAACCACCACAGCAGCTCCAACAACAACCACTGCTGCTCCTACAACTACACCAGTAGCTCCAACAACCACCACAGCAGCTCCAACAACAACCACTGCTACTCCAACAACCACAACAGCTGCACCAACAACAACAGCTGCACCAACAACAACAACAACCACTGCTGCTCCGACAACCACCACAACAGCTCCAACAACAATCACTGCTGCTCCAACAACTACAACAGTAGCTCCAACCACCACCACTGCTGCTCCTACAACCACCACAGCAGCTCCAACAACAACCACAGCAGCTCCAACAACCACAACAGCAGCTCCAACAACCACAACAGCAGCTCCAACAACCACAACAGCTGCACCAACAACAACAACAGCAGCTCCAACAACAACCACTGCTGCTCCATCAACCAGCACAGCAGCTCCAACAACAACCACTGCTACTCCAACAACCACAACTGCGGCACCAACAACCACAACAGCTGCACCAACAACAACGACAGCAGCACCAACAACAACGACAGCAGCTCCAACATCAACCACTGCTGCTCCAACAACCACCACAGCAGCTCCAACAACCCCCACTGCTGCTCGAACAACAACCACTGCTACACCAACAACAGCAGCTCCAACAACAACCACTGCTGCCCCATCAACCACCACAGCAGCTCCAACAACAACCACTGCTGCTCCTACAACTACACCAGTAGCTCCAACAACCACCACAGCAGCTCCAACAACCACCACAGCAGCTCCAACAACCACCACAGCAGCTCCAACAACCACCAAAGCAGCTCCAACAACCACAACAGCTGCACCAACAACAGCAGCTCCAACAACCACCACTGCTGCTCCAACAACCACCACAGCAGCTCCAACAACCACAACAGCTGCACCAACAACAACAACAGCAGCTCCAACAACAACCATTGCTGCGCCAACAACCAGCACAGCAGCTCCAACAACAACCACTTTTGCTCCAACAACCACAACAGCTGCACCAACAACAGAAGCTCCAACAACAACCACTGCTGCTCCAACAACCACCACAGCAGCTCCAACAACAACAGCAGCTCCAACAACAACAACAGCAGCTCCAACAACAACCATTGCTGCGCCAACAACCAGCACAGCAGCTCCAACAACAACCACTGCTGCTGCCACAACCACCACAGCAGCTCCAACAATCACCACAGCAGCTCCAACAACCACCACAGCAGCTCCAACAACCACCACAGCAGCTACAACAACCACAACAGCTGCACCAACAACAACAACAGCAGCTCCAACAACAACAACAGCAGCTCCAACAACAACAACAGCAGCTCCAACAACAACAACAGCAGCTCCAACAACAACCACTGCTGCGCCAACAACCAGCACAGCAGCTCCAACAACAACCACTGCTGCTGCCACAACCACCACAGCAGCTCCAACAACAACAACAACTGTTTCTCCAACAACCACCACAACAGCTCCAACAACAACCACTGCTGCTCCAACAACCACCACAGCAGCTCCAACAACAACCACTGCTGCTCCTACAACCACCACAGCAGCTCCAACAACCACAACAGCTGCACCAACAACAGCAGCTCCAACAACAACCACTGCTGCCCCACCAACCACCACAGCAGCTCCAACAACAACCACTGCTGCGCCAACAACAAGCACAGCAGCTCCAACAACAACCACTGCTGCTCCAACAACCACCACAGCAGCTCCAACAACAACAAGAACTGTTTCTCCAACAACCACCACTGCTGCTCCAACAACCACCACAGAAGCTCCAACAACAACCACTGCTGCTCCTACAACCACCACAGCAGCTCCAACAACCACCACAGGAGCTCCAACAACCACAACAGCTGCACCAACAACAGCAGCTCCAACAACAACCACTGCTGCTCCTACAACCACCACAGCAGCTCCAACAACAACCACTGCTGCTCCTACAACCACCACAGCAGCTCCAACAACCACCGCAGCAGCTCCAACAACCACCACAGCAGCTCCAACAACCACAACAGCTGCACCAACAACAGCAGCTCCAACAACAACCACTGCTGCTCCAACAACCACCACAGCAGCTCAAACAACAACCACTGCTGCTCCTACAACTACACCAGTAGCACCAACAACCACCACAGCAGCTCCAACAACAACCACTGCTACTCCAACAACCACAACAGCTGCACCAACAACAACCACTGCTGCTCCGACAACCACCACAACAGCTCCAACAACAATCACTGCTGCTCCGACAACTACAACAGTAGCTCCAACAACCATCACTGCTGCTCCTACAACCACCACAGCAGCTCCAACAACCACCACAGCAGCTCCAACAACCACAACAGCAGCTCCAACAACCACAATAGCTGCACCAACAACAACAACAGCAGCTCCAACAACAACCACTGCTGCTCCATCAACCAGCACAGCACCTCCAACAACAACCACTGCTACTCCAACAACCACAACTGCGGCACCAACAACAGTAGCTCCAACAACAACCACAGTAGCTCCAACAACAACCACTGCTGCTCCAACAACCACCAGTGCTACTCCAACAACAACCACTGCTGCTCCAACAACCACCACAGCAGCTCCAACAACAACCACTGCTACTCCAACAACCACAACAGCTGCACCAACAACAACGACAGCAGCTCCAACAACAACCACTGCTGCTCCAACAACCACCACAGCAGCTCCAACAACCACCACTGCTGCTCCACCAACAACCACTACTACTCCAACAACAACCACTGCTGCTCCAAAAACCACCACAGCAGCTCCAACAACAACCACTGCTACTCCAACAACAACCACAACAACAGTAGCTCCAACAACAACCACTGGGGCTCCTACAACTACCACAGGAGCTCCAACAACCACCACCGTAGCTCCAACAACCACAACAGCTGAGCCAACAACAACACCAGCAGCTCCAACAACAACCACTGCTGCTCCAACAACCACCACAGCAGCTCCAACAACAACCACTGCTGCTCCTACAACCACAACAGCTGCACCAATAACAACGACAGCAGCTCCAACAACAACCACTGCTGCTCCAACAACCACAACAGCAGCTCCAACAACAACCACTGCTGCTCCAACAACCACCACAGCAGCTCCAACAACAATCACTGCTGCTCCTACAACTACACCAGTAGCACCAACAACCACCACAGCAGCTCCAACAACAACCACTGCTACTCCAACAACCACAGCAGCTGCACCAACAACAACCACTGCTGCTTCGACAACCACCACAACAGCTCCAACAACAATCACTGCTGCTCCGACAACTACAACAGTAGCTCCAACAACCACCACTGCTGCTCCTACAACCACCGCAGCAGCTCCAACAACCACCACAGCAGCTCCAACAACCACCACAGCAGCTCCAACAACCACAACAGCAGCTCCAACAACCACAACAGCTGCACCAACAACAACAACAGCAGCTCCAACAACAACCACTGCTGCTCCATCAACCAGCACAGCAGCTCCAACAACAACCACTGCTACTCCAACAACCACAACTGCGGCACCAACAACAGTAGCTCCAACAACAACCACAGCAGCTCCAACAACAACCACTGCTGCTCCAACAACCACCACTGCTACTCCAACAACAACCACTGCTGCTCCAACAACCACCACAGCAGCTCCAACAACAACCACTGCTACTCCAACAACCACAACAGCTGCACCAACAACAACGACAGCAGCTCCAACAACAACCACTGCTGCTCCAACAACCACCACAGCAGCTCCAACAACCACCACTGCTGCTCCAACAACAACCACTGCTACTCCAACAACAACCACTGCTGCTCCAACAACCACCACAGCAGCTCCAACAACAACCACTGCTGCTCCTACAACCACAACAGCTGCACCAATAACAACAACAGTAGCTCCAACAACAACCACTGGGGCTCCTACAACTACCACAGGAGCTCCAACAACCACCACCGTAGCTCCAACAACCACAACAGCTGAGCCAACAACAACACCAGCAGCTTCAACAACAACCACTGCTGCTCCAACAACCACCGCAGCAGCTCCAACAACAACCACTGCTGCTCCTACAACCACAACAGCTGCACCAATAACAACGACAGCAGCTCCAACAACAACAACTGCTGCTCCTACAACCACCACAGCAGCTCCAACAACAACAGCAGCTCCAACAACAACCACTGCTGCGCCAACAACCAGCACAGCAGCTCCAACAACAACCACTGCTGCTCCAACAACCACAACAACAGTAGCTCCAACAACAACCACAGGGGCTCCTACAACTACCACAGGAGCTCCAACAACCACCACCGTAGCTCCAACAACCACAACAGCTGAGCCAACAACAACAACAGCAGCTCCAACAACAACCACTGCTGCTCCAACAACCAGCACAGCAGCTCCAACAACAACCACTGCTGCTCCTACAACCACAACAGCTGCACCAACAACAACGACAGCAGCTCCAACAACAACCACTGCTGCTCCTACAACCACCACAGCAGCTCCAACAACCACAACAGCAGCTCCAACAACCACCACTGCTGCTCCAACAACCACCACAGCAGCTCCGACAACAACAAGAACTGTCTCTCCAACAACCACCACAACAGCTCCAACAACAACCTCTGCTGCTCCAACAACCACCACAGCAGCTCCAACAACAACCACTGCTACTCCAACAACCACAACAGCTGCACCAACAACAACGACAGCAGCTCCAACAACAACCACTGCTGCTCCAACAACCACAACAACAGTAGCTCCAACAACAACCACTGGGGCTCCTACAACTACCACAGGAGCTCCAACAACAACCACCGTAGCTCCAACAACCACAACAGCTGAGCCAACAACAACAACAGCAGCTCCAACAACAACCACTGCTGCTCCTACAACCACCACAGCAGCTCCAACAACCACAACAGCAGCTCCAACAACCACCACAGCAGCTCCAACAACAATCACTGCTGCTCCTACAACTACAACAGTAGCTCCAACAACCACCACAGCAGCTCCAACAACCACCACAGCTGCACCAACAACAGCAGCTCCAACAACAACCACTGCTGCTCCAACAACCACCACAGCAGCTCCAACAACCACAACAGCTGCACCAACAACAGCAGCTCCAACAACAACCACTGCTGCTCCAACAACCACCACAGCAGCTCCAACAACCACAACAGCTGCACCAACAACAACAACAGCAGCTCCAACAACCAGCACAGCAGCTCCAACAACAACCACTGCTGCTCTTACAACAACAACCACTGCTACTCCAACAACCACCGCAGCAGCTCCAACAACAACCACTGCTGCTCCAACTACCACAACAGCTGCACCAACAACAAGAACGACAGCTGCTCCAACAACAACCACTGCTGCTCCAACAACCACCACAGCAGCTCCAACAACAACCACTGCTGCTCCTACAACTACAACAATAGCTCCAACAACCACCACTGCTGCTCCAACAACCACCACAGCAGCTCCAACAACCGCCACAGCAGCTCCAACAACAACCTCTGCTGCTCCAACAACCACCACAGCAGCTCCAACAACAACCACTGCTACTCCAACAACCACAACAGCTGCACCAACAACAACGACAGCAGCTCCAACAACAACCACTGCTGCTCCAACAACCACAACAACAGTAGCTCCAACAACAACCACTGGGGCTCCTACAACTACCACAGGAGCTCCAACAACCACCACCGTAGCTCCAACAACCACAACAGCTGAGCCAACAACAACAACAGCAGCTCCAACAACAACCACTGCTGCTCCAACAACCAGCACAGCAGCTCCAACAACAACCACTGCTGCTCCTACAACCACAACAGCTGCACCAACAACAACGACAGCAGCTCCAACAACAACCACTGCTGCTGCTACAACCACCACAGCAGCTCCAACAACCACAACAGCAGCTTCAACAACCACCACAGCAGCTCCAACAACAACCACTGCTGCTCCTACAACTACAACAATAGCTCCAACAACAACCACTGCTGCTCCAACAACCACCACAACAGCTCCAACAACCACCACAGCAGCTCCAACAACAACCACTGCTACTCCAACAACCACAACAGCTGCACCAACAACAACGACAGCAGCTCCAACAACAACAACTGCTGCTCCTATAACCACCATAGCAGCTCCAACAACAACCACTGCTGCTCCTACAACCACCACAGCAGCTCCAACAACCACCACAGCAGCTCCAACAACCACAACAGCTGCACCAACAACAGCAGCTCCAACAACAACCATTGCTGCACCAACAACCACCACAGCAGCTCAAACAACAACCACTGCTGCTCCTACAACTATACCAGTAGCTCCAACAACCACCACAGCAGCTCCAACAACCACCACAGCAGCTCCAACAACCACCACAGCAGCTCCAACAACCACAACAGCTGCACCAACAACAGCAGCTCCAACAACAACCACTGCTGCTCCAACAACCACCACAGCAGCTCCAACAACCACAACAGCTGCACCAACAACAACAACAGCAGCTCCAACAACAACAACAGCAGCTCCAACAACAACAACAGCAGCTCCAACAACAACCACTGCTGCGCCAACAACCACCACAGCAGCTCCAACAACAACCACTGCTGCTCCAACAACCACGACAGCAGCTCCAACAACAACAAGAACTGTCTCTCTAACAACCACCACAACAGCTCCAACAACAACCACTGCTGCTCTTACAACAACAACAACCACTGCTACTCCAACAACCACCCCAGCAGCTCCAACAACAACCACTGCTGCTCCAACTACCACAACAGCTGCACCAACAACAAGAACAACAGCTGCTCCAACAACAACCACTGCTGCTCCAACAACCACCACAGCAGCTCCAACAACAACCACTGCTGCTCCTACAACTACAACAATAGCTCCAACAACCACCACTGCTGCTCCAACAACCACCACAGCAGCTCCAACAACCGCCACAGCAGCTCCAACAACAACCTCTGCTGCTCCAACAACCACCACAGCAGCTCCAACAACAACCACTGCTACTCCAACAACCACAACAGCTGCACCAACAACAACGACAGCAGCTCCAACAACAACCACTGCTGCTCCAACAACCACAACAACAGTAGCTCCAACAACAACCACTGGGGCTCCTACAACTACCACAGGAGCTCCAACAACCACCACCGTAGCTCCAACAACCACAACAGCTGAGCCAACAACAACAACAGCAGCTCCAACAACAACCACTGCTGCTCCAACAACCAGCACAGCAGCTCCAACAACAACCACTGCTGCTCCTACAACCACAACAGCTGCACCAACAACAACGACAGCAGCTCCAACAACAACCACTGCTGCTCCTACAACCACCACAGCAGCTCCAACAACCACAACAGCAGCTCCAACAACCACCACGGCAACTCCAACAACAACCACTGCTGCTCCTACAACTACAACAATAGCTCCAACAACCACCACTGCTGCTCCAACAACCACCACAAGAGCTCCAACAACCAGCACAGCAGCTCCAACAACAACCACCGCTACTCCAACAACCACAACAGCTGCACCAACAACAACGACAGCAGCTCCAACAACAACAACTGCTCCTCCTACAACCACCACAGCAGCTCCAACAACAACCACTGCTGCTCCTACAACTACAACAATAGCTCCAACAACCACCACTGCTGCTCCAACAACCACCACTGCGGCACAAACAACAACAGTAGCTCCAACAACAACCACTGCTTCTCCAACAACAACCACTGCTTCTCCAACAACCACCACTGCTGCTCCAACAACCACCACTGCTGCTCCAACAACCACCACTGCTGCTCCAACAACCACCACTGCTTCTCCTACAACCACCACAGCTGCACAGACAACAACAGCAGCTCCAACAAGCACAACAGCTGCACAAACAACAACAATTGCCTCTCCAACAACCACCACAGTGGCTCCAATAACCACAACAGTGGCACCAACACCAACAGCAGCTCCAACAACAACCACTGCTGCTCCAACAACCAGCACAGCAGCTCCAACAACAACCACTGCTACTCCAACAACCACCACTGTTGTGGCTCCAATAACCACAACAGTGGCACCAACACCAACAGCAGCTGTAACATCCACAACACTTGTAAATGTGACTTTCCGATCTCTTATTACCTCTTTTACAACTGATTTGCTCAATACATCATCCGTGGCTTTTCGGAGACGGTCTGTAATGATCACGACACAGGTATGTTTATTGTCTGATCACAATGATCTCATGTAATACTTCTCTAACACACAGTTATGTGACACAAGGTACAATATTAGATGAAATTGTTTTAATATCTTTGTTTTTTATTTCGACAGCTAAAACCTAAGTTTGAAACTGCTTTCCCATCCTCATTCAAGTCTTTGAACGTCATTGCCTTCAGGTACCTTTTCACAGTGTTTAAAATACAATTTGAGAATAATGTCTTGAACTTGAATCAGACTAAATATTTTTTCCAATCCCTCTGCAGCAAAGGATCAATCGTCAATCATATGAACCTTGCATTTGGCACATTTGTTCCTAACGACAATCAGATTGCAGAGGTTTTGGTCAATGCATCATTGACAGAAGTTGGCTTTGACCTTGATGGAACGTCTATCACCATCAATGGCAAATGTAAGAAATATTTATGCTGCCTGATCAAAAACATACACATTTGCAAAACGGTTTATTTAAGTAATGTGTTTTTATTTTCTCCTCATTTGCAGCTCCAACAACCACAACATCAGCTGCGACAACCACCACAGCAGCTCCAACAACAACAACTGTCTCTCCAACAACCACCACAGCGGCACCAACAACAACAACTGTCTCTCCAACAACCACCACAGCAGCTCCAACAACAACAACTGTCTCTCCAACAACCACCACAGCAGCTCCAACAACAACCACTGCTGCTCCTACAACAACAACAGCAGCTCCAACAACAACCACTGCTACTCCTACAACCAACACAGCAGCTCCAACAACCACCACAGCAGCTCCAACAACCACCACAGCAGCTCCAACAACCACCACCATAGCTCCAACAGCTGCACCAACAACAACAACAGCAGCTCCAACAACCACCACCATAGCTCCAACAACCACAACAGCTGCACCAACAACAACAACAGCAACTCCAACAACAACAACGGCTGCTCCAACAACCACCACAGCAGCTCCAACAACAACCACTGCTACTCCAACAACAACCACTGCTGCTCCTACAACCATCACAGCAGCTCCAACAACCACCACAGCTGCCCCAACAACAACAACAACCCATGCTGCTCCTACAACAACAACAGCTCCAACAACAATCACTGCTGCTCCTACAACCACCACAGCAGCTCTAACAACCACCACCATAGCTCCAAAAACCACAACAGCTGCCCCAACAACAACAACAACCCATGCTGCTCCTACAACAACAGCAGCTCCAACAACAACCACTGCTAATCCAACAACCACTACAGCAGCTCCAACAACCACCACCGTAGCTCCAACAACCACAACAGCTGCACCAACAACACCAACAACAGCAGCAGCTCCAACAACAACCACTACTGCTCCTACAACAGCAGCTCCAACAACCACCACCGTAGCTCCAACAACCTTAACAGCTGCACCAATAACAACCACTGCTGCTCCTACAACCACCACAGCAGCTCCAACAACCACCACCGTAGCTCCAACAACCACAACAGCTGCACCAACAACAACAGCAGTTCCAACAACCACTGCTGCTTCTACAACCACCACAGCAGCTCCAACAACAACTTTCTCTCCAACAACCACCACAGCAGCTCCAACAACAACCACTGCTGCTCCTACAACTACAACAGTTGCTCCAACAACCACAACAGCAGCTCAAACAACCACCATAGCAGCTCCAACAACCACAACAGCTGCACCAACAACAACAGCAGCTCCAACAACAACCACATCAGCTGCACCAACAACACCAACAACAACAGCAGCTCCAACAACCACCACTGCAGCTCCAACAACCACCACCATAGCTCCAACAACAACTACTGCTACTCCCAAAACCACCACAACAGCTCCAACAACAACTACTGCTACTCCAAAAACCACCACAACAGCTCCAACAACAACAACTGCTGCTCCTACAACAACAACAACAACAGCTCCAACAACCATCACTGCTGCTCCTACAACCACTACTCTAGCTCCAACAACCACAACAGCTGCACCACCAACAACAACAGTAGCTCCAACAACAACCACTGCTACTCCAACAACAACCACAGTAGCTCCAACAACCACAACAGCTGCACCAACAACACCAAAAACAACAGCAGCTCCAACAACAACCACTGCTGCTCCTACAACAACAACAACAACAGCAGCTCCAACAACAACCACTGCTGCTCCAACAACCACAACAGCTGCACCAACAACAACAACAACAGCAGCTCCAACAACAACCATTGCAACTCCAACAACAACCACAGCAGCTCCAACAACAACCACTGCTGCTGCTCCTACAACCCCCACAGCAGCTCCAACAACAACTGTCTCTCCAACAACCACAACAACAGCTCCAACAACAACGACTGCTGCTCGTACAACAACAACAGTAGCTCCAACAACAATCACTGCTGCTCCATCAACCACCACAGCAGCTCCAACAACAACTGTCTCTCCAACAACCACAACAACAGCTCCAACAACAACCACTGCTGCTCCTACAACTACAACAGTTGCTCCAACAACCACCACTGCTTCTCCTACAACAACAACAGCAGCTCCAACAACAACCACTGCTGCTCCAACAACAACCACTGCTGCTCCAACAACAACCACTGCTGCTCCAACAACAACCACTGCTGCTCCAACAACAACTGTCTCTCCAACAACCACCACAGCAGCTCCAACAACAACCACTGCTGCTCCAACAACCACCACAGCAGCTCCAACAACAACCACAGCAGCTCCAACAACAACCACTGCTACTCCTACAACTACAACAGTTGCTCCAACAACCACCACTGCTGCTCCTACAACCACGACAGCAGCTCCAACAACAACCACAGCAGCTCCAACAACAACCACTGCTGCTGCTCCTACAACCCCCACAGCAGCTCCAACAACAACTGTCTCTCCAACAACCACAACAACAGCTCCAACAACAACGACTGCTGCTCGTACAACAACAACAGTAGCTCCAACAACAATCACTGCTGCTCCATCAACCACCACAGCAGCTCCAACAACAACTGTCTCTCCAACAACCACAACAACAGCTCCAACAACAACCACTGCTGCTCCTACAACTACAACAGTTGCTCCAACAACCACCACTGCTTCTCCTACAACAACAACAGCAGCTCCAACAACAACCACTGCTGCTCCAACAACAACCACTGCTGCTCCAACAACAACCACTGCTGCTCCAACAACAACCACTGCTGCTCCAACAACAACTGTCTCTCCAACAACCACCACAGCAGCTCCAACAACAACCACTGCTGCTCCAACAACCACCACAGCAGCTCCAACAACAACCACAGCAGCTCCAACAACAACCACTGCTACTCCTACAACTACAACAGTTGCTCCAACAACCACCACTGCTGCTCCTACAACCACGACAGCAGCTCCAACAACCACCACAGCAGCTCCAACAACCACAACAGCTGCACCAACAACAACAACAGCAGCTCCAACAACAACCACTGCTGCTCCAACAACAACCACTGCTACTCCAACAACAACCATTGCTGCTCCAACAACAACCACTGCTGCTCCAACAAAAACAACTGTCTCTCCAACAACCACCACTGCTGCTCCAACAACCACCACAGCAGCTCCAACAACAACCACAGCAGCTCCAACAACAACCACTGCTGCTCCAACAACAACCATTGCTGCTCCAACAACAACCACTGCTGCTCCAACAAAAACAACTGTCTCTCCAACAACCACCACTGCTGCTCCAACAACCACCACAGCAGCTCCAACAACAACCACAGCAGCTCCAACAACCACCACTGCTGCTCCTACAACCACCACAGCAGCTCCAACAACCACCACAGCAGCTGCAACAACCACAACAGCCTCACCAACAACAACAACAGCAGCTCAAACAACAACCACAACAGCTCCAACAACAACCACTGCTGCTCTTACAACCACCACAGCAGCTCCAAAAACCACAACCATAGCTCCAACAACCACAACACCTGCACCAACAACAACAACCACTGCTGCAACGACGACCACTGCTGCTCCAAAAATCCCCACAGCGGCTCCAACAACAACTGTCTCTCCAACAACCACAACAACAGCTCCAACAACAACGACTGCTGCTCGTACAACAACAACAGTAGCTCCAACAACAATCACTGCTGCTCCAACAACCACCACAGCAGCTCCAACAACCACTGCTACTCCAAAAACCACAACAGCTGCACCAACAACAACCACAGCAGCTCCAACAACAACCACTGCTGCTCCTACAACCACCACAGCAGCTCCAACAACCACCACAGCTGCACCAACAACAACAAAAGCAGCTCCAACAACAACCACTGCTGCTCCAACAACAACCACTGCTGCTCCAACAACAACCACTGCTGCTCCAACAACAACAACTGTCTCTCCAACAACCACCACAACAGCTCCAACAACAACCACTACTGCTCCTACAACCTCCACAGCAGCTCCCACAACCACCACAGCAGCTCCAACAACCACCACCGTAGCTCCAACAACCACAACAGCTGCACCAACAACAGCAGCTCCTACAACCACCACAGCAGCTCCAACAACAACCACTGCCGCTCCTACAACTACAACATTAGCTCCAACAACCACCACTGCTGCTCCTACAACCACCACAGCAGCTCTAACAACCACCACAGCAGCTCCAACAACCACAAAAGCTGCACCAACAACAACAACAGAAGCTCCAACAACAACCACCATAGCTCAAACAATCACAACAGCTGCACCAACAACACCAACAACAACAGCAGCTCCAACAACCACCACAGCAGCTCCAAAAACCACCACCATAGCTCCAACATCCACAACAGCTGCACCAACAACAACAACAGCAGCTCCTAAAACAAAAACTGCTGCTCCTACAACCACAACAGCTGCACCAACAACAACAACCACTGCTGCAACGACGACCACTGCTGCTCCAAAAACCCCCACAGCAGCTCCAACAACAACTGTCTCTCCAACAACCACAACAACAGCTCCAACAACAACGACTGCTGCTCGTACAACAACAACAGTAGCTCCAACAACAATCACTGCTGCTCCAACAACCACCACAGCAGCTCCAACAACCACTGCTACTCCAAAAACCACAACAGCTGCACCAACAACAACCACAGCAGCTCCAACAACAACCACTGCTGCTCCTACAACCACCACAGCAGCTCCAACAACCACCACAGCTGCACCAACAACAACAAAAGCAGCTCCAACAACAACCACTGCTGCTCCAACAACAACCACTGCTGCTCCAACAACAACCACTGCTGCTCCAACAACAACAACTGTCTCTCCAACAACCACCACAACAGCTCCAACAACAACCACTACTGCTCCTACAACCTCCACAGCAGCTCCCACAACCACCACAGCAGCTCCAACAACCACCACCGTAGCTCCAACAACCACAACAGCTGCACCAACAACAGCAGCTCCTACAACCACCACAGCAGCTCCAACAACAACCACTGCCGCTCCTACAACTACAACATTAGCTCCAACAACCACCACTGCTGCTCCTACAACCACCACAGCAGCTCTAACAACCACCACAGCAGCTCCAACAACCACAAAAGCTGCACCAACAACAACAACAGAAGCTCCAACAACAACCACCATAGCTCAAACAATCACAACAGCTGCACCAACAACACCAACAACAACAGCAGCTCCAACAACCACCACAGCAGCTCCAAAAACCACCACCATAGCTCCAACATCCACAACAGCTGCACCAACAACAACAACAGCAGCTCCTAAAACAACCACTGCTGCTCCTACAACCACAACAGCTGCACCAACAACAACAACCACTGCTGCAACGACGACCACTGCTGCTCCAAAAACCCCCACAGCAGCTCCAACAACAACTGTCTCTCCAACAACCACAACAACAGCTCCAACAACAACGACTGCTGCTCGTACAACAACAACAGTAGCTCCAACAACAATCACTGCTGCTCCAACAACCACCACAGCAGCTCCAACAACCACTGCTACTCCAAAAACCACAACAGCTGCACCAACAACAACCACAGCAGCTCCAACAACAACCACTGCTGCTCCTACAACTACAACAGTTGCTCCAACAACCACCACTGCTGCTCCTACAACCACCACAGCAGCTCCAACAACCACCACAGCAGCTCCAACAACCACAACAGCTGCACCAACAACAACAACAGCAGCTCCAACAACAACTGTCTCTCCAAAAACCACCACAGCAGCTCCAACAACAACCACATTTACTCTTGCATCAACAACAGTAGCTCGAACAACAACCACTGCTGCTCCAACAACCACCACAGCAGCTGCAACAACAACCACTGCTACTCCAACAACAACCACAGCAGCTCCAACAACAACCACTGCTGCTCCTACAACCTCCACAGCAGCTCCCACAACCACCACAGCAGCTCCAACAACCACCACCGTAGCTCCAACAACCACAACAGCTGCACCAACAACAGCAGCTCCTACAACCACCACAGCAGCTCCAACAACAACCACTGCCGCTCCTACAACTACAACAGTAGCTCCAACAACCACCACTGCTGCTCCTACAACCACCACAGCAGCTCTAACAACCACCACAGCAGCTCCAACAACCACAAAAGCTGCACCAACAACAACAACAGAAGCTCCAACAACAACCACCATAGCTCAAACAATCACAACAGCTGCACCAACAACACCAACAACAACAGCAGCTCCAACAACCACCACAGCAGCTCCAAAAACCACCACCATAGCTCCAACATCCACAACAGCTGCACCAACAACAACAACAGCAGCTCCTAAAACAACCACTGCTGCTCCTACATCCACAACAGCTGCTCCAAAAACCCCCACAGCAGCTCCAACAACAACTGTCTCTCCAACAACCACAACAACAGCTCCAACAACAACGACTGCTGCTCGTACAACAACAACAGTAGCTCCAACAACAATCACTGCTGCTCCAACAACCACCACAGCAGCTCCAACAACCACTGCTACTCCAAAAACCACAACAGCTGCACCAACAACAACCACAGCAGCTCCAACAACAACCACTGCTGCTCCTACAACTACAACAGTTGCTCCAACAACCACCACTGCTGCTCCTACAACCACCACAGCAGCTCCAACAACCACCACAGCAGCTCCAACAACCACAACAGCTGCACCAACAACAACAACAGCAGCTCCAACAACAACCACTGCTGCTCCAACAACAACCACTGCTGCTCCAACAACAACCACTGCTGCTCCAACAACAACAACTGTCTCTCCAACAACCACCACAGCAGCTCCAACAACAACCACTGCTGCTCCAACAACCACCACAGCAGCTCCAACAACAACCACAGCAGCTCCAACAACAACCACTGCTGCTCCTACAACTACAACAGTTGCTCCAACAACCATCACTGCTGCTCCAACAATCACAACAGCTGCACCAACAACAACAACAGCAGCTCCAACAAAAACCACTGCTGCTCCAACAACAACCACTGCTGCTCCAACAACAACCACTGCTGCTCCTACAACTACAACAGTTGCTCCAACAACCACCACTGCTGCTCCTACAACCACCACAGCAGCTCCAACAACCACCACAGCAGCTCCAACAACCACAACAGCTGCACCAACAACAACAACAGCAGCTCAAACAACAACCACAGCAGCTCCAACAACAACCACTGCTGCTCTTACAACCACCAGAGCAGCTCCAAAAACCACCACCATAGCTCCAACAACCACAACAGCTGCACCAACAACAACAACAGCAGCTCCTACAACAACCACTGCTGCTCGTACAACCACAACAGCTGCACCAACAACAACAACCACTGCTGCAACGACGACCACTGCTGCTC
Organism: Symphodus melops; assembly: GCF_947650265.1. NCBI lineage: Eukaryota > Metazoa > Chordata > Actinopteri > Labriformes > Labridae > Symphodus > Symphodus melops. The sequence goes on from NC_136710.1 coordinate 9,546,422, forward strand.
CAAAAACCCCCACAGCAGCTCCAACAACGACTGTCTCTCCAACAACCACAACAACAGCTCCAACAACAACGACTGCTGCTCGTACAACAACAACAGTAGCTCCAACAACAATCACTGCTGCTCCAACAACCACCACAGCAGCTCCAACAACCACTGCTACTCCAACAACCACAATAGATGCACCAACAACAACCACAGCAGCTCCAACAACAACCACTGCTGCTCCTACAACTACAACAGTTGCTCCAACAACCACCACTGCTGCTCCTACAACCACCACAGCAGCTCCAACAACCACCACAGCAGCTCCAACAACCACAACAGCTGCACCAACAACAACAACAGCAGCTCAAACAACAACCACAGCAGCTCCAACAACAACAACTGCTGCTCTTACAACCACCACAGCAGCTCCAAAAACCACCACCATTGCTCCAACAACCACAACAGCTGCACCAACAACAACAACAGCAGCTCCAACAACAACCACTGCTGCTCCAACAACAACCACTGCTGCTCCAACAACAACCACTGCTGCTCCAACAACAACAACTGTCTCTCCAACAACCACCACAGCAGCTCCAACAACAACCACTGCTGCTCCAACAACCACCACAGCAGCTCCAACAACAACCACAGCAGCTCCAACAACAACCACTGCTGCTCCTACAACTACAACAGTTGCTCCAACAACCATCACTGCTGCTCCAACAATCACAACAGCTGCACCAACAACAACAACAGCAGCTCCAACAACAACCACTGCTGCTCCAACAACAACCACTGCTGCTCCAACAACAACCACTGCTGCTCCAACAACAACCACTGCTGCTCCAACAACGACAACTGTCTCTCCAACAACAACCACAGCAGCTCCAACAACAACCACAGCAGCTCCAACAACAACCACTGCTGCTCCTACAACTACAACAGTTGCTCCAACAACCACCACTGCTGCTCCTACAACCACCACAGCAGCTCCAACAACCACCACAGCAGCTCCAACAATCACAACAGCTGCACCAACAACAACAATAGCAGCTCAAACAACAACCACAGCAGCTCCAACAACAACCACTGCTGCTCTTACAACCACCAGAGCAGCTCCAAAAACCACCACCATAGCTCCAACAACCACAACAGCTGCACCAACAACAACAACAGCAGCTCCTACAACAACCACTGCTGCTCGTACAACCACAACAGCTGCACCAACAACAACAACCACTGCTGCAACGACGACCACTGCTGCTCCAAAAACCCCCACAGCAGCTCCAACAACGACTGTCTCTCCAACAACCACAACAACAGCTCCAACAACAACGACTGCTGCTCGTACAACAACAACAGTAGCTCCAACAACAACTGTCTCTCCAAAAACCACCACAGCAGCTCCAACAACAACCACATTTACTCTTGCATCAACAACAGTAGCTCGAACAACAACCACTGCTGCTCCAACAACCACCACAGCAGCTGCAACAACAACCACTGCTACTCCAACAACAACCACAGCAGCTCCAACAACAACCACTGCTGCTCCTACAACCTCCACAGCAGCTCCCACAACCACCACAGCAGCTCCAACAACCACCACCGTAGCTCCAACAACCACAACAGCTGCACCAACAACAGCAGCTCCTACAACCACCACAGCAGCTCCAACAACAACCACTGCCGCTCCTACAACTACAACAGTAGCTCCAACAACCACCACTGCTGCTCCTACAACCACCACAGCAGCTCTAACAACCACCACAGCAGCTCCAACAACCACAAAAGCTGCACCAACAACAACAACAGAAGCTCCAACAACAACCACCATAGCTCAAACAATCACAACAGCTGCACCAACAACACCAACAACAACAGCAGCTCCAACAACCACCACAGCAGCTCCAAAAACCACCACCATAGCTCCAACATCCACAACAGCTGCACCAACAACAACAACAGCAGCTCCTAAAACAACCACTGCTGCTCCTACAACCACAACAGCTGCACCAACAACAACAACCACTGCTGCAACGACGACCACTGCTGCTCCAAAAACCCCCACAGCAGCTCCAACAACAACTGTCTCTCCAACAACCACAACAACAGCTCCAACAACAACGACTGCTGCTCGTACAACAACAACAGTAGCTCCAACAACAATCACTGCTGCTCCAACAACCACCACAGCAGCTCCAACAACCACTGCTACTCCAAAAACCACAACAGCTGCACCAACAACAACCACAGCAGCTCCAACAACAACCACTGCTGCTCCTACAACTACAACAGTTGCTCCAACAACCACCACTGCTGCTCCTACAACCACCACAGCAGCTCCAACAACCACCACAGCAGCTCCAACAACCACAACAGCTGCACCAACAACAACAACAGCAGCTCCAACAACAACCACTGCTGCTCCAACAACAACCACTGCTGCTCCAACAACAACCACTGCTGCTCCAACAACAACAACTGTCTCTCCAACAACCACCACAGCAGCTCCAACAACAACCACTGCTGCTCCAACAACCACCACAGCAGCTCCAACAACAACCACAGCAGCTCCAACAACAACCACTGCTGCTCCTACAACTACAACAGTTGCTCCAACAACCATCACTGCTGCTCCAACAATCACAACAGCTGCACCAACAACAACAACAGCAGCTCCAACAAAAACCACTGCTGCTCCAACAACAACCACTGCTGCTCCAACAACAACCACTGCTGCTCCAACAACAACCACTGCTGCTCCAACAACGACAACTGTCTCTCCAACAACAACCACAGCAGCTCCAACAACAACCACAGCAGCTCCAACAACAACCACTGCTGCTCCTACAACTACAACAGTTGCTCCAACAACCACCACTGCTGCTCCTACAACCACCACAGCAGCTCCAACAACCACCACAGCAGCTCCAACAACCACAACAGCTGCACCAACAACAACAACAGCAGCTCAAACAACAACCACAGCAGCTCCAACAACAACCACTGCTGCTCTTACAACCACCAGAGCAGCTCCAAAAACCACCACCATAGCTCCAACAACCACAACAGCTGCACCAACAACAACAACAGCAGCTCCTACAACAACCACTGCTGCTCGTACAACCACAACAGCTGCACCAACAACAACAACCACTGCTGCAACGACGACCACTGCTGCTCCAAAAACCCCCACAGCAGCTCCAACAACGACTGTCTCTCCAACAACCACAACAACAGCTCCAACAACAACGACTGCTGCTCGTACAACAACAACAGTAGCTCCAACAACAATCACTGCTGCTCCAACAACCACCACAGCAGCTCCAACAACCACTGCTACTCCAACAACCACAATAGATGCACCAACAACAACCACAGCAGCTCCAACAACAACCACTGCTGCTCCTACAACTACAACAGTTGCTCCAACAACCACCACTGCTGCTCCTACAACCACCACAGCAGCTCCAACAACCACCACAGCAGCTCCAACAACCACAACAGCTGCACCAACAACAACAACAGCAGCTCAAACAACAACCACAGCAGCTCCAACAACAACAACTGCTGCTCTTACAACCACCACAGCAGCTCCAAAAACCACCACCATTGCTCCAACAACCACAACAGCTGCACCAACAACAACAACAGCAGCTCCAACAACAACCACTGCTGCTCCAACAACAACCACTGCTGCTCCAACAACAACCACTGCTGCTCCAACAACAACAACTGTCTCTCCAACAACCACCACAGCAGCTCCAACAACAACCACTGCTGCTCCAACAACCACCACAGCAGCTCCAACAACAACCACAGCAGCTCCAACAACAACCACTGCTGCTCCTACAACTACAACAGTTGCTCCAACAACCATCACTGCTGCTCCAACAATCACAACAGCTGCACCAACAACAACAACAGCAGCTCCAACAACAACCACTGCTGCTCCAACAACAACCACTGCTGCTCCAACAACAACCACTGCTGCTCCAACAACAACCACTGCTGCTCCAACAACGACAACTGTCTCTCCAACAACAACCACAGCAGCTCCAACAACAACCACAGCAGCTCCAACAACAACCACTGCTGCTCCTACAACTACAACAGTTGCTCCAACAACCACCACTGCTGCTCCTACAACCACCACAGCAGCTCCAACAACCACCACAGCAGCTCCAACAACCACAACAGCTGCACCAACAACAACAATAGCAGCTCAAACAACAACCACAGCAGCTCCAACAACAACCACTGCTGCTCTTACAACCACCAGAGCAGCTCCAAAAACCACCACCATAGCTCCAACAACCACAACAGCTGCACCAACAACAACAACAGCAGCTCCTACAACAACCACTGCTGCTCGTACAACCACAACAGCTGCACCAACAACAACAACCACTGCTGCAACGACGACCACTGCTGCTCCAAAAACCCCCACAGCAGCTCCAACAACGACTGTCTCTCCAACAACCACAACAACAGCTCCAACAACAACGACTGCTGCTCGTACAACAACAACAGTAGCTCCAACAACAATCACTGCTGCTCCAACAACCACCACAGCAGCTCCAACAACCACTGCTACTCCAACAGCCACAATAGATGCACCAACAACAACCACAGCAGCTCCAACAACAACCGCTGCTGCTCCTACAACTACAACAGTTGCTCCAACAACCACCACTGCTGCTCCTACAACCACCACAGCAGCTCCAACAACCACCACAGCAGCTCCAACAACCACAACAGCTGCACCAACAACAACAACAGCAGCTCAAACAACAACCACAGCAGCTCCAACAACAACAACTGCTGCTCTTACAACCACCACAGCAGCTCCAAAAACCACCACCATTGCTCCAACAACCACAACAGCTGCACCAACAACAACAACAGCAGCTCCTACAACAACTGTCTCTCCAACAACCACAACAACAGCTCCAACAACATCGACTGCTGCTCGTACAACAACAACAGTAGCTCCAACAACAATCACTGCTGCTCCAACAACCACCACAGCAGCTCCAACAACCACTGCTACTCCAACAACCACAACAGCTGCACCAACAACAACCACAATAGCTCCAACAACAACCACTGCTGCTCCTACAACTACAACAGTTGCTCCAACAACCACCACTGCTGCTCCAACAACCACCACTGCTGCTCCTACAACCACCACAGCAGCTCCAACAACCACCACAGCAGCTCCAACAACCACAACAGCTGCACCAACAACAACAACAGCAGCTGCAACAACAACCACCGCTGCTCCAACAACAACCACTGCTGCTCCAACAACAACCACTGCTGCTCCAACAACAACCACTGCTGCTCCAACAACAACCACTGCTGCTCCAACAACAACCACTGCTGCTCCAACAACAACAACAACTGTCTCTCCAACAACCACCACAACAGCTCCAACAACAACCACTGCTGCTCCAACAACCACCACAGCAGCTCCAACAACAACCACAGCAGCTCCAACAACAACCACTGCTACTCCTACAACTACAACAGTTGCTCCAACAACTACCACTGCTGCTCCTACAACCACCACAGCAGCTCCAACAACCACCACAGCAGCTCCAACAACCACAACAGCTGCACCAACAACAACAACAGCAGCTCCAACAACAACCACTGCTGCTCCAACAACAACCACTGCTGCTCCAACAACAACCACTGCTGCTCCAACAACAACCACTGCTGCTCCAACAACAACAGCAGCTCCAACAACAACTGTCTCTCCAACAACCACCACAGCAGCTCCAAAAACAACCACATTTGCTCTTGCATCAACAACAGTAGCTCGAACAACAACCACTGCTGCTCCAACAACCACCACAGCAGCTGCAACAACAACCACTGCTACTCCAACAACAACCACAGCAGCTCCAACAACAACCACTGCTGCTCCTACAACCTCCACAGCAGCTCCCACAACCACCACAGCAGCTGTAACAACCACCACCGTAGCTCCAACAACCACCACAACAGCTGCACCAACAACAGCAGCTCCTACAACGACCACAGCAGCTCCTACAACCACCACAACAGCTGCACCAAAAACAACAGCTGCTCCAACAACAACCACCATATCTCCAACAACCACAATAGCTGCACCAACAACAACAGCAGCTCCAACAACCACCACAGCAGCTCCAACAACCACCACCATAGCTCCAACAACCACAACAGCTGCACCAACAACAACAACAGCAACTCCAACAACAACCACTGCTGCTCCAACAACCACCACAGCAGCTCCAACAACAACAAGTGTCTCTCCAACAACCACCACAGCAGCTCCAACAACAACCACTGCTGCTCCAACAACCACCACTGCAGCTCCAACAACCACAACAGCTGCACCCACAACAACAACAGCAGTTCCAACAACAACCACTGCTGCTCCTACAACTACAACAGTAGCTCCAACAACCACCACTGCTGCTCCTACAACCACCACAGCAGCTCCAACAACCACAACAGCTGCACCAAAAACAGCAACAACAACAGCAGCTCCAACAACAACCACTGCTGCTCCTACAACAACAGCAGCTCCAACAACAACTGTCTCTCCAACAACCACTACAGCAGCTGCAACAACAACCACTGCTACTCCAACAACAACCACAGCAGCTCCAACAACAACCACTGCTGCTACTACAACCTCCACAGCAGCTCCCACAACCACCACAGCAGCTCCAACAACCACCACCGTAGCTCCAACAACCACAACAGCTGCACCAACAACAACAACAACAGCAGCTCCAACAACCACCACAGCGGCTCCAACAACAACCAAAGCAGCTCCAACAACCACAACAGCTGCACCAAAAACAACAGCTGCTCCAACAACAACCACCATATCTCCAACAACCACAATAGCTGCACCAACAACAACAGCAGCTCCAACAACCACCACAGCAGCTCCAACAACCACCACCATAGCTCCAACAACCACAACAGCTGCACCAACAACAACAACAGCAACTCCAACAACAACCACTGCTGCTCCAACAACCACCACAGCAGCTCCAACAACAACAAGTGTCTCTCCAACAACCACCACAGCAGCTCCAACAACAACCACTGCTGCTCCAACAACCACCACTGCAGCTCCAACAACCACAACAGCTGCACCCACAACAACAACAGCAGTTCCAACAACAACCACTGCTGCTCCTACAACTACAACAGTAGCTCCAACAACCACCACTGCTGCTCCTACAACCACCACAGCAGCTCCAACAACCACAACAGCTGCACCAAAAACAGCAACAACAACAGCAGCTCCAACAACAACCACTGCTGCTCCTACAACAACAGCAGCTCCAACAACAACTGTCTCTCCAACAACCACTACAGCAGCTGCAACAACAACCACTGCTACTCCAACAACAACCACAGCAGCTCCAACAACAACCACTGCTGCTACTACAACCTCCACAGCAGCTCCCACAACCACCACAGCAGCTCCAACAACCACCACCGTAGCTCCAACAACCACAACAGCTGCACCAACAACAACAACAACAGCAGCTCCAACAACCACCACAGCGGCTCCAACAACAACCAAAGCAGCTCCAACAACCACAACAGCTGCACCAACAACAACAGCAGCTCCAACAAAAACCACTGCTACTCCAACAACAACCACTGCAACTCCAACAACCACAACACCTGCACCAACAACAACAACAGCAGCTCCAACAACAACCACAGCAGCTCCAACAACAACCACTGCTGCTCCTACAACCACCACAGCAGCTCCAACAACCACCACCATAGCTCCAACAACCACAACAGATGCACCAACAACAACAACAGCAGCTCCTACAACCACCACAGCAGTTCCTACAACCACCACCGTAGCTCCATCAACAACAACAACAGCTCCAACAACAACCAAAGCAGCTCCAACAACCACCACAGTAGCTCCAACAACCACAACAGCTGCACCAACAACAACAGCAACTCCAACAACAACCACTGCTGCTCCAACAACAACCACTGCAACTCCAACAACAACCACAGCAGCTCCAACAACAACCACTGCTGCTCCTACAACCACCACAGCAGCTCCAACAACCACCACCATAGCTCCAACAACCACAACAGATGCACCAACAACAACAACAGCAGCTCCTACAACCACCACAGCAGTTCCTACAACCACCACCGTAGCTCCATCAACAACAACAACAGCTCCAACAACAACCACTGCTGCTCCTACAACCACAACAGCTGCACCAACAACAACCACAACAGCTAAACCAACAACAACCACAGCAGCTCCAACAACAACCACTGCTGCTCCTACAACCACCACAGCAGCTCCAACAACCACCACCATAGCTCCAACAACCACAACAGATGAACCAACAACAACAACAACAGCAGCTCCTACAACCACCACAGCAGCTCCAACAACCACCACCATAGCTCCAACAACCACAACAGCTGCACCACCAACAACAACAGTAGCTCCAACAACAACCACTGCTAGTCCAACGACAACAACAGTACCTCCAACAACAACCACTGGTGCTCCTACAACTACCACAGCAGCTCCAACAACCACCACCGTAGCTCCAACAACCACAACAGCTGCACCAACAACAACAACAACAGCAGCTCCAACAACCACCACAGAAGCTCCAACCACAACCACTGCTACTCCAACAACAACCACTGCTGCTCCAACAACCACTACAGCAGCTCCAACAACCACTGCTGCTCCAACAACCACTACTGCTCCTACAACAACAACAGTAGTTCCAACAACAACCATTGCTGCTCCAACAACCACTACAGCAGATCCAACAACCACCAGAGTAGCTCCAACAACCACAACAGCTGCACCAACAACACCAACAACAACAGCAGCTCCAACAAAAAACACTTTTGCTCCTACAACACCAAAAACAGCAGCTCCAACAACAACCACAACTGCTCCTACAACCACCACAGCAGCTCCAACAACAACCATTGCTGCTCCTACCACACCAACAACAGCAGCTCAAACAACAACCACTGCTGCTCCTACAACCACAACAGCAGCTCCTACAACCACCACAGTAGCTCCATCAACAACAAAAGCAGCTCCAACAACAAACACCGTCTCTCCAACAACCACCACTGCTGCTCCAACAACCACAACAGCACCTCCAAAAACAACCACTGCTACTTCAACAACAACCACAGCAGCTCCAACAACAACCACTGCTGCTCCTACAACAACAACAACAGTAGTTCCAACAACAACCACTGCTGCTCCTACAACACCAACAACAGCAGTTCAAACAAAAACCACTGCTGCTCCTACAACCACAACAACAGCTCCAACAACCACCACCGTAACTCCAACAACCACAACAGCTGCACCAACAACAACAACAGCAGCTCCAACAACAACAACAACAACAGCTGCACCAACAACAACCACAGTAGCTCCAACAACAACCACTGCTGCTCCAACAACCACCACTGCTACTCCAACAACAACCACTGCTGCTCCAACAACCACCACAGAAGCTCCAAAAACAATCACTACTACTCCCACAACCACAACAGCTGCACCAACAACAACGACAGCAGCTCCAACAACAACCACTGGGGCTCCTACAACTACCACAGGAGCTCCAACAACCACCACCGTAGCTCCAACAACCACAACAGCTGAGCCAACAACAACAACAGCAGCAGCTCCAACAACCACCACAGCAGCTCCAGCCACAACCAATGCTACTCCAACAACAACCACTGCTGCTCCAACAACAACTGCTGCTCCTACAACAACAACAGTAGCTCCAACAACAACCACTGCTGCTCCAACAACCACTACAGCAGCTCCAACAACAACAACAGCAGCTCCAACAACCACCACAGCGGCTCCAACAACAACCAAAGCAGCTCCAACAACCACAACAGCTGCACCAACAACAACAGCAGCTCCAACAAAAACCACTGCTACTCCAACAACAACCACTGCAACTCCAACAACCACAACACCTGCACCAACAACAACAACAGCAGCTCCAACAACAACCACTGCAAATCCAACAACAACCACAGCAGCTCCAACAACAACCACTGCTGCTCCTACAACCACCACAGCAGCTTCAACAACCACCACCATAGCTCCAACAACCACAACAGATGCACCAACAACAACAACAGCAGCTCCTACAACCACCACAGCAGTTCCTACAACCACCACCGTAGCTCCATCAACGACAACAACAGCTCCAACAACAACCAAAGCAGCTCCAACAACCACCACAGTAGCTCCAACAACCACAACAGCTGCACCAACAACAACAGCAACTCCAACAACAACCACTGCTGCTCCAACAACAACCACTGCAACTCCAACAACAACCACAGCAGCTCCAACAACAACCACTGCTGCTCCTACAACCACCACAGCAGCTCCAACAACCACCACCATAGCTCCAACAACCACAACAGATGCACCAACAACAACGACAGCAGCTCCAACAACAACCACTGGGGCTCCTACAACTACCACAGGAGCTCCAACAACCACCACCATAGCTCCAACAACCACAACAGCTGCACCACCAACAACAACAGTAGCTCCAACAACAACCACTGCTAGTCCAACGACAACAACAGTACCTCCAACAACAACCACTGGTGCTCCTACAACTACCACAGCAGCTCCAACAACCACCACCGTAGCTCCAACAACCACAACAGCTGCACCAACAACAACAACAACAGCAGCTCCAACAACCACCACAGAAGCTCCAACCACAACCACTGCTACTCCAACAACAACCACTGCTGCTCCAACAACCACTACAGCAGCTCCAACAACCACTGCTGCTCCAACAACCACTACTGCTCCTACAACAACAACAGTAGTTCCAACAACAACCATTGCTGCTCCAACAACCACTACAGCAGCTCCAACAACCACCAGAGTAGCTCCAACAACCACAACAGCTGCACCAACAACACCAACAACAACAGCAGCTCCAACAAAAACCACTTTTGCTCCTACAACACCAAAAACAGCAGCTCCAACAACAACCACAACTGCTCCTACAACCACCACAGCAGCTCCAACAACAACCATTGCTGCTCCTACCACACCAACAACAGCAGCTCAAACAACAACCACTGCTGCTCCTACAACCACAACAGCAGCTCCTACAACCACCACAGTAGCTCCATCAACAACAAAAGCAGCTCCAACAACAACCACCGTCTCTCCAACAACCACCACTGCTGCTCCAACAACCACAACAGCACCTCCAAAAACAACCACTGCTACTTCAACAACAACCACAGCAGCTCCAACAACAACCACTGCTGCTCCTACAACAACAACAACAGTAGTTCCAACAACAACCACTGCTGCTCCTACAACACCAACAACAGCAGTTCAAACAAAAACCACTGCTGCTCCTACAACCACAACAACAGCTCCAACAACCACCACCGTAACTCCAACAACCACAACAGCTGCACCAACAACAACAACAGCAGCTCCAACAACAACAACAACAACAGCTGCACAAACAACAACCACAGTAGCTCCAACAACAACCACTGCTGCTCCAACAACCACCACTGCTACTCCAACAACAACCACTGCTGCTCCAACAACCACCACAGAAGCTCCAACAACAATCACTACTACTCCCACAACCACAACAGCTGCACCAACAACAACGACAGCAGCTCCAACAACAACCACTGGGGCTCCTACAACTACCACAGGAGCTCCAACAACCACCACCGTAGCTCCAACAACCACAACAGCTGAGCCAACAACAACAACAGCAGCAGCTCCAACAACCACCACAGCAGCTCCAGCCACAACCAATGCTACTCCAACAACAACCACTGCTGCTCCAACAACAACTGCAGCTCCAACAACAACAACAGTAGCTCCAACAACAACCACTGCTGCTCCAACAACCACTACAGCAGCTCCAACAACAACAACAGCAGCTCCAACAACCACCACAGCGGCTCCAACAACAACCAAAGCAGCTCCAACAACCACAACAGCTGCACCAACAACAACAGCAGCTCCAACAAAAACCACTGCTACTCCAACAACAACCACTGCAACTCCAACAACCACAACACCTGCACCAACAACAACAACAGCAGCTCCAACAACAACCACTGCAAATCCAACAACAACCACAGCAGCTCCAACAACAACCACTGCTGCTCCTACAACCACAACAGCAGCTCCAACAACCACCACCATAGCTCCAACAACCACAACAGATGCACCAACAACAACAACAGCAGCTCCTACAACCACCACAGCAGTTCCTACAACCACCACCGTAGCTCCATCAACAACAACAACAGCTCCAACAACAACCAAAGCAGCTCCAACAACCACCACAGTAGCTCCAACAACCACAACAGCTGCACCAACAACAACAGCAACTCCAACAACAACCACTGCTGCTCCAACAACAACCACTGCAACTCCAACAACAACCACAGCAGCTCCAACAACAACCACTGCTGCTCCTACAACCACCACAGCAGCTCCAACAACCACCACCATAGCTCCAACAACCACAACAGATGCACCAACAACAACAACAGCAGCTCCTACAACCACCACAGCAGTTCCTACAACCACCACCGTAGCTCCATCAACAACCACAACAGCTACACCAACAACAACCACAGCAGCTCCAACAACAACCACTGCTGCTCCTACAACCACCACAGCAGCTCCAACAACCACCACCATAGCTCCAACAACCACAACAGATGCACCAACAACAACAACAGCAGCTCCTACAACCACCACAGCAGCTCCAACAACCACCACCATAGCTCCAACAACCACAACAGCTGCACCACCAACAACAACAGTAGCTCCAACAACAACCACTGCTAGTCCAACGACAACAACAGTACCTCCAACAACAACCACTGGTGCTCCTACAACTACCACAGCAGCTCCAACAACCACCACCGTAGCTCCAACAACCACAACAGCTGAGCCAACAACAACAACAGCAGCAGGTCCAACAACCACCACAGCAGCTCCAGCCACAACCAATGCTACTCCAACAACAACCACTGCTGCTCCAACAACAACTGCTGCTCCTACAACAACAACAGTAGCTCCAACAACAACCACTGCTGCTCCAACAACCACTACAGCAGCTCCAACAACCACCACAGTAGCTCCAACAACCACAACAGCTGCACCAACAACACCAACAACAACGGCAGCTCCAACAACAACCACTGCTGCTCCTACAACACAATCAACAGCAGCTCCAACAACAACCACAGCTGCTCCTACAACCACCACAGCATTTCCAACAACAACCACCGTAGCTCCATCAACAACAAAAGCAGCTCCAACAACAACCACTGTCTCTCCAACAACCACCACAGCAGCTCCAACAACTACCACTGCTGCTCCAACAACCACAACAGCACCTCCAAACACAACTACTGCTACTTCAAAAACAACCACAGCAGCTCCAACAACAACCACTGCTGCTCCTACAACCACCACAACAGCTCCAACAACCACAACAGCTGCACCAACAACAACCACCGTAGCTCCAACAACCACAACAGCTGCACCAACAACAACCACTGCTGCTACAACAACAACAGCTCCAACAACAACAAGAGTAGCTCCAACAACAACCACTGTCTCTCCAACAACCACCACAGCAGCTCCAACAACAACCACTGCTGCTCCTACAACAACAACCGTAGCTCCAACAACAACCACTGCTGCTCCAACAACAACTACAGCAGCTCCAACAACAACCACTGCTACTTCAACAACAACCACAGCATCTCCAACAACAACCACTGCTGCTCCTACAACAACAACAACAGTAGCTCCAACAACGACTGCTGCTCCTACAACCACCACAGCAGCTCCAACAACCACCACCGTAACTCCAACAACCACAACAGCTGCACCAACAACCACCACCGTAGCTCCAACAACCACAACAGCTGCACCAACAACAACAGCTCCAACAACAACAACTGTCTCTCCAACAACCACCACAATAGCTCCAACAACAACCACTGCTGCTCTTACAACAACAACAGCTGCACCAACAACAACCACTGCTGCTCCAACAACAACAACAACAACAACAGCTCCGACAACAACAACAGTAGCTCCAACAACCACCACCATAGCTCCACCAACCAAAACAGCTGCACCAACAACAACAGCTCCAACAACAACAACTGTCTCTCCAACAACCACCACAATAGCTCCAACAACAACCACTGCTGCTCTTACAACAACAACAGTCGCTCCAACAACAACCACTGCTGCTCCAACAACCACCACAGCAGCTCCAACAACAACCACTGCTACTCCAACAACCACAACAGCTGCACCAACAACAACAAAAACAGTAGCTCCAGCAACAACCATTGCTGCTCCGACAACCACCACAACAGCTCCAAGAACAATCACTGCTGCTCCGAAAACTACAACAGTAGCTCCAACAACCACCACTTCTGCTCCTACAACCACCACAGCAGCTCCAACAACCACCACAGCAGCTCCAACAACCACAACAGCAGCTCCAACAACCACAACAGCTGCACCAACAACAACCACTGCTGCTCCAACAACCACCACTGCTACTCCAACAACAACCACTGCTGCTCCAACAACCACCACAGCAGCTCCAAGAACAACCACTGCTACTCCCACAACCACAACAGCTGCACCAACAACAACGACAGCAGCTCCAACAACAACCACTGCTGCTCAAACAACCACCACAGCAGCTCCAACAACCACCACTGCTGCTCCTACAACCACTACTCTAGCGCCTTCAACCACAACAGCTGCACCACCAACAACAACAGTAGCTCCAACAACAACCACCGCTAGTCTAACAACAACAACAGTAGCTCCAACAACAACCACCGCTAGTCTAACAACAACAACAGCAGCTCCAACAACCACCACCGTAGCTCCAACAACCACAACAGCTGCACCAACAACAACAACAGCAGCTCCAACAACCACCACAGCAGCTCCAGCCACAACCACTGCTACTCCAACAACAACCACTGCTGCTCCAACAACCACCACAGCAGCTCCAACAACCACAACAGCTGCACCAACAACAACCACCGTAGCTCCAACAACCACAACAGCTGCACCAACAACAACCACTGCTGCTCCAACAACAACAGCTCCAACAACAACAAGAGTAGGTCCAACAACCACTTCCATAGCTCCAACAACCACAACAGCTGCACCAACAACAACTACTGATTCTGCAACACCCACTACTGTAGCTCCAACAACCACAAGAGTAGCTCCAACAACAACCACTGTCTCTCCAACAACCACCACAGCAGCTCCAACAACAACCACTGCTGCTCCTACAACAACAACCGTAGCTCCAACAACAACCACTGCTGCTCCAACAACAACTACAGCAGCTCCAACAACAACCACTGCTACTTCAACAACAACCACAGCATCTCCAACAACAACCACTGCTGCTCCTACAACAACAACAACAGTAGCTCCAACAACGACTGCTGCTCCTACAACCACCACAGCAGCTCCAACAACCACCACCGTAACTCCAACAACCACAACAGCTGCACCAACAACCACCACCGTAGCTCCAACAACCACAACAGCTGCACCAACAACAACCACTGCTGCTCCAACAACAACAACAACAACAGCTCCAACAACAACAACAGTAGCTCCAACAACCACCACCATAGCTCCACCAACCACAACAGCTGCACCAACAACAACAGCTCCAACAACAACAACTGTCTCTCCAACAACCACCACAATAGCTCCAACAACAACCACTGCTGCTCTTACAACAACAACAGTCGCTCCAACAACAACCACTGCTGCTCCAACAACCACCACAGCAGCTCCAACAACAACCACTGCTACTCCAACAACCACAACAGCTGCACCAACAACAACAACAACAGTAGCTCCAGCAACAACCATTGCTGCTCCGACAACCACCACAACAGCTCCAACAACAATCACTGCTGCTCCGAAAACTACAACAGTAGCTCCAACAACCACCACTGCTGCTCCTACAACCACCACAGCAGCTCCAACAACCACCACAGCAGCTCCAACTACCACAACAGCAGCTCCAACAACCACAACAGCTGCACCAACAACAACCACTGCTGCTCCAACAACCACCACTGCTACTCCAACAACAACCACTGCTGCTCCAACAACCACCACAGTAGCTCCAACAACCACAACAGCTGCACCAACAACACCAAAAACAACAGCAGCTCCAACAACAACCACTGCTGCTCCTACAACCACTACAGCAGCTCCAACAACCACCACAGAAGCTCCAACAACCACAAAAGCTGCACCAACAACAACAACCAATTCTGCTCCAACAACCACCACGGCAGCTCCAACATCAACAACTGTCTCTCCAACAACCACCACAGCAGCTCCAACAACAACCACTGCTGCTCCTACAACAACAACAGTAGCTCCAACAACAACCACTGCTGCTCCAACAACCACTACAGCAGCTCCAACAACAACCACTGCTGCTCCTACAACCACCACAGCAGCTCCAACAACCACCACAGCAGCTCCAACAACCACCACCGTAGCTACAACAACAACCACAGCAGCTCCAACAACAACCACTGCTGCTCCTACAACCACCACAACAGCTCGAACAACCAACACAGCAGCTCAAACAAACACCACCGTAGCTACAACAACCACAACAGCTGCACCAACAACAACAACAGCAGCTCCTACAACCACCACAACAGCTCCTACAACCACCACAGCTGCTCCTACAACCACCACCGTAGCTCCGTCAACAACAACAGCAGCACCAACAACAACCACTGCTGCTATTACAACCACCACAGCAGCTCCAACAACCATAACAGCTGCACCAACAACAACAGCAGCTCCAACAACAACCACTGCTGCTCCTACAACCACCACAGCAGCTCCAACAACAAATATCTCTCCAACAACCACCACAGCAGCTCCAACAAGCACCACAGCAGCTCCAACAACCACAACAGCTGCACCAACAAAAACAGCAGCTCCAACAACCACCACAGCAGCTCCAACAACCACCACCATAGCTCCAACAACCACAACAGTTGCACCAACAACAACAACAACAGCAGCTCCAAGAACAATCACAGCTACTCCAACAACCACCACAACAGCTCCAACAACAACAACTGTCTCTCCAACAACCACAACTGCTTCTCCAACAACCACAACAACTGCACCAACAACAACAACAGTCGCTCCAACAACAACCACTGCTGCTCCAACAACCACCACAGCAGCTTCAACAACAACCACTGCTACTCCAACAACCACAACAGCTGCACCAACAACACCAAAAACAACAGCAGCTCCAACAACAACCACTGCTGCTCCTACAACCACTACAGCAGCTCCAACAACCACCACAGAAGCTCCAACAACCACAACAGCTGCACCAACAACAACAACCAATTCTGCTCCAACAACCACCACAGCAGCTCCAACATCAACAACTGTCTCTCCAACAACCACCACAGCAGCTCCAACAACCACCACCGTAGCTCCATCAACAACAACAGCAGCTCCAACAACAACCACTGCTGCTCCTAGAACCACCATAGCAGCTCCAACAACCACCACAGTAGCTCCAACAACCACAACAGCTGCACCAACAACAACAACAGCAGCTCCAACAACAACAACAACTGCCTCTCCAACAAGCACCACAGCAGCTCCAACAACAACCACTGCTGCTCTTACAACTACAACAGTAGCTCCAACAACCACCACCGTAGCTCCAACAACCACAAAAGCTGCACCAACAACAACAGCAGCTCCAACAACAACCACTGCTGGTCCTACAACAACAACAGCAGCTCCAACAACAACCACTGCTGCTCCAACAACCACCACAGCAGCTCCTACAACCACCACTTTAGCTCCATCAACAACAACAGCAGCTCCAACAACAATAACTGTCTCTCCAACAACAACCACTGCTGCTCCAACAACCACCACAGCAGCTCCAACAACCACAACAGTGGCACCAACAACAACCACTGCTGCTCCCACAACCACAACAGCGGCGCCAACAACCACCGCAGCAGCTCCAACAACCACAACAGCGGCACGAACAACAACAACAGCATCTCCAACAACAACTGCACCAACAACAACAATTACTGTTCCAACAACCACAACAGCAGCTCCAACAACCACAACAGTGGCACCAAAAACCACCACTGCTGCTCCAACAACCACAACAGCGGCGCCAACAACCACCGCAGCAGCTCCAACAACCACAACAGCGGCGCCAACAACCACCGCAGCAGCTCCAACAACCACAACAGCTGCACCAACAAAAACAACAGTAGCTCCAACAACAACCACTAATGCTCCAACAACCACCACAGTGGCTCCAACAACAACTGTCTCTCCAACAACAACCACTGCTTCTCCAACAACCACCACCGCGGCACCAACAACAACCACTGCTGTTCCAACAACAAAAAATACTGCTCAAACAACAACAACAGCAGCAGCTCCAACAACCACCACTGTAGCTCCAACAACCACAACAGTTGCACCAACAACAACAACGGCAGCTCCAACAACAACCACTGCTGCTTCTACAACCACCACAGCAGCTCCAACAACCACCACAGCAGCTCCAACAACAACAACTGTCTCTCCAACAACCACTGCGGCACCAACAACAACAACAGTAGCTCCAACAACAACCACTGCTTCTCCAACAACAACCACTGCTGATCCACCAACAACCACTGCTGATCCACCAACAACCACTGCTGCTCCAACTACAACCACAGCTGCTGTACCCATTTATACGGTTAATGCTGAGTTGGAAAACGAAATCTTTACAGATGATCTGAATAACCCCAGCAGTGCTACATATCAAGATCTTGAACGAAGAGTTGTAGGAAGAGTGAGTATGTTTAAGTTGTATTGCATTTTTCATGACTTCATCTGTGGCATCCACAAGTTATCAAAGAGATTGATTTATTTGTTTAAATTATGTTGAACTAATCCTTAGTCCATCTAATTTTTATTTGTGAAATGTTTGATCCTTGGAAAATTGTGGCTTAACCACCTAAAGGTCCTCATATCTTCCTGGGTTTTTTTCAGTGTAATGCCATATACCGAAGAAAATATGGTAACCGCTTTGTCAAATGCAGTGTGAACCGTTTCAGGTAAACTTCTTCTTTTTCTGATTTTGGTTGATATCAATGATTTACTAATTATATACAATTTTTGCTTTAAAATGTACTTTGTATTTTTCATATTTTAAGTCTCAGTAGCAGGCAGCAACAAAATTACCTCATGTGTTGTCCCATTTTTTTTAATCTCTACTACAGACGTCGTACACAACGAGCTGACAATGTTGAAGCCGATCTTGCAATTACTTTCAACCAGACTACTCCAACTGCAGACCTCCCACAGAATAGCGCTGTTGCTCAAACTCTTGTTAAAGATGCAAATGAAAACAATACCTTTGGCGTGAGCTTTAATCCTGCTGCAGTTTCTGTAGTAGGTAAGTAATCGTCACTCTTCACTAGTTCATGTAAGGTTGTTGAATTTGACATCAGTTTCTGTTTTATAGCAACTCTGAAAAAGAAATCTACCTGGTTTGAGCACAAAATAATCTTTAACGTATTGTTTGACAATGATTTTTCCTAGATGGTCCTGTTCCAGTTGCAACTGTCGCTCCCACCACTGCAGCTCCTACCAATGCAGCTTCTACCGCTGCAGCTCCAGCCACAGCAGCTCCAGCCACTGCAGCACCTACTTCTGCACCAAATATACTTGTAAATGTGACTTTCAGATCTCTTCTCACCTCTTTTACAACTGATTTGCTGAATACATCATCCGTGGCTTTTCAGAGACGGTCTGTAATGATCACGACACAGGTATGTTTATTGTCTGATCACAATGATCTCATGTAATACTTATCTAACACGCAGTTATGTGACATAAGGTACAATATTACATTAAATTGTTTTAATATCTTTGTTTTTTATTTCGACAGCTGAAACCTAAGTTTGAAACTGCTTTCCCATCCTCATTCAAGTCTTTGAACGTCATTGCCTTCAGGTACTTTTTCACAGTGTCTAAAATACAATTTGAGAATATTGTCTCGATCTTGAACCAGACTAAACATTTTTTTTCCTATCCCTCTGCAGCAAAGGATCAATCGTCAATCATATGAACCTTGCATTTAGCACATTTGTTCCTAACGACTCTCAGATTGCAGAAGTTTTGGTCAATGAATCATCGACAGTAGTTGGCTTTGACATTGAAGGAACCTCTATCACCATCAATGGCATAAGTAAGCAATATTTATGCTGCCTGATCAAAAATATATACTTTTGCAAAACTGTTTATTTAACTAATGTGTTTTCATTTTCTCCTCATTTACAGATTCAAATGGAATAAGACACAAGATCAGTCTCCTCACTGCATTGTGTCTGGTACCCTTGTCATGGCTCCTTTCAAACCAGCAATAGCATCAGCATTGATTGCAATTTCACTTACAAGATGAATTACATTATCAGCATGACAATTGTGGGGAGGAACTGATTTGTCTTTAATTTTGCCCTGATATTGTTGAAAGATCACAGACAATTCACCTCACTCCAATGGCCGAAAGCAAGTGAGACTGCTCATAAGTCAACAGCTGAAAGCTCGGCTTACACATTGACACTCGCGCAAGAAAGAATTTATGCTTTGAGGCAGAAAGCTCAAGAAAACCACGAAAGTCTTACTTCAACTTGCATAAACCTTATCATGTAAAGTTGATATATGTATTACATGCATAATGTGTACTTATAACATATTAACAAGTGTTATATTATTATGTGCTAGAATAGTTGGCAGTCATAAAACCGCTTGAGGAGTGCAAGCTATGAAGATTTATTGGGGGTCATGAGCTGCTCAAAGAGTGTGATACGCAGAAATGCCCTGCTCAGAAAAGGGGAGTGTCCTGAAGCTGCTTGAGACACACATAGATAGCCTTATATGTCTTGTTTGTGCTAAATACTGCTTGCTGTAACAAGAAATGTAAACTGAAACTTCCATGATGTAGATGTTGAAAGACTGCCACAGTATATAGGAGGGATGCACAGGCTTCTCTTTGGTCTCTTCACTCTTGATTCACACGTGAACATCAATTGTATTAGTTTTTTTTTTTAGCTCTAATCACCCATTGTGGGAATAGCACTCAATTGTGAGATTTCTACTGCTATGTAAGCTTTATTTTCTAACCATTGTGGTATTATAAAATGAAAGGAAACCATCCATTGTAAGGACCTTCCAACAAAAACCCTCTTCTTTTAGTTCTTCTATGTTTCTCTTTTTGGACCACGACGGACCAAAGGGATAGAGGACTAAGGTAAGAAGCTCCTAATCCCCATTGTTCCAATACCAGAGAGGGAAACATGGACTGGGGCAGGGACACTCCGCTGTAAAGTGGTTAGGACCCACTAGGGAGTGAGAGACCCAAGGAGAAGTCCCCTCCAGGTAACGGTTGCGAAGGAGGCCTTTCCAGTAGTAACAGCCTATGATCTGACCATAGATGGGAATGACTTTAAAACTGTAATAACTCAATAACTTTAAAGGTACAGAAGCTGTATAAACTGCGTGTTGTTTTAACTGCTCCTAATAATCAATAGTGACGTTCCAGTTCAACACCTTTATGAAAGGCAGTTATTGATTCTCCTGATGAGATTCACACTCGGCCCAGACCAAACAATCAAAGTGAGGCAGAGTAGAGGTTTCAAGGTCAAGTAGTACATAGGAGCAACAAACTATAGGATATTAGAATAATTCCTAAAAAAAGCCAACGACTAAGCCAAGATTCCTGCGCTCTCGCAACAATATGAAATAGTTATGATAGTGGATGACGTGTCTGTTGAAACTGAACAGAAATATGGTCCACTGATTCCTTACTAGAATTAAAAGTAAATACATATGTAATACTACTATCACTGAAGCTCTGTCAGCACTGTCTCTCAAAATTACATGCACTTTAGTCAACTAATGGAACACTTTTTTAGTGGCAGTCAGAACGAAGTAGCTGGTGTGTGATCTGTGGATGTGTTTAGCTTGCAGTACTGCTTTGAGCAGCATGAGACTCGTGTCCATTGTCCAACCATTCTACTGTTAAATCTAAAAATGGACAAATAAAACTCCAGATACCTGTGATGAAGCTCACTGCACTGATGTTGCATTTTGTCATGATGTTGATAATTGTCTGCATATTACACAGTTGTTGTAAACACTGAGGCTTTAAGGGAATATCTATTTCAAACCAATGCTCTTTAAATGTTATTTGAACTATATTTATACAATTTGTATTCCTGTATCTTGTGAGATGTTTTGTTGTTCATACAATTCCAGTCACTTACTTTACTATGAACAGAATACAAACCCTTTTAAGAATTAATATTGTCTCGTGTGATTTTTAATTTTTTGTCTGTATATTGTGTTTCATGGTATGTACATGTATAGTAACTTTCATTTGACCACAGGTGATGTTTACAAATCTAAACTGTCTTTATTTTCATTTTAGCCATTGATCGCCTATTGCAGTCAGTCAGTCGCACTGATCATTGCGTCAGAAAAAAACAGTTTACTTAGAGTGAATTGGGTGGTGCAGTTTACTTTGGTTATTAGATCATGTTTTTTCAATACCAACAGCAATTCTGAAAGATTCATGGATAAAAACTTGCATCTGTAATGGATATAAAATTGTGTTGGTGAAAGTATTAAGACCGGATTTACTGTTTGTTATTGTTTTACATTTCCGGGTTTGCGCCACTAGGGGGAGCGTGTTGTCTGAGCCTCATTCATTTAAACGAATGAGAGGCAGCAACAACACGTTTTGTTTCTCTCGTTTTTTCTCCCCTTACAGGTAAGGATATTGTATAAAAGTAAATGAACAAATGTACATAGGTTTTGTGAGTTAACATGGACAAGATATGTCATGTATTTTCCGTGTATTCAGTAGTTTGGCTGTTTATTGTGCGGTCTGAGTGTGAGTGTGGTTGCTGTGTTCCGTGCATGTTAGCATGTTAGCTTGGATCGGGAGCACGATAGAGTTGAGAGAGAGTGCTCATGTTTGAGTCATTTTTGTCGTTGTGTTATTACATGATTCATTCATTAAAACGAATGAGAGGCAGCAACAACACGTTTTGTTTCTCTCGTTATTTCTCATCTTACAGGGGTGTAACACATCTAGCATATGCTTATGTATATATGAGCATATACAGGTTGTTTTCTGGTTTTGACTTGCACAAGAACCTTTAAATGTGAATGCAAATAGTAATTCCCTATGCAGAAGGACTGATAGGAAGGGGGAATACCAGCAATGACTGTGTAGCTGAATGAATCAGCAGGTAATGAAGCATAAATGTAATTACTGTCAGGCAATTCTAGAGGAGTTGGTAGGACAATGCCAGAAATTTCTGACTCATCTCATTCAAATTGACATTTATGCCTTGTTTTGAAACTGCCTTCACAGAATTATGACTTAAACAAAGCTGCCAATTGTCAGAGACGGCAGGTTGTATTGACAAATTGACATTTGTTTGCTATTTAATAGACTTCATAAAGTTTTCACAGGGTCCATGCTATACAACTCAGCAACCCGTCTTCTAAAACTAACGTCACGTAAATTTGAAAGAATGTGGTGCTCCACCAAAACAAAAGAATCTCGTTTAATTTGGCAAGATAGTTATAATAGATATATGAAAGCTCTAGGACATGCCCGCACTGCCTATTACTCGTCTCTTATTGAAGAAAATAAAAACAATCCTAGATACCTCTTCAGCACTGTAGCCAGGCTGACAGAGGGTAAAAGCTCATTTGAACTATCTATTCCTTTAGCCCTTAGCAGTAATGATTACATGAGCTATTTTAATGATAAACTCTAAACATTAGAGACAACATTAGCAACCTACTACCTTTACTCAGTGCAGATTCCTCCTATATTTTGGATACAGCAGAAACAGTTCCAAATTCTGATACTAGCCTTGACTGTTTCTCTCCAATTAACCTTTCAGAACTAAATTCGATAATTTATGCTTCTAAACCGTCAACCTGTCTTTTAGATCTAATCATAACCAAGCTGTTTTACTCATACTCAATATGATCAATATATGTAGTAGCAGGTTATGTAACCCAGTCATTTAAAGTAGCTGTAATTAAACCACTCCTTAAAAAGCCTTCTCTTGATTCAGGAACTTTAGCTAACTATAGACCTATATCTAACCTTCCTTTTATCTCTAAGATCTTAGAGAAAGTGGGAGCTAATCAATTGTGCGACTTTCTCCACGACAACAGCTTGTTTGAGGAGTTTCAGTCTGGATTTAGAATTTACCATAGCACTGAGACTGCACTAGTTAGAGTAACGAATGATCTTCTGGACTTCTATCTGTGCTCGTCCTATTAGATCTTACTGCTGATTTTGACACGATTGACCATCAGATCCTGTTACAGAGACCAGAACAATTGCTTGGAGTTACAGGGACTGCTTTAAATTGTTTTAAATCCTATTTATTAGACAGATCTTGTGTTTGGCGTGTTCATGATGACTCCTCTATGTACACCAAAGTTAGCCATGGAGTGCCTCAAGGATCAGTGCTTGGACCGATTCTCTTTACATTATATATACTTCCTCTAGGTACTATTATGAGGAAGCGCTCCATAAACTTTCATTGCTATGCAGACGATACTCAGCTATACATATCAATGAAGCCAATAGACACCAATCAGCTTCGTATACTGGAAGCCTGCCTCAAGGACATTAGGACCTGGATGACCAGAAACTTCTTGCTGCTCAACTCAGACAAAGCCAAAGTTATTGTGATTGGACTTAAGAACCTCAGAGACTTTTTCTGATGATATAACGGCCCTTAGTGACATCAGTGTGGCTTCTAGTACCACTGTTAGGAATCTAGGAGTTCTCTTTGATCAGGATATGTCCTTTGACTCCGACATCAAACAAATTTCATGGACAGCTTATTTTCACCTTCGTAATATCTCTAAGATCAGGCAGATCTTGTCGCAAAATGATGCTGACTAGTTCATGCATTCATTATCTTCAGATTGGATTACTGTAATTCTTTTTTATCAGGGTGCTATGGTAAATTTCTAAGGACCCGTCAGCTAGTCCAAAAGGCTGAAGCTCGTGTTCTGACTAGAACTAGGAAAAGGGACCACATTACTCCTGTATTGGCTTCTCTCCACTGGCTCCCTATAAAATCAAGAATAGAATTTAAAATCCTTCTTCTCACTTACAAAGCTCTAAACGGTCAGAAAGAGTTCTTTCTCTCCCTCTTTCTCTCTCTCTCAGCTTTCATATCATATTACTGCTCGTCACTATCTTTATATTCTATCCTCTCCTTTTTCTGGGAGCTCCTGAGCTCTCTTAGGTTCCTCAGGACTGTTGATGAGGATGGCCTGCCCAAACAACACCCCCCCCCCATTCTATCCTATCCTACCCTTCTTTCTGCATCTTATCCCATCTCCCCCATCCCATTTTCAAGCCCAGCGCAGTTTAGCAGATGGCTGTTCCGTCATCAGCCCGTGTCTGCTGAAGATTTCAACCTGTTAAAGGGAAGTTTTTTTCTTGCCGCGCTATGACAGATTAAGCTGGGCCCTTGACTATGGCAATCAATATATGCATTTTTATTTCTTTCTGCAGCTTGAACCTCCGTAACGAAGGGCATTCCCATCCGCATTTAGGTTCTTGAGAGTGCGAGGCTTCAGGTACTATCTTGATTGAACAAGTTTCAATTTAAGAGTATTTGCTTGATCTTGTATGTCAAATTATGTTATTTTCTTCTCCCTTTACAGAAATGGATCTGTTATCAATGACGTTAGCTTTGCATTTAATAACATGTCTTTTCCTAATGCCACTCAGATTGGGCAAGTTTTAATCACAGCATCTCCAAATATCAGTGGTTTTGACATTGAAACAAGCTCTATCACTGTCGATGGCCAATGTAAGCAATACTCAGATCAAACTTATCAAAATATATAGATATGCACTGCTGTATATTTGGCTAACGTTTTATTTTCTCCTAATTTACAGCTTCAGGTGGAATAAGTCACAAGATCAGTCTCATCATTGCAGTCTGCCTAGTACTGATTTCACGTTTGAACCAGCAATAGTTTCAGCACTGATTTTCCATCTAGATTACAATGCGACATGACTGCCATTACTGGTATGAAAAGAAACTTTTAGTTGTTATGTCTAACATTCATCACTTTTTTACTTAAGATGAGCAAGGTTTTTAATTTAACTTTCACAAGCACTTTTATTATAATAAATTGGGTATGTCTTTTGAATATGAAAATGTATGTTAGGGATAGTCTAAGATCCTGGGCCATAAAGAATTAACTACTCTACTGGTCTACTGAATCATTACTATAATTTTCCGCAAAACAATATAACACCGTCTGTAAAACTCTGGGAATATCAGAAAACGGTGCCATATGATACAAGGTATTTGCTCTTTGAACACATTTACCCTAATAACTTGCTCTAATCTTTTCTTCTTTATTGTTGTCTAAAAAAGCAGCAAAAGCACAATACACTGATACAAAAAAGTTTAAAATGAATCAGTCAAATTATTTTGAAACATGATTATGAAATTGTTATTTATTCATAGCTTTATTTTTGAAACGAGATCCTGTTAAGTCATTTCAAATCAAAAATAGGTCTTTTTGAAATGAGTAAGTAAAGATGGACCAAAATGCCAACAGAAGAGCATACTGTAAAGGACTCGAGCACCTTACATTAGATGAAGGAACATGTGCATCTTGGAAAGAGTTATCTCCAAAAGCAATCGATGAATTGAGTTTTATCATGGATGATTGAAGACTTGATACACTGTACATGTCAACAAAATGCACTGTCGAAAATTTTTATTTTTACAATTTATTTATTAAAGGTGTTTTCTGTGAGACTTGTATGTTGTATTTATTTATTTTGAAAACACAGTCCATTAATATATTAACATTTTAAAACATCTGAAAAATATTTCAGGTCTTCTGTTTCTCAAAAAAAACAAAACATTATAACATAAGTAAAGTAAGTGCCATAAACTATTTTGCCATTAATCTCTGTGTAAGATAGTTGATGACTCAAATGTCTAGCAGGCCTATATTCAAACGGGATTGTTGGTAACGCCATTGGCAAAAATGGAATATATTACGAGATATGTGTAGCTGTCGCAGAAAATTGTTTCTTTGTGTATGCTGTTGGTTACAATTACAGGATATGAACGGTTGTGCAATTCTATGTACACAATTCACCTACTGGTTGAATTGTGTGTTGCGCTGAGTGGTCAGCATGTGTTGTTCACGTTTAATGAAGTAACTAAGTGTGCTGTGTGGAGCCATTTCCAACAGGTGGACACGGATTTCGGAATAATGTTAAAAGACTGCAAATACTAAACATTTCTGGTCAGAAGGCGCAGTATGCAATTGTGTTTTTATTTGTAAAGGACATTTTGTTTTGTGTATGATTATTTTTGCTCATAAATGCGTGTCTTCATTTTTAGTTTTTCACGGTGTTTGCTGACAAAAGGAAAATAATAAATATTGGTCAAACATCAGTTGGAGTGTGGCTTGTCTGCACCAGAAGAAGAAACTTTGGGTACAGTTACAGTATATTATTAGTACTGCACACGAGGCTAGACTTCTAGCGTAAGGTACGCTAATATAACACAGCATGCTACACCCTCTACTGGAGGTGTGACAGGTTGAAAAGCGATAACTTGTATAGTTGCATTAAATGCTTAATGAATGTTAAAATGTTAAAGTGTTAAAAGAATGTTAAAATAATGTTAAACGTGATTTAATTGATTAAATGATCTGTGATCCACTGAGTGAAACTTATCTGGGATCGATTGGTTTTGTCTCCGCCCACATAGCAGGAGAATTCGCGCTGTTTTCTTCATTATACTAAACGCTCTTGATGAAGCAGACCGGGATCACTTTTGTGATTATTTTTTTTCTCTATTCAGAGTGTAACAGAGGCATATCACCCTTTGCCACAACACACGTTTATCCTTTATTGCACTGCGCACATGAACGCCACACGGAGGAGAGACCCTTCAGCTGCCCCAACAGGATGCGTTAAAGTAGTCGCTGTGCCGGTCTCACCCCACACTAAATAAACACTATTAAACGCATCCGCCCCCCGATTGTTTACAAATGTGACATTTACAAACAAACGTACATGCCAGGGATTGACAAAGGCTGAAGGCATTCAAACATACAGTACTACGAGCGCGCTGCGGTCGGTCAGCCCACAACGCTGCCACTCTCGTCAATCGGTGTTCATACAACAGGCGCCGGAGCGTGGCGCAGATGGGCCTCGGCGCACACAGAGATTGAATGAGGCTTAAGACAGAGTAAAAGATAAGGGAGGATAGAAATGTAAGGATTAAGTTTACACAATACACCATACATACACAGTGATGACTGGTTTTCATGTAACCTGTTTGACTGTTGGAGCTCATTAAAGGCATGGTTGGTCATTTTCGAAAACTAGCATGATTTTGAAAGTAGCATCCTCTCCGTTGTATTTTTTTCCCCCAATGTTTGAAAGCAGGGTTTCTGTTCACAAATGTACTTTTATGTATATTCAATTTACCCCCCAAAATAAAAAGGTAATAACATGGTACTGTTTTAGTTCCGAGTTGTATAAATACAAAAGCAAATCTTTGCAAAAATAAATGTTAAAGTTTTTCAGAATTTTTCTTTGAATATAATCAATCACATTTTTCCAAACAACCACAGTAGAGAGACAGTTCTAAAACAGGTGACTTGATGCTTTGCTAACAGGTCCACAAAAAGAACAAGTGAAATGCATTTAGGAAAACATTTTCCAAGCAGTGGATCACTTTAAGGAGAATAGCAATGTCTTTCTGGAATAGTGATCTTACCTTCTTGTTCCTGGTTGAAGGAACACGTTATCCTACTGTGTCTTCATTCAATAAAAATGAGCAGGGGGCCATACAAAGTGCAGTGTAACTTTTTGAACAACATTATTATACCTTTGGGAATAGTATACACTACAATATAAAATGAGCACAAAAAGTAGACCACCAAACTTAGAAAAAAGACCCCTTGAGTTAATTATTATTACAGAATTTCTTATATATGGAGTGTCGTTTCTCCAAACAATTAGTTTCGGCTCATAGGACTTGTTGTAAATATCCCTAGTAATCAGTACTTCCTGGATTTGGGTGGGAAAAGGAGAGTAGGAGAAAGAAGGTGGTCAGTGAGGTGTCGCTGTTTATTGACGGCTGATACTGCTGGCTTGAAATTAGTCCACTCAAGAAGTTCAGATTGAAGATTAAAAGTCGGTTCCATTTAATTTTAACTGTAGTTCTGAGTAGAGCTCAAAACACAGTACACAGGAGGTGAAGGGAAGAGGGGAGAAGTAAAAAGAAAAGAGGAAGAGGTGAAAGAAAGAGGGAAAGAGGTGAAAGAATCCTGGATATAAGTGAGGAGAGGGGTAATAGCGTCATCAGGGTCATCAGGTGGGCAACCTCCTTCACCGGTGTTTCGTTGATAGGCCCACGACACCTCCAGAGGACTCAACGGCAACACCTGGCATCCCAGGTGAGCCCCCCTTCTTCTTTTACCTCTCTTTACTGTTCTTTGTAGCCCAGTTGGTGTCATTTCTTTTTAGCTGAATCCACCTGCTGCTTCGCTTTGCTTTCTCTGACAATGATCTATTGGTTTTCCTGAGGGCCTGTCTCCCAACTCCAATCCCCTTCACGAGCTTGGATGTGGCCACAAATCCTGTGCACCCAACCTCTACCGGGAGCACCTGTGCATGCCAGTCTTGTTGTTGTGCCTCAAAAGCTAAATCAGTGTACTTCAAGTTTTTCTTTCATACGCTTCACTCACTGTAACCTCCCATGGTACAGTTAACTTCACGATGAACAGGAATTTCTGTGAGATTGTGGTCTCTGAGATTGACCACAAAAAATGATCTGGCCTAAGAATGGTGTTCAATATCTCAGGTGGAAACTTGAGTCGCTGACCAAGATCAACCTGCGTTTTTCAGTCCCTTGCGGCATCTCAGAGGGTGCTATCCTCTCTTGCTGCAGGTTAAACTGGGCACTGTCCTGCCCTCACAAAGGGGGTAGTGGATGGATGTCTGGATGTTGGGTGAGGGAGGGCATTGGTGGTGGGTTGACTTCCTTCCAGAATGATTGCCAATTGCTGTAAGACTAAGTTATGCCTCTAGGTGTCACGCCCTTGGGAAAGCAACACATTTAAAAGGCGTCCTATCGATAGACTTACACACGGACAAATAAACATTCAGGGCAAGAGCAGCATACGTCAATCTGGAAACACCTACTTTTGTTAATAAAGTTCTTCCTCCTCAAGTCAGATCTCTCAGAAGCCACGTATGGAATTGTGTTTTAGCTTGATCAACAATAGGTCTAAAGTTCAAACTGCAACAATACTTTGAATTGTTTGTTTTTGTAATATCTAAGTATGTTACTTGGGATTTTACATGAAGCGCAAATCTGTGCGTTTACATCTAGTCTAGGGTAGTAGCTTACATTTATCTATTTTTAAACTCAGTCCTGATGCTGCAGAAAATGCTTTAATAAGCTAAGCGGAAACTGGAATTTGGTCTGAATCCTTTAAAAACTGTGCAGTATCATAAGCCACCTGCTTATGGTCATTTGTCTGCCAGCAAGAGAAATCCCTTGGATGTTACTTTTTCAGAATGAATGTGGAAAGGAGTTGGGCTGCAAGCAAACATACATCGGGAAAAACAGGGCAACATTGACAAACTCAGAGACAATTTAAAGCGAGGTGGAGTACCATATTTAAGACTGATTGAATAACTACTGATGTATCGTGTAACTTTGCAGAAGTAGTTACAAAAACCAAATCTATGAAGTGAATGATAAATAAATGTGTGTTCGAGGGAGTCGAAGAACTTATAAAAGTCTAAAAACAAAATAAAACTTTCATCTTTGCTCAGTTCATAATAGTCCAGTAGATCCAGAACTAATTTGACATAATTATCAATGTCTGTTTGACATAAACTGATTTGTCAATTATAGAGGATAAAGATTTCTTAATCATTTAGCAAGTATAAGAACTAGTATCTTGTAATCATTGATTAGCGA
The DNA here is from genome assembly GCF_947650265.1 of Symphodus melops. NCBI lineage: Eukaryota > Metazoa > Chordata > Actinopteri > Labriformes > Labridae > Symphodus > Symphodus melops. Next base: position 9,577,685 of record NC_136710.1, read on the forward strand.
ACAGGGCGGCAGTTATCGATCAAAAGTAAATCTTTTGGGGGTTTTAGAATTAGAGTAATAAGTCCTTGTTTTAGTGTGGTGGTACTATTTCCTGTTCGATACTTAATAAAAATACATAAAGATAAAGGGTGCCAGATATTTTTGAGAATTTCTCATAGAGCTCTGCTCTAAGTCCGTCATTACCCAGAGAGAATTTTACCGTTTTTAAGGTTCAGAATGGCATCCAACATTTCCTCAGAAGTTATACTGCGGTCACAGTGTGTTCGATCATTTTCAGAAATTATTTTAAGACTTTTGATACAAGTGTTTGTCTCAGTGTTTGCTGTAAAAATCTCTCAAGAAAATGAGGCAATCATTGTTTTTTCCCCCAGTATCGAATACTTTAGTTTGATTTTTCTAAACAAAAGAAATTACAAGATCATTGCTTTCCTTCTTCCATCCACTTTGTTCTTGACCTCACAAAATCCCCTTGGGCTTTCTCAATATACTATTGAGATCATCAAATTTGTTCTGGCATTCACTGAGTTGTAGTGGTTTTTCCTCTGTAAGATGACCATTATTTTTGTTAGATAAAAATGCAATGTGAGACATGAGTCTGTCTTCTTCAATTCTTTGAGTTTTCCAATATCAAGTTTTAGAAACTCCACATATTTCCAATGAGCCTCCTCCCAACAAGTCTTAATTAAATAGGTAATATCTTTTCTCACAGTTTCATGTAAGATAAGAGTAATATCAAGTTTCCAAGTAATTCGCTTATGGTCAAAAAGGGAACTGTCTTGATATCAACGCATTATCTGGTTATAGTTTTCGTGAGACAAGCCAGCAATCAATTCTGGACTGTTTGGAAAGTTCTTTGGAGTTCTAAGTATATGATCTTTGTGAAGGGAAATTTTTCTCTCTGACAAGGGTCAATCTTAATAAAGGTCATGTTTTGTATTTTTACATGATTATGTTGTGTTTTTGTATTCACCCCTGTCTATTTCTTTCAGATCCTCCTCTTGTTCCAGCCCTGTGTGTCAGCCCTGCCCTGACTACCCTCACCATTTTTAATTTCAATAAAGTATCTATCTATCTGCGTCTTGTTCCCTGATTGGCTGTGTATTTAATCCCAGTGTGTCCTTCCTTGTGTTGCCAGTTCATAGTTTTTTCCTCATGATCATTAGTCCCAGCGTTTTTTGTATTAACCTCTTGTGAATGATTTTTTTTGACTGTGCTTTTGCCTGCTCCTCTGGATTTGTCACCTCTCTGCCTACTCGTGTATCGACCCTCAGATTGTATTAGAGGAGTGTCTTTGGAACACTACCTTGGAGTCACTCTCCATGCTTAAAAAACACTACATTTTTGGATTCAGTCTTTTAAATTGTGGTTAAGTGAGTTGGAGTTTTCAGTGGAAATCTATTAAAGTTATCATCCCAATTAAAGTCACCCCCAAAAATCTGAAATGAAATGCCATCAGAAATGCATCAGGATACTTATTTAACCAGAATTGTGTTTTCTCATCAAGAGTATACAACAAAAAGTATTTTCAAAGCTTCAGACTTTATTTTTGTTATTGTAATATATTGCAGTTGAGTTTGTACCAAAAATTAATCTTTCAAACTACTTAACAAGTGAAATAAACTATGAGTGTTAACATGTTTTCAAACGTTGAGTTTCTTTAAAATATTTTCACCACAATTCAGGATTTCTTGAAAGCTTGTACTTAGAACAATAAGTAGATTTACTAGTTAAAATCATGCAAACCGATAGCCTTATAAAAATCCAGTAAACTTTACTTGTGTAACTCAAGTCAAGCTAACACTCATTTTAAATCAATGAAAAGAGCGGTATCCTACAATTTACACCGTTTTTTTTTGTTTGTTTTTTTTAAATTTTGCTATCTATCTTGGGAAATAGACAAGACAAGAAGATCAAGCTATGACAACATGCAGCAGCGGATTTCCTGTCAAATATATCCCCAGCTGCTCAGGATATGGTCAATGAAACACTCACCAGATAGACTAGCAGATATGTGCTTTTTTTCTATGTGCAACTTATACCTCATTTATGAATTAGTTTGGTAATTTAAAAACCAAGTTTTGGATTTTAACTTCTTTCACTTCACAGCAACTAGGCTGGGATCTTAGCCTTAGCCTACTGTCAGAAGTGAACTGCCTGTAATCATGCAGATCATGTACCATCTCTATCTTGAAGCGTCAGAGGTGCTATCAACATTGATCTTGATTATTGGACCCCCTATAAAATAATGTCAAACACACAGCATAATCTCCCACAAGTCAATGAGATACGTTAGTATGTAGCAATGATAACTTACAAAGCAGGTGTGGTAGAACTGGGTTGGAATAGAAGTGGAAGGCCTCGGGAAAACAAGGATGCGCATTTCTGTTGCATCTGATATCTGAAAGTGATTGACCAATACAATAAAAAAGTTATATGATGATGCAGCATCAAACGTGACAGTATGAAGACATTTTGTATCATTTCAGCAAAAAAGCCATTGATGAGATAAGTGCCCTTTTCAAATATAATATAAAGGCGTATGTACGGAAATGGAGCAAAAACAACACTGAAAGAACAAAAGGGATGTCGACTCTTGAAACTTTTCAACTTGTCACAGTAGTAACAGATGCATTGCATTAACCTGTTTTCGACGAACTATTGAGCGAGAAAGGCTGGGAGGTTGATTTGTATTCACAGCCAAATAAGAAATACCCAGCATTAAAACCATGAGCAAGGTAGAAGAAAATAAGTATGTCCCTTTGTTCTGTATCTGGACCTTCTTGGTCTGGTGCCTTCATATTTATGTGCACACTTTCACAGAACCAGAAGCCAATACGCCTTGCGTTCCTGTGATTTTAAAACTGTCTGTTCCTCGTGTCCGCACTGAACTCGGAGAAAGAGCGTTCAGTTTTGCTGCTCCCTCTACCCGGAACTTTCTTCAAAATTACTTGAAAATGGCCGACCTCATTTAACTTGAAGCCTTTGGCTCAATATTAAAGGACATAAAACGCAAGGCAATCGGACAATGTCTCGGTTTCTTAATTGTAACCTGTCATCACGACTATGCACTTTTTCTGAAAAACTGATCTGCCCATTGTAATCGTTTTTTGTTTTTTCTTCTTAACTTTTGTTTGTAAACTGTTTTATTTATGATGTGTGCTGCTGCCCTCTTGGCCATGTCACCCTTGTGAAAGACATATTGATCTCAATGGGTTAATTACCTGGTTAAATAAAAAATAAAAACCTGTAGGTAACACCGCGTGGGTAAAGTTGGCTCACTGCGCAGACTCAGATCCAGGCAGTCCTCTTTCTTCTTCTACCTGTTCAATCTTTATTACCTTTTATTACTGCCACCTACTGGACTTTTGTGTGAAATGGCCAATTGGCAGTTAGTAGTCATTTTATGAAAAAATGTTGAACAAATTGCAACAGAAGCTGCAAACTCAACTGATTTTGTACCCTCAGTATGTCCTGAGTAGCCTACAGGAAAAAAAGCCCTGAAGAATCTCCACTGGTGAAAGTTTCCATAAAGACCCAAATATACCCTATACGCATATTCATTCTTTTTCTCACGTGAATATAGGGTCAAAACAAAAATGTACCTTTCGATATCAACATGAAAATTGTTGAGTTGATTACTCACACAGATAGCCTTCCACAACGGATCTAAAAAAGGGTACATCCAGGTGAAAATGTCTTATTGACATCTTAGAGTAACAGAAAGGGACAAACAGATGTCATTTTGATTACAGAAAGCTATTGGGTTTCACACATGTACTGTACATATACACAAACAGAGAGCACATTGTTAAGATCCTGCTTCTGCACAGCTTCACTTCACAACACATTGTACTACAATGCAACCATGCAGTTGACGGCGCAGAAAGCATTTTTCTGGCGAAAAAAAGGGAACACACCAAATTAACTGTTCCACAAAAACACCACTGGTTAACTAAAACGTGTGGGGGGGGGGGGGGGGGGGGGGGGGTACCTAATGGTTACTGAGTGTCATAGTTTCCCATTCGTTTTCCTATTATGCAAAATTTGTGTACATACGTGTTACCAATATTTGCTATAACACAGGAGAATAGCCTAAAAGTACAAGTTCATACGTCACTTGTTTTAAAATAAATAAGCTAAAGGCTACATATGTTTTCATAATTCACTCTTTTCACCAATTTTATTGTAGCGTCTGTCCGGACGTTTATGGACGACGAGAGCGTTCAAATAACAGCTTTTAATAAACCGGTCACTGTCGCCCGTGACCACGCCGTTTTACAGCAGAGAACAACACAACTTTCCGCAACAATCCAACTCTCTCTCCAATTCTCTCATACAGCCGCTCAACACGTTCTTCCTGGTGCATTCACTGACTCTCTACATAATCCGAATTATGAACACGTAGCAACAACTGTCTTTGCAACATGAACCGTTACATTATTTTAAACTAAAGATTTCCTTTTTCTCGTGGTCCCCCTCTCTCCTTGTCCCTCCGGCGCGCACCTCTGCACTGTGCTCATCTCCTCCCTCTAAAGCCCCGTGCTGTTTCGCTGTAGAAGTTTGGATTGGTGGCCCTTACCACTGCTTGTACCCCGTCTTTTTATTCCTTTTGCCAGTGCATTTGACCAGAAACAGCGTTCACTAGCTGTCTGGTGCGCAAGAATGTCCCGAATGTTGCGCTCGAGCGCCTGTGCCACAGAGGACTGCGCAATTTCTGACAATTTATTCAAAAGATGGAGGAAAGAAAAGAGAGGCCCTGTTTAATGCTATGGTTTTCTTATAAGACGAGTCTCTCCCACTAATGCCTATTTTAGGCTTGCAGTCATCCTGCTTTCCGTCCAAACTCTCCTTGACGTAAATCAGTAGAGCAAAAGTCTGACTTAAATACTACCGCTGTCAAGGTTTGAATCCGGAATCTTTCACGCACATTTTCTTTCACCCACAGTTTCTTGTGCACCGACAAAACGCCCACCAATCAAACGTGCAATTTCAACATAGGCTACATTTTATGGGGTGAACATGTTTAATACCTCTTATAAAATTGCACGTTCGGATTTGAATAAAATCAGGCCCTGAGACTCTGAACTCCTGCGTGTTCCTGTGTTCACCTTGTGGCGTAAATTTTGCAGCGCATCTAAATATAAACGTCAAAATCAACTGCTAGAATAATGCGGCAGCTCAGAAAAATACATTATAATTAGCAACGTTTAAGCATGTATTAGAATAGTTTACAAAATGAAGAATTTCAAAATGACCGAACAAAATGTCTTGTGTTTAAGGAAAATTAATTTATTAGAATTATTTATGTTTTAAATTTAAAATCAATGTTTTAACCTGTCACATCCAGATCTTCAGAAGTCAGACGTTAAGAAAAAGTTATATAAAAACACACTTTAAAAATGAATTTGTAACGGTAATTGCTCTTATTATATTTAAAGTCAGATTAGTGCATGTGAAGACTGAGTTATGAAAACCTGTGAAAAAACCGAGGACTTCACCCAACTTAACATTGAGATGCAATACTGTTAAATTGTTTTCCTGGCTAGCGGTTATTTCAGTTTTATTGTTGTTTTTGTTATATTAATGTTGACTAAAACAATAAGTCTGCCATTAGGCTAATTGATAAATATTCAGGTAACACTTTATTTTGTTAGTCCGTCTGTTGACAATCAAAAAGCTATCAGTAGGCTATGAGTAGATATTCAGTTGCATGTCAACAGTGTGTCAGTTAGGGGGCGCTGGTGGCGCAGTGATTAGTGCGATATGGAGGCTGTTGTCCTCACGCGGGCGACCCGGTTTCGACTCTCTCCCACGTCACTCCCCTCTCTCTCTTGATTTCCGACTCTGTCCCCTGTCTGTCTTTAATAAAGGCATAAAAAGACAAAAAATAAAAATGATAACAACAGTGTGTCAGTTTAAATTCAACATAACTTTTTCAACAGACAAGTAACATGCATTCATAGAACAGAAAGAGAAAAGGATATGAAATCACAAAATAACACAAGAAACACTAAAGACTAAACTGGGAATAGGATATAGGAAAGAATGAGATAAAATAAAACAATACAAATATAAACTATCGAAATACCACTTATGTATAAACCTACAGTTATGCTACAATTAATTAATTAATGCTCAACATTATATTACTAGTGTCAGTAAACAGCATATAAAAAGAAATAAAGCATTTTTTTTGTGTAGTTTGTTTATTCAATATGGAAAATATACATAAAATCAATTGTTTTTGTTAAACTAGTGGTGTTTAAATGTTGTAGTGTAGCACAATCATAATGTGTTTCAAACATGACAACTTCTTAAAAAACTTGGACATAGGAAATGATATTGATTTTTTTCTTCCATTTTGTAACCCATCCATGATGTGCAAAGAAGTTCACCAAAACCGTACAGCCATTGGAGTTGAAGCAGGAAAGTATTGATCTTCTATATGGGCCCCGTATCTTTAGTTCAGTGATACAATAATTGATACTGTTAATGTTGTCTTATAATATGATTGATAATATACATAAACATTAGAAATCAGTTCAGTTTGTATGTTAAAGGCTTATGGAGTGACATAACATACCACAAGGTGGCAGTATTGGACTAGTTATTTTGGCCGCAGTTTCAAGTGCCATAAAGTAGTGTCATAAAATAAGGATGTATTGACGGAGAACTTGAGAGAAGTATCAGTAACAATGACAGAGTTATGTAAATGTAATGCTTCACAGTTTCAAGTAAAGTGAAAAACAGATAAAAGTGATGTCCAGTAATCTTTTATAGAATTCTCTCACACCCTCCAACATCCACAGTTATCATGTCTCTATCTTGGGCCAATATGATCATGGCTGAACTTGGCCATTTGTTTATGTAAGCAAAATCTATATTGAGTTCTAAATAAAACCCGATTTAAGGGTCTTAGTACACCATTATTTAGCAACCCTTGTAAGCACATGTAGCTACAAATTGTCAAGATCCAAGCATCTATTCTCTTTTTGCTCAAAGGTCAAGTCACGTTTAACTTTTTAAGCACATTTAAAAACTGCAACAGCTAACCAAAAGGTTGTACAATACTTAAAAGAAAACGTTTACAGGGGATCACAACATCCACAGAAAACACTAAAGTAAATACAATTGAATAAATAGAAGAGATAATGAAAGTAACAACTGGAACCTAAAAGAACAGTCTATTCAGGACCAGAAGACTCAAATGCTAACATATCAAATTATGATGGGACTTAAAATAGTCAGAAGAGGATGCAGGCCTGATGGGAAGAGGGAGGCTGTTCCACAGTTTAGGGACTTTAACTGAAGTAGCACAATGTCAACAGAAGTTGACAACAGAAGTTATGCCATGCAGTTTGTATGTCTTCAAGGTATTGTGTAATAGAGGTGAGTTTTGCAAGGTTGTTTGGTTTGGCCAAATGGTAGATAAAACTGGATGTCATATGCATAAAAGTGGTATGAAAGGTTGTGCTTCTTCATAATTTGACACAATGGGAGCATGTATACTGAGAACATTAGTGGGCCTAGGTTGGAACCCTGTGGTATCCAACAGGTCAAATCACATTTGAAGGATGTGGCATTGTTGGAAAGTTCTATTCTTCAGGTACGAGGTAAACCAAGTCAGGACAGTGCCAACAATACCAACCCAATGCTGCATGCGATGAACCAAAATTGAATGCTGACAGTGTCAAATGCTGCAGTAAGGTCCACTATTCAGGAAACCCAAGTTTCCAGAGTCCCTTGTAAGAAGAAGGTCGTTGTGGAATTTAAAAAGTGCAGATTCTGTGCTAGGGGCTGCTCTGAAATCTTATTCAAATACATCTAATATTGTGTTAGGATGAAGGTAGGGTAGCAATTTCTGAAGAATAACTTTTTCTAGCACTTTTGAAAGGCATGGTATTGGTTCTGTACTGTAGTTCAAGACTAGTAAGGGGTCCAGGTTGGATTTTTTTTCAACGAGGGCTGCACTTAACTTAAATTAGATAGCGCCAGTATACATAGAGCTGTTTATCATGTAGACGATAAAGTAACATCAAAAGCATACTTGAGGAGCTTGTTGGGAATCACTGGGGCAGATGGTAAATTAAAAAACAATTATTTGAGTCAGGTTAAGGTGATAGGCTGAAAACAGTTTAATTGAGCAGAGCAGTTTAAAGGCGGGGAGGCTGAGATGTGCCTGGTAGGGGCTGAGATAAGTTTTCTAATGCCAGCAACTTTTTCAGTGAAGAACTTTAGAAAGTATTCTGCTCTACTAAGGGGAGTGTCTAGAGAAGGTCCAGGAGGGAGACAAATGAGAAAGTTTATAATGTTGAATAGGACTTTACCAGCACAGGGGACAGGAAAGAGAGGGCCAGAAGGTGGATCTGGACTTGGTGAGTGCCTGCAAGCAGTCCGCCAACACCTGGGGTCAAAGACGGGGGTGAACCAGTCACTGGCCGGGACATTAGACTGGAGCACAGTTGTCTCAAGATCAGGAGGGGCAAATGCCAATATAGGGAAATCCTGTAGCCAAACCTTTGTTGAAGATGTCAAACTTGTGCTCACAGCAGTCCAGTGTAGCCTATGGCAAGGTAAGCCAGGTAGAGCTGGCTTGGTGTTTTTTTTTTTGTGCCTAGCAAGAACCAGGTTTTTTCTTCAGCTTGCTGGTAAGGCACTTTCAAAAGCACCAGTGGCAACAGAGCTAGACCAGGGGACTGTGTTGTCCTAATCCGCAGGGACTGCACGTTTTTTCCCGAACGAGGAAGCTGGAGGAACTCAGGACAGCCAGCTGTTTAGCCTATAAGAAGAAGAAGTTACCTCTGAAAAATCCCAGACAAGACTGTCTCTCTGTTCGACCTGGGCTTCTAAACTAGAGATATTGTGTTTCAACTTTAAAAAGGTAAAAAAAACTGCAAGACTGGCACACCACCATACCCTTAGTAGGATCAGTCCATAAAACAGCATACAATCAAAAACAACCGATTACAATAATTTGATCCGCTGAGAGATGGAGATTAATGCAGACAATACATTTGCATCATTTCTGTGAAAGGCGAATTTAGCCTACTGGCCTACTTAGTTGCTCGTCGATGATTGGCGAAGCTGAAGAACTGGTAGGGCACGACACCAATGGCTTCACAACTTGCCGACGCTGCACCGCTTGACTCACTGGATCCCATCTTACAAGTGTGGGTTCATGTAAAGTTTTTTTCATTGCATGGTGAAATGCATCATGAACCATGGATGTTTTTCACTGCGGTCAAGCCAGCCGACACTTCGTGAACGACAGTCAAGCCAGCCGACACAGTTTTTTGCTGAACGTGATAATAGAGGCTTTCCGGTAATCGCGTCTCAGAACTGGTGCGTCTCAGTTAAGCCAATCGTTTTTTTATTGGAATTTCTAACAAGGCCCTGTTTCCACACACAAATTTCACAATCGGGTAATGGGAGACGTACGTCGCCTCATTGCCACCCAGAAATATTATTTTTTTCCCCGCTGTATTGTATCAAAATAAAAGCTCAAAAAAGATTCAAACATGGTACGAATTATGATTTTGGATTCAATTTAAAAGAGAACGCCCTGTTATCACAGACTAATCCCACTTCAGGGTTATAGTACATGATCCCAGGATGTGACCCAATAAGTATCAAGACATTCTGATGGATAGTTTCAAAATAAAAGCCCACCAAAATGTCAAATATAATACACATTACATGTGATTTTGGATTCAACTTAAGAGGAAACGCCCTGTTATCACAGGCTAATTCCACTTCAGGGTTTTAGTATACGACCCCATGGTGTGACCCAATAAGTTTCACCATGGGGTCATGCACTATAACCCTAATTGTCGTTCACGAAGTGTCGGCTGGTTTGACCGCAGTATCTTATCTCTTCTTAAATACGATCAAAAGTAGGCTATAACTACGGTCCACGGCACACAATGCAGACCGAAAGATAGGCTAATGGACTTTACATTAGAACTTTTCAAACTTCAGTCTAAAACAGGCATAGGCTAATATAACTTATAATTCTCCATTTGTATAGAAAAATATCCAAAAAATGCTTTCTCGAGACACTTCATAAATGAAACTGAGTACTCGGTGTTATAGGCTAGTGGTCCCACAGCAAGTAATTAGATTTACACCTGCTTTTTTAATAGTCACTGACGAATAGATAGCCTATGTTTATCTAGTTTCTTACAAATGCTGAAAAAACAAATTCCTTGAGCACATTTAAAACAGCGAGTAGCCAACCAAAGTGCTTTACAGTGAAGTCAGTTCTACAAGTTCTACAGTGGAGTCTGCAGTTGGTAGTTTAAGTAACATTTTTAATTTATTTGAGCATATATGTTTTAAACACAACAAAGTAGTTTCGTTATGATTCATATTTCAAAGTGTTATATAACAATTAATTTCACACGCCATAAATGTGCCAACATAAAAGTCACTGTGTGGTAATTACTGCGATTATATTTAGATGGCCTAATTAATACCCGTCACTCGTAAATCATGAGAAGCTGCAAAACAGTGACCTAAATAACATCCAAGCAAGGGAGGAGTATATGCTAAACCAAAATAACAATTGTAAAAGTAGGCTCTGGCTTTTATTCTTAACAGCATTGGTTTTTCCTATGTTTTATTTGTAGCCTAGTCTATAGGCTATTGTGAAATGACAAATGAGGAAAGGCTAGACTTCCTTGAGTAAAAAAACAGTTCGCTCAAGAGAAATTTCTATTTCACCTTGCAAGTCCTTGTAGGCTATACTGTAAAATAATTTAGGAATAATTTGACTCTGCACTTAACCTATACTCTTTAACAATGCAGACAGTGCAGACAAAAATGTGCAGTATTTGTGTTGGGACTTTACGTATGCAAATATGAAACTACTACACGTTTTCGGCACATCACCACATTGTCTTAAAATATCAAGACCCTTAAAAGACAGGCTACTGCAAAAGTGACTTGGAGGAAGTTGTGTCTGCAGAGGAAAAGGCTTTAAGAGTTCTCCTGTCATCGTTATTGCGCAGGCTGGTCTCGTAAGCTACTGCGATTTTATTTAGATGGCCTAATTAATAGGCTACCCGTCACTTATAAATCACGAGAAGCTGCAAAGCAGTGACCTTTCGTGGCCCTAATCCTCATTCATAAAGGTCAAATATGTGCCTAGGCTAAAATATCTCCTGGACTTAATCATAAAATAGTTGAAAAGCCCTTTACGAGAAAAGACGTGTCTAATTGTTTTTTTCTTTAGTGAATACAATGCGTTTCCGTAATTTTACGTTAATCGCACGCAGCCGTTTTACCACTCGCTCCTCGGTTCACCAGGCAAACTTTAAAGCAACAGGTGTTGCAGCGATGGAAACAAACTGTTTCGGATAAAACAGATTTTCCCCAACATAAAAATCGTCGTCATTTTATGTTAGGTCTAAGCTCTGCGACTAGAAACGTGGTAAAACAAGAACAAATATTAGAGATGCTTTTTGAAAAATGGAGAGCAGTAAGAACGCAGAAAGGTTTCATGGCCGACGCAGATATGACTGAAGATGGACAAGACATAGTAACCTATGTGCACATCGACTCTGAGAAGAGGTTGCAGAATTTGGACTTCAATACGCATTTTAAACGCTAGGCGTCAGAGTTGCATATTGCTCCTTGGAATTCATTTTGACAAAAGGGCTACTTCATTCATCTACAATAACTGAATACATAGTTCATTCAAAATCGGATTAAAATGTCACCTTAAAACAAAACAGTTGGACAGAGCACATAGAATGGCTGTGGATAAATTGGTAGAATTTGATCCCCCAGAACCTGTAGCCACATGTCTGATGTGTCTTTACAATGCACTTCACTCAAATATCAGATGGAATAGAATCAGAACTAAAGTGATTTATTTCAACAAAAAGGCATAACAAGGCTAATCCACAACAAGGGAAAAACAAACCTGAGGGAGCTACAAGGAGGAAAGCAGAATACACAGGGCCACAGGTCAGTAGACATATGAACTGACACAAAAGGGAAGAGCTATAGAGACCACATAGACATCGTTGAACTATGTCAATTTGAAACTTGTCAATTTGAAAACCAAGTTTTTTTAGTACAACACTCACCCTAACTTTCTCTGCAGCTGCTACAGCCATTTTTCTACCCAACTTCTTAGATTGCAAAAATCCATTGTAATACGCCAGTTAGAATAAATGTCAGAAGACTCCCTTTCTATGTACAGTATCCATCGTTTTGAGCCTCTCATTTTTCCTGCTTTATTTTGATAGAGTTATAAATGTTTTACCATCATTATCAGTAAAATAATTTCAAGAGAGCTTTGTCTTTACAGCCTTTTACAGAATAACAAGCACACATTTCATACTCTTACACTCTCATTTGTAAATTTGGTTAAATAGTGTAATTTTGGTTATTTGCAAATTTTGTTATAGTGTTTGTATATTTGTACATTATCTTTGATACTTTGACATGGCATCTGTTGCACTGGATTGCTCGAACAATATTTTGTTGTACTTGTACAATGAAAATGAAGATATCTTATTTAAAATATTGGAGCCCTTGTGCTAAACATAAACTGTAAGGTCTACAAATATCTACTCTCACTGACATTTTTAGAATTCCCTCAGGCTTCTTATAAATGACTGTATTAGTCAACCTTTTTCCTTAAAGTACAATTCAATGTATGACTCTGTGCTATATAGCTGTTTTTGTTAGTGTGCCAGAATATGCAGCCCTGTAACATATACATTCAGTCTAGTTTTATCACCACTTCCCTACAAAGATGTCACATTTCAGAAATGTTCAAGAAGCACCACGTAATGAGCTTATATTCCTTTACAGTATGTGAATCCCTCAATATATAAAGGCTGACACATACGCTTGACTTGTCCAAACATTTTTAATAATTATGTAAGACATCATCCAGCTCTGATACAAAGGAAGGATTATTATTCCCCCTTCCTGTTGCAGTAAGAACTCATACGGATCACTAGCTGGGAGGGGTTTGGGCAGACATTTTTATAGTTTAAAATAGTAACCTTTTTATCTTCCCTCGTTACAACTTCAGACAGGCTCCACACTAACAAGGAATTAATGAAAATATGGTTTGATTTTGTGGCCATGACATGGGCCCCTGACTACTTATTTAGTAATTGATATGATCAAATATTTAATGTACTTACAATTACAGACGGTTCTTTTTCAGGGGCTATGCAGCAGCAAATGCAGTGAAATCTCAGTTCAAATATATTTTAATATGGTGTCTGATGCCTTTGATCTCATGTTATTAGTTTTAACAAAAGCACCTTGTAGTCAGTTTGTCACACCTATATTTTTTTGTGAGTAAAACCGGTTTGCTCAGATAGCGAGCTGCATTGTTTACTTCCGTTACAAGATTGAGCTTATCCAACACCAACAAAGAGTCTGAAAGATGTGGGAGGTAAGGCCAAGAGTTATTTATGACCCTGCAGAAACCACCATCTCTCTCAGTTTTAAAACGTATACATTTCACTCCAACTTGGTAAACGAGACCCTAGCATATCCAAAGAAAAAACATGGTGTCATTCACACTCTGTAAGCAAGGTGCAGTTTAATTAGGTACTAATGAAATTTTAAGATGTGCTGAAATCCGTCATCCCTGTAAAGCGACTGTAAAAGTTTTGATCAAAAAAATAAAAAGTTATATTAATTCAAGTATCTCTTATAGACCAACATTAAAGGACTGAAATTCCATTTATCATCAATACTTTACTCTGTTTTTGGTGGGGATTGTTTCTGCTGTAGATTTTCGATGATGAAATCGCGAAAACAGGCCGTGTATTACCTTAGAATTTATTTGGCCTTCCAAAACATGGCAACAAAACACGTCGCTGACACAGTTTTCTTCTCTCCTGTGTTGTTTATATTCCATTTGGTAAAGCCTACAAATTCTTTATGATGTGGGTATACTTCTAAAATAAGATGACCAGATTTCTGAAATGAAAAGCAAGAACATTTTCAGCATGGTGGGGAAAATTCTAACGTTATGAATATGAAATAAAAAACAGGGGCAATAAGATTTTAATTTATTTGAATTTTAATGAGTATTTTTGATGTACATTAAATTCATGCCTTGAATACCATACATTACAAAAACTATTTCTCAACCTCACTATTTTCTACACACTGGTTACTGCCCTGACCCTACCTACTGTAAGTAGAATTTGAAGGTGATTTCTAAGATGATTGGGAGCAGACACTAAGTCTACAAAATAATCCAGATATGAGGGGAGACGCTCTGCGATGATGGCTGGCCTAATCACAGCTCAACCCTATTAGCCCTGATTGTCATCAGGAGCAGGAAATAAGCTACATAATGTCTTAGAACATCTAAAGACATACAGAAATTCCATCACAATTGTAAACTGACCTTAATTTTATTGACTCCAAATATAAAAGTCTCTGCCAATCCAGCAGAATATGCAGCTCTATAACATATGCAGTCAGTCCTTCTGAATGTGTTTGTCTGAACTTGCGGTCATACTGGTGGAACTTCTTTCAACATTCATATTGGAATGCACCAGCAGCTTGTGTCACAGGACAAAAGGAGGAAGGACGCCACAAAACTCTGTAAAGACAATAACAGATTAACAGATGAAATTCTGTATTTAGGGATTTGGTTTTGTTCACCACAAAGATGTGACAACATTTCAGAAATATTAAAGTAAGCACCACCTAATGAGCTTTTATTCTTTTACAGTATGTGAATCCCTCAATATATATAAAGGCTGACACATACGCTTGACTTGTCCAAACATTTTTAATAATTATATAAGACATCATCCAGCTCTGATACAAAGTAATTATTATTATCCCCCTCCCTGTTGCAGTAAGAACTCAGTTCTTTCACATACGGATCACTAGCTGGGAGGGGTTTGGGCGGACGTTTTTATAGTTGAAAATAGTAATCTTTTTATCTTCCTTCGTTACAACTTCAGACATTTGTAGCAGCAAATGCAGTGAAATCTCAGTTCACGTTTATTTTAATATGGTGTCTGATGCCTTTGATCTCATGTAATTAGTTTTAGCAAATGCACCTTGCAGTCAGTTTGTCACACCTATTGTTTTGTGAGTAAAACCGGTTTGCTCAGATTGCAAGAGCTGGGTGCTGCATAGTTTACTTCTGCTACAAGATTGAGCTTATTCAACACCAACAAAGAATCTGAAAGATCCATGAATCAAAACTAGCGTCTAGCATAAATGTTTGAGCTGATACAGATATTTTTGGAACAATTACTGATTAAAATATAATATAAATTAACAAAACCTGTTATTGCAATCACAAATCAGTGCAGAAGTGACATGTCACCTGTGAAAGTTAACACCTAAACCTTGTGTTAGGTGAAGATTTTTTCAGCTATAGATGTTCAATGATGAAATCGTGAATAGTAAAATAACGTGAAACATCCTATAGCGGCCATAGGCTGGGCCAAAGAATCCGCCAGGTTACCTAACACCTGGCAAATGTTACTAAAAATGGAGGACATGGCATAAGTGATTAACCTTATAGCTATTTAAGTTACACTAAATTAAAACCATGATTAAAACTTTTCTCACCGTTTGCAAGTTACGTCACACGATTGACACTCGATTGACACCTGAGGCCTACGAAGCGAGTTCAACATATCCAGGGTTTCCTTGGGTTATCTGAGGCCTAAACTCGCGAGGTATCTGAGGCCTATACTCGCGAGGTAACTTCAGGGTTAACCCTGGGTTTTTCAGTCCTGCGAGGGTCGATTACTTTTTACCTGGGTATATCACCACGATAACTTATGCTGAACACCTAACCTGCTCCGGAGCAGGTTATGATGGAGATAAGAGAGCAAACTTTGAAAAGCTCCGCCCACTGACCAATCTGATGGAGAGCTGATGGAGAGGGGGGAGGACTCTTTATGTGTCCCACATGATTTTACATTAGACAAAAGTCCGTTTAGTTATGATTATGTTTCACTGATATCCTTCAACAGAGGTTGAAGAAAGCACCGTAACATTTTAGTTGAAGATGTACAATTACGAATTATTTTCTTGTGGCTTTGAATTGTATTTTCATTAATGTTTAATTTCACCATGCTGCTCTGTTTGTGATGGTCAGAGCTGCAGTTTACATATAACTTCTAAAATCTTCTCTACTCTCCACTTAAAAGAGTCAGAGCAACACATTCAGTTCAGTGAAGAAACGAGTTATGATAGTCAGTTCTAAGGTGGACGAACGATGGGACAAATATAAGCTGCAGTTTTTACTCGCAGATTTTCCTTTTTTTTGGTCCTTCCTGCATTTGTTGCTGCAGCTGTGTCTCTTGGCAGCCTGTTTGTCTTAACGTATTTATATCATTAATACAGTTTTTAGTTTTTGTAAATATAATGTTTGTAGATATGACGATCTGCTGACACCAGACACCTGACACCTGACCAAAGTTAACTTGTGGCCTGCCGGATTTAAGTTATTGTTATGGTGTCACCTTGAGAGTGACACAGAAGACACATTGAAGTGACCGAGACGTTCATATCGAATTGGATCTGTAGGAATCAGATCTGAATCAGATTTTAAACCACCTCTGTGTGTGGTTTCAATCAGATTTGGAAAAATCATTTCTCATGTAGCTTTTTTGTTTTCAGACTGCCAAAAAGATCAAACTACAATCCGGATGTGCAAAAAAAATCTGATTTGGAGGTGCAATGTGAACAAGGTGCAGGTTTTGACCAATCCGGATATCCTGACATCCGCAATGTCTAAAAACCTTTTTGCAGCACCCAACACCATTTCAGTTCTCTCAGACTTCCCCTGTATGTCTTCTGTGCAGCTAATGACCATGGAGATAAAAGCCAAGGAAGTTTTTTTGTCTATACATATTTTCTTCAGGTTTTCTCTCCTTCCTTTGTTTTTGCACAGTGGTCTGCTCTTCTGTTTTTTTCCCACTATAATCCCAGCCTCTGCATATGTCAGTCTTTGTTTTGCTCAGATTTTATTCAGTTTCACTTCTTTATCCTTTCAGGGCACTCTATTAATCCTATTTTATACCACCATTTACCATGAAGTCAGCTGCTAACAAATTACCTTCTGAGTTATACAACTTTGATATACACATAGTTTGGAACTGTAGTTGACATTCAGGACATTATTAGTTTCTGACTGTAATGTAAGATTAGATTGTCTTCATTTTGTTTTGTTTGGAGAAGAAACTTGTTTTGTGTTGGGATTTTTTCTTTTGCTTGTCAATAAATCATGTTAAACTTTGCATTTAGTTCCTCCTTCTTTTCTCTGGGTTTTATAGTATTGCTACTCATCTCCGAGCCATCTTGGGGTTGAATGTAACATGAAGAAATTTGACTTTCTATGTGACAACATAACACAACTGGATTAACAAGACAAGTGCACTGGAAGACAAAGGAAGGGATCAAGATGTCCTGCAACAACCAGACTGCCGCTAAATGCAGCCCCTGCTTCTGAGATCCCAGAAAAGACCTGCAATTTCTTCTTTTTTAGCTCTTATTTTGTCTGTCTTGTTCCTCTTCTTAATTTTATCTTCTTCTTTTTCTACCTGTCTTTCTTGTATATATTTTGTAGCTTCTTAAGTTTGAGCCCTTAAGTTATTATGTTATTTTTTTTGAAGATTCTGATGTGTTCTTGAACTGAAACCAACCAGGAATGCAATTCCATTTTTCATATATTTTGCCCCTGAAGAAATATCGTTTCTATACATTTAACATTTTTAGAGTTAGGCTAAACAATTACTTTTGAGTCAATCAGAGTTTTTTGTGAATTCAAGTTAAGCTTTTGAAAGACCAGCATCTGACGCAGTACCTGCACTCCTGTCTTTGAATGATAGAGAGAAAGTTAAACTCCAAAGACTTTTCTACCGAGTCTACCAAGGTAGATGCTAATTGGCCAATTGAGAATCATCCTGACTCTTCCCCATCACCTGGCTATATCTGTTGGAGAGCTGGTGTTATCAGATTGCAGAGCACATCACTCAAACTACTTTGGTCACACTCACAACAAACTGGCAAGCTGGCAGAAAAAAAGTGGCAGAAAAGGCGGAAAAAGCAGTAACAGACTTTTGTGATCTGATAATAAGCTTTGTAAACATAAAAGCACCAAGAGTTCGACCAGTTGTTGAACTAACATCAAATAGATGTTCAACAACCTCCACAGGCGCGTTATTCAGAATAACAGGGGTGACATTAGCAGCTCCCTTCGTTTGTAAAATAAGTTCTTTTGTTTTAGCAACATTTATTTCCAAATAACTGGCCTGGCACCAGTCCTGCAATAAATTAACAATGAACATGATGTCCATTGTTGTGTTTGTGTAGGTCATTCCAGATGTGTTTGTTCACCACCTTATTTGCCTCTATGAAGGTTTATTCTCTGATGGTCCCACTGCCCAACAGAACTGTAGTATTGCTTAATATGTAAACTATGTAATCTGAAACTGAAAGATGATCCATAGTCTGTTTCACAATGTTCTTATTGTTCATTTAACAGAGAAACAGAAACCTCCGTCAGAGGGGAGCTTCTGCGTGCTACAACGAGCCAATGGGCTTGGATCAGTGACATGTGATGTCACAACCCCATTTTCAACAAGCGGGGCTAGGGACCAAGTGCTACATGCGGCTTTTGCTACTGTAAACAGGAGGAGGTAGGAGAAGTCATGTTTCCGCTTAATTTTTGCAAAAAGATCTACCTAAACATGCACAAGACACCTGGAAAACACACTAAAGAGTATATAAAATCAGAAAAAAAGCATAATATGGGACCTTTAACCTAGGCTATATACAATTATAACAGGATAACATTGCATAACCCTAACCCTACACTTATTTAGATTTGTTACAACAGTTTAGATTGTTTTATTTTTTGTATTAAATAACCAATGATGTTTATTCACAGTGGGAGCTATGCACCATGGGTGGAGCACTCAATTGTCGATCCTGAATGTACAAGTTATGAAGGGCCCCTCCCAGCATTCCAAGCTATGCTGTCTCTTCTGGCCCTCATCAATCTTTATTTGTATAGCGCCAATTCAAAACAAAGATTATCTGAAGATGCCTTACAAAGAGCAGCTGAAGACCTTACTCATTGCTGAACAATTTGATGATGTGGGCAGTAAATAGTTTTTTTGGGGTCCAAAACTGAAAAAAATGAACTATCAGAAGCTGATGGCTTGGTCACACAAGGAAACAGGATTGTTATTCCAAATCCATTAAGAGCAGACATTTTGCAGAAAATACATGATGGGCATCAGGGGCTCACAAAGTGCACAGAAAGGGCCAAAACATCGGTTTGGTGGCCAGGGCTTTCTCTAGGACAAAAAAAGATTGTAGAGTCATGCAGGACCTGTCAGGAGCAGAAATGGGCTCAGCAGAAGAAGGTACTCATCTCCACACTCCTACATGATCGTCCATGGCAACAAATCGCTTTTGAACTCTGTGAACACAACAAGCATGATTATCTTGTGATATCTGATTAGTATTCACGGTACCAAGAAGTCCTACACCTCCCGTCAACAAACAGCGCTCAGGTTATTCAGAGAGTGACAATGGACGTTAATTCTCCAGTGCTGAATTCCAGGAGTTGGTATGAGAGCTAGACTTCAGACACGTTACGTCTAGTCCTCACCATCTTCAAGGAAACGGTCATGCAGAACGAGCAGTGTCGACCGCAAAACTAATTCTCCGGCTGGAAGATCCACTGATAGCCCTCATGTGCTATTGTTTGACTCCCTGTACTACCACTGGAGTTAGCCAAGCATAACTGCTGATGGGGAGGAAGATCCGAACAACTCTCCCTACGCTAGAGAAAAATCTGAGGCCTAAATGGCCCAACAGGAAGACTGTCAAGCCTTCTATTACAACCGCCGTCATGGTGCCAGACGTCTTCCTGCTCTATGGCTGCTTGACCACGAAAAGGCTTGGAGGACGCCAGCAGTCGTCTCGAAAGAATATGTTACTCCAAGGTCTTACATCAACAACACACAGGGAGGAACAGTGCTGCGGAAGAACAGACTTCACCTCCGGGCAGAACCAACTTCTGAAAAGACTACCCCACCTGCGCACACCAATGGGAGTGGTGGGATGATTTCTCAACCATTTGAAGTGAAAACCACAAACACCAGGACATGTTTTGACCAGGTCTGGCCGTGTCAGCTGCTAGAATGGACTGAAAGAGGAAAGTAAAGGAAAGTTTCTGGGTGTTTCACGTTGGACATTGGTTGTGACATACAGAAAAACACTTTTGGCCTTTTGGGGGGGAAAGAAAGAAAAGAAAGAGAATTGAAATGTGAAAACTAAAACTACCTGTTCATGCATATGGAGTCATGTTTACAGAACTTTTTTGTGTGATACAGTTATATAGCTACTGAAATTTTGATAAGAGGAACTGTAATGTGATTTTTTATTTCTATGGAGCTTTTATAACCTCTGTTAGGATACATTGTTGTTATTTAAAAATAACTTTAAAAGGAGGGAGATGTCACATATGCATGTAAATGGCAGTATTCCAAGTTTAAGAGTGTCATGACAGTGTTATGTACAACACAAGAACTGCTTTACGTTAGACTGAATGCACTCTGTTGTACCTGTGTTGTTACCTCGCTGGAAGGAGATAATGTTAAGCGCCCACAGTAAAGCCTGAATGAGAAATAATATACTTGTCCTCAATCATTCTACAGGTATAAACCTTCAAGAAGCTGTTTGACGCTATTATGTTTCACTTGACATTCACAGACATGTACCAAACACTGTTACTATGTGGAGCTACATTAGCCAGAAAGCTTATTGACTGTGAATTAAGCAAACACTGTAACACACTTCTTTCAAAACAGATATCATAGACTAAGACTTTAAGGCCAATTAAGCATTGGTGTTTCATCACTTTGTATAAAACAATCCTGATTGCTTTAAAAAAAAGTATTTCAGATCTTACTTCATGTTCTACTTATTGAGAATCTACAGATGTTTTTATGTCTGCAGTACAATTAGATGCTTTAAATGGTCAAAAGCTAAATGTGGGACCAGCAAAATACAAATTAAGGAAAGTGAGCCAGTTTTACTCTGGTTTGCCGAAATTGTAACTTAATTATGTTGCACGTAAAATGGCGATGATGATCAGCCAATACAATCGAAATTGATAACATCTACTGCTCTTTTTAGCATTTTGTTTTGTATAACACATTCAAAAGAACGCTTTCTTAATTTGTTTTTCATAACTTTCTTCTTTTTTTTTTTTGATTAGTTCTCGATTTTATTATGATGATTTACAAGATTACATCACTTTAGCTTTATTGTTATAGAACACTCATGTACTTGCAGTTTGTGTCCATCAAAGAAATCGTCGTGATCCCAAGCAAACAGGTCTTCAAACACTGATCAGCCTCATTGTCATGCTTAGAACCTCAAAAGGATCACACAATCAAATGAAAAAGCAAAGAAGCAACACAAGGTGAACACTGGCTATTACTATAATCTACCAAAATATGTAGCCACACATTTCATTTTTAACTAATGCTTGGGATAATGATTACTTTTTGAGTGATTTCTCAAAATCTCCACTTATGCATCTCTTCATCTCCAGATAATAATGCTGCTTTCCTATAAAGATAAAGAGTACATCTGTAATTCTTTTATTTATTTATTTTAAACATTATTTTGCAGTTTTCCATGAACAAACATACAATTGTCAAACATAGTCACAAGGAAAGTAAATAAAAGAAAAAAAAAGAAAAAAAATACCCACCCCCCACCCCTCAAGGCTCGTAAATAGAAATAAAATCAAATAAACAGAAAAATACAAGAGCAAATACAAAAATAGTCAGGCAGGGACCTCTCATCATATGTTGAGTGGATTTTCATAACTTTCTGTCATACCGGTGGAACTTCTTTCTACATTCACATAAGTGGAATGCACTGGCACCTTGTGCCACAGGACAAAAGAAGGGAGTGTTAAACAATACTGTGCCTAGATAATGACAGCTTGACAGATGAAATTTTGTATAAAGTCACTTACCTTTGTTCACGGCACCTTGTGTCACAACATTTCAGAAATATTCAGTACGTAGGAAACACGTAGTCATATTCTGGTATATAAAGCCCTTAAAACATGATTGCTGTTTAAAGGTTAAAATCCGCAGCCGTGCACTGGATTTTAAAGAGAAAGGTTTTCATTTATCATTTAAGAAAGTATCTAAATCAGATACAGAGACGGAATAAAGAACTATTCATAATAAGTATTAATATTTGAGGTAAGTACATTTTTAATATTTTAACTTTTTTATATATTTTAATAGAATTATTGCTTTCTACTCTTCTTCGATTTTTAAAAATTCAAAAGTGATTTGTTTTTGTTTAAAATAGAACGCGAATGCAACAGTGACTACTTGACAATTTGAGAAATGTGAAAAACTTCACCTTCACTCCTTGTTGCTACAAGTACTCTGTCCACATACAGATTGTTTGCCTAACCCTAACCCCAGGGGGAATAATTCTTTTACAGCAAATAAGAGCCCCATTCTCTTCCTGTGTCACAACTTAGCAGGCTCCAAACAGATTTTGAGAATTTTGGGTCCAAACCTCTATTTACTTGTTTTTCAAAGGAATTGGACTTGTACATCAGAACTGTTAAATCTCAAACTTTAAGTAGACATTAAAAGCATGAATATGTGTCTTTATTCAACATAAATAATCACAAATCCATACATTTGTATATTTATCAATTCATAGCAAATATTATCTAAAGACACTTTACAAGAAGGGCAGCTCTTGACCAAAGTGGGGATCATGAGACGCCTCCAAAAAAACCCCAGAAATTAAATCAGTCAAAATTGCAGATTTTACCCACTACTGTAAACAGATTTAAAGCGCTTCAATTTCAAATAAAACCATTTAATTCAGTGAAATTGAAAATTAACTTAATGTGTAAAAATACTTAAAATTTAAGTTTGCACATGACATAAACATTGTGGGTGTCTGCTGCTATTTTCACATTAAGATGAACACATCTGAGTGTCTATTTATTATGTGTATCACACAGTCTTTAAATTGAGATTCTGCTTTGATCCTTTCTTACAATAAATTACTATATGAAGTAATTGTTAAGTATTAAGGAGCTTTATTCTTTTGTGTTGTTCTGTTGCATTACCAGAGTTCGGATAGGTCTATTAATGCAAGGGTGTAGCTTTGTGTTACATGATATGCCTCAACAACATTCAGGGACTGGGGGTCCCAAGTCTCTGCATGGTACTCTTATTTTGCGGGTCACAAACAGAAAGGGTTGGGCACTCCTGGTTTAGTCAATATACTTCATAACATTTACAAAGACCCAAAATTAATCCATTGAGAGCACAGTATTTGGCAACACATATCGAAATAGCAGTATCATAGAAAAACTTCTTTCTCACAGGGCAAAAACCACCAACAGAAGCTGACTCGTGTTGAACTGCTGCTACTGAGTTGGGTTCGATTTGGAGACAGAGGGGGAGACAAAAAGAGACAATCTAACAGACAAAAACAAGACTAACAAATTAAACAGCTTTATTAAATACGGTAAAAATCCAAATTTTGGTTTCACATTTGAGAGTGTGCCCTGACGTATGTTTGTCTTTGATAATGTAGGGATGGATTGACAGATAGATGTTTTATTCAACTTTTTCTTTCACATATCTAACTGTATTTCTTATTACTTTTCACAAATGAAGTGAAACAAAAAAAAATACTCCGTTACATGTTTCCTGAAAATATAAGTTTAAATGAAATTATAAAATAAGTATTCACGATGGATTCACCAGCAGCGACGAATTAACATCATACACACGTTATCATAATATAGATGGATATCAGAGCAGCAAAGAGTTTATTTTTTGTTGTAGCCTAAAATCAATTTTTATTGAGATTTTTAAAAAATTACAAAAACATAAAAAGTAGAAAAATAGTGAGTAATTGATGATGACATGATTTAATATTTGCAACAGTCCCTGTGGACACTTCATAAATAAACACCTCAACTGAAGGAAGAAGGAAGTAAGAAGAGTCAGTTTCTATCTGATCCTCAATACACCGCACATGTGACGTTATTAACGTCTGTATGACGATATTTAAATGTCAATGTTATTTGGAGCAGTGTTTGCACAAGTACTTGCTATAAAATCACATTTCTATAGGCTGCTTATTCCGTGAAAACCCGGACACAATAGGCGTTACATGTGATCCGAAAGTCGACATCTGTGCAGACTTGCAGGTGGAGGATTTTATAACCCACCACTCTCCGCTAATTGTTTTGGGACGGATCCTCTGCGTGGACACACAAACGGAGGGGTAATGGGTAGGGAGAGGCTGTAGTGGCTGGCTTGAAAAAGAACCGAAGACTCTAACCTTACTTGTTAACTAGTGAGCCTGAAATGTTTACAAGTGAACGAGTATTAGCCACTTGATTTTTTTTGTGGGACAAGCTAAATACAATTTTAGGAACGTGAACCAATTTCATCTGTTTGGCCTAAATCATGATAGTGTTGTAGGCCGATGTAAAACAAATAACAAATTTGATGAACCATGATCGGCCAATACGATAGAACTTGATAACATTTACTGTTTTTTTTAGCATGTTGTTTGTATAACCCATTCAAAAGAATTCTAAATATGTTTTTCATAACTTTCCGTCATACCGGTGGGACTTCTTTCTACATTTACATAAGTGGAATGCACCGGCACCTTGTGTCACAGGACAAAAGAAGGGAGTGTACCATAATACTGTGCCAAGATAATGACAGACTGACAGATGAAATTTTGAAGGAAGTCATTTGCCTTTGTTCACTGCACCTTGTGTCACAACGTTTTAGAAATACTCAGTACATAGGAGACACGTTGTCATCGATTATTCCTTTTTGACATATAAAGCCCTCAAAACATGATGGTTAAAGGTTAAAAAATTGCAGCCTGAACTGGGTCAGTTAAGAAAGTATCTAAATCAGATACAGAGATGGAGTAAAGAACAATTCATAATAAGTATTAGTATTTGGGAAAGCAAAATACATTTTTAATACTTTAACTTTTTTTTTTTTCATTTTAATGCAGTTTTTTTCTTAAAAAAATGAAAATCTCAAAAGTGATTATATGTTTTTCTTTAAAATAAAACACTAATACAACAGTGAGTACTTGACAATTTGAGAAATACAAAGAAACTTCACCTCCACTCCTTGTTGCTACAAGGAATCTGTCTGTCTACATACAGATTCGCTGGGAGTCTAGGGGTATCACTTTTTACAGAACACAAGAGCCCAATTCTCTTCCTGTGTCACAACTTAGCAGACTCCAAACAGACTTAGTAAATTTAAGATTCAGATCATCTCATATTTTATTTCTTTTCAAATAGTGTGTATTTCTGTAAAATGCATATTACCTTTACATGGAGTTAAACCGAAAATACAAACAAACTTGAAACACAGATTAAGAAAAAGGTGGAGAAGTTGAAGAAACATGTTATTTTTTTTCCTGTGAAATAAATATTGTACATAGGTTTTAATTCGTACAACCTAAACATGTATTTTGTCCCCATAGCTTAAATATATTGAAATTAGGATATGTCAGGGAAAATATCCTTTTGGCCAAAACTAATAATAAGCCCTCTCCCTAAAAGCCTGGTTTTAAAAATGCTATGTTACTTTTCTAAGGTTTTAAGGACAGTAGTCAAAAGACAAAGGACTATTTTACAAACTCTTTCAGGGTTGAAAGTCTATGGTTTAGGAAAAGAATAATGACAAAGTAATCATAACTCACACTGTGATTTTAAAATAAATTAAACCATTCTATTGTAAATGTTTTTATACATTGTAAAATGAATGTAACCGTTTAATAAACAACAAGCAAAGGGATAAATATAAATAAAGTTTCCTCCTGTCTAAGTGTTTTGATCCTTAAATCAATAGTCATTAAAAGACTAATAAGACTAAGGCATTATGTTAACTAAATGTTTGATTTCAAACATGTTCCAAAAATATTCAGACCAAAAAAGTTAATTTAATTAATATTTTATCATGGTTAGTATATTGTATTACGTATCTATAAGGGGTTTAACTAAATGTCCTTTCTGCTGAATCTATAAAACAGACTGGATGATAAAAGACAGCATAACCCATTGGGGATCTGACATACACACTGAGACTTAATGCAGGTTATAACACAGACAAGTGTAATGATCTCTGTGCATCCGTTAAATACCGTTCACAGCATGCATCATAAATTCCTTTCAGTTTTAGATTCCTCTATACATGGTGTGGAGAATCACATTACCTTTACTCTAAGAATGTCAAGCATCTATTTAGAACAATCTCTTATTACACTGCTGATCGAGTCAGTACATTGTGCTTCAGAGACAATACATTTGATATGACGTTTCATCAAGTATGTTCAGAGCTACTCAAAGTAGATTGTAGTCTGCTGACATCAAGATCATTTCTCGTGAACCCAAACTGAACGAATACAGACAAATTCGTAGGATCAGTATCTAAGATTACTTTGTAATGAATTGGATTCTGATTTATATTCCATGAAAAACAGAAACATCAAAATCAATCAATCAATCAATCAATCTTTATTTATATAGCGTCAATTCATAACAGGCGTTATCTCAAGACACTTTACAAAAGCAGGTAAAGGACCTTACTGTTTGTCTGTTAACATTAACAAAAGGGCAGGTAACAAGACCATGCTCATTGTTATGTTTACAAAAAGCAGGTAAAGGACCTTACTTATGGCTATATTGCAAGAGCCCAGCTTAATCCGTCATGGCGTGGCAAGAAAAAACTTCCTTTTAACAGGCAGAAATCTTCAGCAGACCCGGGCCCATGACGGAACAGCCATCTGCTAAACTGTGCTGGGCTTGAAAATGGGATGGGGGAGATGGGACAAGATGCAGAAAGAAGAATAGGATGGGATAGGTTGGGGGGGGGGGGGGGGGGGGGGTCTGGGCAGGCCATCCTCAGGGGGAGGGGGGGGGGGGGGGTTGTTTGGGCAGGCCATCCTCACCAACAGTCCCAAGGAACCTAAGAGAGCTCAAGGAACCTAAGAGAGCTCAAAAGGAGAGGTTAGAATACAAAGATAGTGACAAGCTACTGCTTGTCACTATAGACATATCTTATTACTATAAGGTGAGAAAGCTGGGAGAGAAAGAGGCAATGATTCTACTGATGGATATCACATGTACATTTTTTAAGTAGCTTATGATTACATTTCTAGTTTGTTTGCAATGTTTAAATTTCATAGATTCAGAGGACGAGAAGATGGCTGTTGAGAAGATCACATCATTTATTCTGATTCTGACAGGTAAGCGGAGTGTGATTTATGAGTGAATAAGATGAAAATAAAGATGTAAGAGCAACAAATCAAACCCATCATATGGAAGACACAGATTATTACAATATTGCTATGAAAATATGAGGAAAGAAAATATCATCAACAGACCAAACCATAAAAAAAATGAAATAAAAAAAACAAACTAGAAATTGTGTTTTTTTTAAAAAGTGTTATTTTTTCAATATCAATAGCTCTATTAATATCACGAGCCACAACGGCCGCTCCAACAACAACCACAGTGGCACCAACAACAACAACAGTAGCTCCAACAACCACCACAGCTGCACCAACTTCAACAACAGCAGCTCCAACAATAACCACTGCTGCTCCAACAACCACCACAGCAGCACCAACAACCACAACAGCTGTCCCAACAACAACAGCAGCAGCTCCAACAACCACCACAGCGGAACAAACTACAACAACAGCAGCTCCAACAACAACAACAGCTGTACCAACAACAACAACAGCAGCAGCTCCTAAAACAACCACTGCTGCTCCAACAACCACCACAGCAGCTCCAACAACCACAACAGCTGTACCAACAACAACAACAACTGCCTCTCGAACAACCACCACAACGGCACCAACTACAACAACAGTAGCTCCAACAACAACCACTCCTGCTCCAACAACCACCATTGCAGCTCCAACAACCACCACAACGGCACCAACTACAACCACAGCTGCTCCAACAACAACCACTGCTGCTCCAACAACCACGACTGCTGCTCCAACGACAACAACAGCTCAAACAACAACCACTGCTACTCCAACAACCACCACAACGGCACCAACTACAACAACGGCAGCTCCAACAACAACCACTGCTGTCCAAACAACCACCACAGCAGCACCAACAACCACAACAGCTGTACCAACAACAAACACAGCAGCGCCAACAACCACCACTGTTGCTCCAACAACAACAACTGCCTATCCAACAACCACCACAACGTTACCAACAACAACAGCGGCACCAACAACAACAGCAGCTCCAACAACAACCACTGCTGCTCCAAAAACCACGACTGCTGATACAACGACCAACACAGCAGCACCAACTACAACAACAACAGCAGCTCCAACAACAACCACTGCTGCTAAAACGACCACAACTAAAGCTCAAACAACCACCACAGCAGTAACAACAGCAACGACTGGTGCTCCAACGACCACCACAGCAGCACCAACTACAACAACAACAGCAGCTCCAACCACCACCCCTGCTGCTACAACGACCACAACAATAGCTCAAACAACCACCACAGCAGCACCAACAGCAACGACTGGTGCTCCAATGACCACCACAGCGGCGCCAACAACAACAACAGCAGCTCCAACAACCACCACAGCAGCTCCAACCACCACCACTGCTGCTACAACGACCACAACAACAGCTCCAACAACAACCACTGCTGCTCCAACGACCACCACAGCAGCACCAACTACAACAACAACAGCTCCAACAACAACCACTGCTGCTCCAACAACCATGAATGCTGCTACAACGATCACCACAGCAGCACCAACAACAACAACAGCAGCTCCAACAACCACAACTCCTGCTCCAACAACCACCACAGCAGCTCCAACAACCGCAACAGTAGCTCCAATAACAACCACTGCTGCTCCAACAACAACAACAGTAGCCCCAACAACCACCACAACGGCACCAACTACAACAACAGCAGCTCCAACAACAACCACTGCTGCTCCAACAACCACCACTGCTGCTATAACCACCACAGCAGCACCAACAACAACAACAACAGCTCCAACAACAACAACTGCTGCTCCAACAACAATGACTGCTGCTCCAACGACCACCACAGCGGCACCAACCACCACAACTGCCTCTCCAACAACAACCACTGCTGCTCCAACAACAACAACAGTAGCCCCAACAACCACCACAACGGTACCAACAACAACAACAACAACAGCGGCATCAACAACAACAACAGTAGCTCCAACAACAACCACTGCTGCTCCAACAACCACGACTGCTGCTGCAACAACCACCACAGCAGCACCAACTACAACAACAAAGGCTCCAACAACAACCACTGCTGCTCCAACAACCACCACAGCAGCTCCAACAACCACCACAACGGTACCAACAACAACAACAACAGCTCCAACAACCACCACTCCTGCTCCAACAACCACAGCAGCTCCAACAACCACCACAACGGTACCAACAACAACAAAAACAGCGGCACCAACAACAACAACAGCAGCTCCAACAACAACCACTGCTGCTCCAACAACCACGACTGCTGGTCCAACGACCACCACAGCAGCACCAACTACAACAACAACAGCTCCAACAACAACCACTGCTGCTCCAACAACCACCACAGCGGTACCAACTACAACAACAGCAGCTCCAACAACCACCACTCCTGCTCCAACAACCACAGCAGCTCCAACAACCACCACAGCGGCACCAACTACAACAACAGCAGCTCCAACAACAACCACTGCTGCTCCAACAACCACCACTGCTGCTATAAGCACCACAGCAGCACCAACAACAACAACAACAGCTCCAACAACAACAACTGCTGCTCCAACAACAACGACTGCTGCTCCAACGACCACCACAGCGGCACCAACCACCACAACTGCCTCTCCAACAACAACCACTGCTGCTCCAACAACAACAACAGTAGCCCCAACAACCACCACAACGGCACCAACTACAACAACAGCAGCTCCAACAACAACCACTGCTGCTCCAACAACCACCACTCCTGCTCCAACAACCACAGCAGCTCCAACAACCACAACAGTATCTCCAACAACAACCACTGCTGCTCCAACAACCACCACAGCAGCTCCAACAACCACCACAACGGTACCAACAACAACAACAACAGCGGCACCAACAACAACAACAGCAGCTCCAACAACAACCACTGCTGCTCCAACAACCACGACTGCTCGTCCAACGACCACCAGAGCAGCACCAACTACAACAACAACAGCTCCAACAACAACCACTGCTGCTCCAACAACCACCACTGCTGCTATAACAACCACAACAGCACCAACAACAACAACAACAGCTCCAACAACAACAACTGCTGCTCCAACAACGACTGCTGCTCCAACGACCACCACAGCGGCACCAACCACCACAACTGCCTCTCCAACAACAACCACTGCTGCTCCAACAACAACAACAGTAGCCCCAACAACCACCACAACGGTACCAACAACAACAACAGCGGCACCAACAACAACAACAGTAGCTCCAACAACAACCACTGCTAATCCAACAACCACGACTGCTGCTGCAACAACCACCACAGCAGCACCAACTACAACAACAACAGCTCCAACAACGACCACTGCTGCTCCAACAACCACCACAGCAGCTCCAACAACAACCACAACGGTACCAACAACAACAACAACAGCTCCAACAACCACCACTCCTGCTCCAACAACCACTGCTGCTCCAACAACAACAACAGTAGCCCCAACAACCACCACAACGGCACCAACTACAACAACAGCAGCTCCAACAACAACCACTGCTGCTCCAACAACCACCACTCCTGCTCCAACAACCACAGCAGCTCCAACAACCACAACAGTATCTCCAACAACAACCACTGCTGCTCCAACAACCACCACAGCAGCTCCAACAACCACCACAACGGTACCAACAACAACAACAGCAGCTCCAACAACAACCACTGCTGCTCCAACAACCACGACTGCTGGTCCAACGACCACCAGAGCAGCACCAACTACAACAACAACAGCTCCAACAACAACCACTGCTGCTCCAACAACCACCACTGCTGCTATAACAACCACAGCAGCACCAACAACAACAACAACAGCTCCAACAACAACAACTGCTGCTCCAACAACAACGACTGCTGCTCCAACGACCACCACAGCAGCACCAACCACCACAACTGCCTCTCCAACAACAACCACTGCTGCTCCAACAACAACAACAGTAGCCCCAACAACCACCACAACGGCACCAACTACAACAACAGCAGCTCCAACAACAACCACTGCTGCTCCAACAACCACCACTGCTGCTATAACCACCACAGCAGCACCAACAACAACAACAACAGCTCCAACAACAACAACTGCTGCTCCAACAACAACGACTGCTGCTCCAACGACCACCACAGCGGCACCAACCACCACAACTGCCTCTCCAACAACAACCACTGCTGCTCCAACAACAACAACAGTAGCCCCAACAACCACCACAACGGTACCAACAACAACAACAGCGGCACCAACAACAACAACAGTAGCTCCAACAACAACCACTGCTGCTCCAACAACCACGACTGCTGCTGCAACAACCACCACAGCAGCACCAACTACAACAACAACAGCTCCAAAAACAACCACTGCTGCTCCAACAACCACCACAGCAGCTCCAACAACCACCACAACGGTACCAACAACAACAACAACAGTTCCAACAACCACCACTGCTGCTCCAACAACCACAGCAGCTCCAACAACCACCACAACGGTAGCAACAACAAGAACAACAGCGGCACCAACAACAACAACAGCAGCTCCAACAACAACCACTGCTGCTCCAACAACCACGACTGCTGGTCCAACCACCACCACAGCGGCACCAACTACAACAACAGCAGCTCCAACAACCACCACTCCTGCTCCAACAACCACAGCAGCTCCAACAACAACCACTCCTGCTATAACCACCACAGCAGCACCAACAACAACAGCTCCAACAACAACAACTGCTGCTCCAACAACAACGACTGCTGCTCCAACGACCACCACAGCGGCACCAACCACCACAACTGCCTCTCCAACAACAACCACTGCTGCTCCAACAACAACAACAGTAGCCCCAACAACCACCACAATGGTACCAACAACAACAACAGCGGCACCAACAACAACAACAGTAGCTCCAACAACAACCACTGCTGCTCCAACGACCACCACAGCAGCACCAACTACAACAACAACAGCTCCAACAACAACCACTGCTGCTCCAACAACCACGAATGCTGCTACAACGATCACCACAGCAGCACCAACAACAACAACAGCAGCTCCAACAACCACAACTCCTGCTCCAACAACCACCACAGCAGCTCCAACAACCGCAACAGTAGCTCCAATAACAACCACTGCTGCTCCAACAACAACAACAGTAGCCCCAACAACCACCACAACGGCACCAACTACAACAACAGCAGCTCCAACAACAACCACTGCTGCTCCAACAACCACCACTGCTGCTATAACCACCACAGCAGCACCAACAACAACAACAACAGCTCCAACAACAACAACTGCTGCTCCAACAACAATGACTGCTGCTCCAACGACCACCACAGCGGCACCAACCACCACAACTGCCTCTCCAACAACAACCACTGCTGCTCCAACAACAACAACAGTAGCCCCAACAACCACCACAACGGTACCAACAACAACAACAACAACAGCGGCATCAACAACAACAACAGTAGCTCCAACAACAACCACTGCTGCTCCAACAACCACGACTGCTGCTGCAACAACCACCACAGCAGCACCAACTACAACAACAACAGCTCCAACAACAACCACTGCTGCTCCAACAACCACCACAGCAGCTCCAACAACCACCACAACGGTACCAACAACAACAACAACAGCTCCAACAACCACCACTCCTGCTCCAACAACCACAGCAGCTCCAACAACCACCACAACGGTACCAACAACAACAAAAACTGCGGCACCAACAACAACAACAGCAGCTCCAACAACAACCACTGCTGCTCCAACAACCACGACTGCTGGTCCAACGACCACCAGAGCAGCACCAACTACAACAACAACAGCTCCAACAACAACCACTGCTGCTCCAACAACCACCACAGCGGCACCAACTACAACAACAGCAGCTCCAACAACCACCACTCCTGCTCCAACAACCACAGCAGCTCCAACAACCACCACAGCGGCACCAACTACAACAACAGCAGCTCCAACAACAACCACTGCTGCTCCAACAACCACCACTGCTGCTATAACCACCACAGCAGCACCAACAACAACAACAACAGCTTCAACAACAACAACTGCTGCTCCAACAACAACGACTGCTGCTCCAACGACCACCACAGCGGCACCAACCACCACAACTGCCTCTCCAACAACAACCACTGCTGCTCCAACAACAACAACAGTAGCCCCAACAACCACCACAACGGCACCAACTACAACAACAGCAGCTCCAACAACAACCACTGCTGCTCCAACAACCACCACTCCTGCTCCAACAACCACAGCAGCTCCAACAACCACAACAGTATCTCCAACAACAACCACTGCTGCTCCAACAACAACGACTGCTGCTCCAACGACCACCACAGCGGCACCAACTACAACAACAGCAGCTCCAACAACCACCACTCCTGCTCCAACAACCACAGCAGCTCCAACAACAACCACAGCGGCACCAACTACAACATCAGCAGCTCCAACAACAACCACTGCTGCTCCAACAACCACCACTGCTGCTATAACCACCACAGCAGCACCAACAACAACAACAACAGCTCCAACAACAACAACTGCTGCTCCAACAACAACGACTGCTGCTCCAACGACCACCACAGCGGCACCAACCACCACAACTGCCTCTCCAACAACAACCACTGCTGCTCCAACAACAACAACAGTTGCCCCAACAACCACCACAACGGGACCAACTACAACAACAGCATCTCCAACAACAACCACTGCTGCTCCAACAACCACCACTGCTGCTATAACCACCACAGCAACACCAACAACAACAGCTCCAACAACAACAACTGCTGCTCCAACAACAACGACTGCTGCTCCAACGACCACCACAGCGGCACCAACCACCACAACTGCCTCTCCAACAACAACCACTGCTGCTCCAACAACAACAACAGTAGCCCCAACAACCACCACAACGGTACCAACAACAACAACAGTGGCACCAACAACAACAACAGTAGCTCCAACAACAACCACTGCTGCTCCAACAACCACGACTGCTGCTGCAACAACCACCACAGCAGCACCAACTACAACAACAACAGCTCCAACAACAACCACTGCTGCTCCAACAACCACGACTGCTGCTCCAACAACCACCACAGCGGTTCCAACTACAACAACAGCAGCTCCAACAACCACCACTCCTGCTCCAACAACCACAGCAGCTCCAACAACCACAACAGTAGCTCCAACAACAACCACTGCTGCTCCAACAACCACCACAGCAGCTCCAACAACCACCACAACGGTACCAACAACAACAACAACAACAGCGGCACCAACAACAACAACAGCAGCTCCAACAACAACCACTGCTGCTCCAACAACCACCACAGCAGCACCAACTACAACAACAACAGCTCCAACAATAACCACTGCTGCTGCAACAACCACGACTGCTGCTGCAACAACCACCACAGCAGCACAAACTACAACAACAACAGCAGCTCCAACAACAACCACTGCTGCTCCAACAACCACCACAGCAGCACCAACTACAACAACAACAGCTCCAACAACAACCACTGCTGCTCCAACAACCACCACAGCAGCTCCAACAACCACCACAACGGTACCAACAACAACAACAACAGCAACAGCTCCAACAACCACCACTCCTGCTTCAACAACAACAGCAGCTCCAACAACCACCACAACGGTACCAACAACAACAACAACAGCGGCACCAACAACAACAACAGCAGCTCCAACAACAACCACTGCTGCTCCAACAACCACGACTGCTGGTCCAACGACCACCAGAGCAGCACCAACTACAACAACAACAGCTCCAACAACAACCACTGCTGCTCCAACAACCACCACTGCTGCTATAACAACCACAGCAGCACCAACAACAACAACAACAGCTCCAACAACAACAACTGCTGCTCCAACAACAACGACTGCTGCTCCAACGACCACCACAGCGGCACCAACCACCACAACTGCCTCTCCAACAACAACCACTGCTGCTCCAACAACAACAACAGCAGCCCCAACAACCACCACAACGGCACCAACTACAACAACAGCAGCTCCAACAACAACCACTGCTGCTCCAACAACCACCACTGCTGCTATAACCACCAGAGCAGCACCAACAACAACAACAACAGCTCCAACAACAACTGCTGCTCCAACAACAACGACTGCTGCTCCAACGACCACCACAGCGGCACCAACCACCACAACTGCCTCTCCAACAACAACCACTGCTGCTCCAACAACAACAACAGTAGCCCCAACAACCACCACAACGGTACCAACAACAACAACAGCGGCACCAACAACAACAACAGTAGCTCCAACAACAACCACTGCTGCTCCAACAACCACGACTGCTGCTGCAACAACCACCACAGCAGCACCAACTACTACAACAACAGCTCCAACAACAACCACTGCTGCTCCAACAACCACCACAGCAGCTCCAACAACCACCACAACGGTACCAACAACAACAACAACAGCTCCAACAACCACCACTCCTGCTCCAACAACCACTGCTGCTCCAACAACAACAACAGTAGCCCCAACAACCACAACAACGGCACCAACTACAACAACAGCAGCTCCAACAACAACCACTGCTGCTCCAACAACAACCACTGCTGCTCCAACAACCACCACTCCTGCTCCAACAACCACGACTGCTGGTCCTACGACCACCAGAGCAGCCCCAACTACAACAACAACAGCTCCAACAACAACCACTGCTGCTCCAACAACCACCACTCCTGCTCCAACAACCACAGCAGCTCCAACAACAACCACAGCGGCACCAACTACAAGATCAGCAGCTCCAACAACAACCACTGCTGCTCCAACAACCACCACTGCTGCTATAACCACCACAGCAGCACCAACAACAACAACAACAGCTCCAACAACAACAACTGCTGCTCCAACAACAACGACTGCTGCTCCAACGACCACCACAGCGGCACCAACCACCACAACTGCCTCTCCAACAACAACCACTGCTGCTCCAACAACAACAACAGTTGCCCCAACAACCACCACAACGGGACCAACTACAACAACAGCATCTCCAACAACAACCACTGCTGCTCCAACAACAACAACAGTAGCCCCAACAACCACCACAACGGTACCAACAACAACAACAGCGGCACCAACAACAACAACAGTAGCTCCAACAACAACCACTGCTGCTCCAACAACCATGACTGCTGCTGCAACAACCACCACAGCGGCACCAACTACAACAACAGCAGCTCCAACAACCACCACTCCTGCTCCAACAACCACAGCAGCTCCAACCACCACAACGGTACCAACAACAACAACAACAACAGCGGCACCAACAACAACAACAGCAGCTCCAACAACAACCACTGCTGCTCCAACAACCACCACAGCAGCACCAACTACAACAACAACAGCTCCAACAACAACCACTGCTGCTGCAACAACCACCACTGCTGCTGCAACAACCACCACAGCAGCACAAACTACAACAACAACAGCTCCAACAACAACCACTGCTGCTCCAACAACCACCACAGCAGCTCCAACAACCACCACAACGGTACCAACAACAACAACAACAGCGGCACCAACAACAACAACAGCAGCTCCAACAACAACCACTGCTGCTCCAACAACCACGACTGCTGGTCCAACGACCACCAGAGCAGCACCAACTACAACAACAACAGCTCCAACAACAACCACTGCTGCTCCAACAACCACCACTGCTGCTATAACAACCACAGCAGGACCAACAACAACAACGACAGCTCCAACAACAACAACTGCTGCTCCAACAACAACGACTGCTGCTCCAACGACCA
This sequence comes from Symphodus melops, assembly GCF_947650265.1. Lineage (NCBI taxonomy): Eukaryota > Metazoa > Chordata > Actinopteri > Labriformes > Labridae > Symphodus > Symphodus melops. Next base: position 9,614,923 of record NC_136710.1, read on the forward strand.
CCACAGCGGCACCAACCACCACAACTGCCTCTCCAACAACAACCACTGCTGCTCCAACAACAACAACAGCAGCCCCAACAACCACCACAACGGCACCAACAACAACAACAGCAGCTCCAACAACAACCACTGCTGCTCCAACAACCACCACTGCTGCTATAACCACCAGAGCAGCACCAACAACAACAACAACAGCTCCAACAACAACAACAGCTCCAACAACAACTGCTGCTCCAACAACAACCACTGCTGCTCCAACAACAACAGTAGCCTCAACAACCACCACAACGGTACCAACAACAACAACAGCGGCACCAACAACAACAACAGTAGCTCCAACAACAACCACTGCTGCTCCAACAACCACGACTGCTGCTGCAACAACCACCACAGCAGCACCAACTACAACAACAACAGCTCCAACAACAACCACTGCTGCTCAAACAACCACCACAGCAGCTCCAACAACCACCACAACGGTACCAACAACAACAACAACAGCGGCACCAACAACAACAACAGCAGCTCCAACAACCACTGCTGCTCCAACAACCACGACTGCTGGTCCAACGACCACCACAGCAGCACCAACTACAACAACAACAGCTCCAACAACAACCACTGCTGCTCCAACAACCACGACTGCTGCTCCAACAACCACCACAGCTCCAACAACGACCACTGCAGCTCCCACAACAACCACAGCAGCTCCAACAACAACCACTGCAGCTCCAACGACAACCAAAGCAGCTCCAACAACGACCACTGCTGCTCCGACAACAACAACAGCTGCACCAACAACAACAACCGAAGCTCCAACAACAACAACCGCAGCTCCAACAACCACCACTCCTGCTCCAACAACCACAGCAGCTCCAACAACCACCATAGCGGCACCAACTACAACAACAGGAGCTCCAACAACAACCACTGCTGCTCCAACAACCACTACTGCTGCTATAACCACCACAGCAGCACCAACAACAACAACAACAGCTCCAACAACAACAACTGCTGCTCCAACAACAACGACTGCTGCTCCAACGACCACCACAGCGGCACCAACCACCACAACTGCCTCTCCAACAACAACCACTGCTGCTCCAACAACAACAACAGTAACCCCAACAACCACCACAACTGCACCAACTACAACAACAGCAGCTCCAACAACAACCACTGCTGCTCCAACAACAACCACTGCTGCTATAACCACCACAGCAGCACCAACAACAACAACAACAGCTCCAACAACAACAACTGCTGCTGCTCCAACAACAACGACTGCTGCTCCAACGACCACCACAGCGGCACCAACCACCACAACTGCCTCTCCAACAACAACCACTGCTGCTCCAACAACAACAACAGTAGCCCCAACAACCACAACAACGGTACCAACAACAACAACAGCGGCACCAACAACAACAACAGTAGCTCCAACAACAACCACTGCTGCTCCAACAACCACGACTGCTGCTGCAACAACCACCACAGCAGCACCAACTACAACAACAACAGCTCCAACAACAACCACTGCTGCTCCAACAACTACCACAGCAGCTCCAACAACCACCACAACGGTACCAACAACAACAATAACAGCTCCAACAACCACCACTCCTGATCCAACAACCACAGCAGCTCCAACAACCACCACAACGGTACCAACAACAACAACAACAGCGGCGCCAACAACAACAACAGCAGCTCCAACAACAACCACTGCTGCTCCAACAATCACGATTGCTGGTCCAACGACCACCACAGCAGCACCAACTACAACAACAACAGCTCCAACAACAACCACGACTGCTGCTCCAACAACCACGACTGCTGCTCCAACAACCACCACAGCGGCACCAACTACAACAACAGCAGCTCCAACAACCACCACTCCTGCTCCAACAACCACAGCAGCTCCAACAACCACCACAGCGGCAACAACTACAACAACAGCAGCTCCAACAACAACCACTGCTGCTCCAACAACGACCACTGCTGCTATAACCACCACAGCAGCACCAACAACAACAACAACAGCTCCAACAACAACAACTGCTGCTCCAACAACAACGACTGCTGCTCCAACGACCACCACAGCGGCACCAACCACCACAACTGCCTCTCCAACAACAACCACTGCTGCTCCAACAACAACAACAGTAGCCCCAACAACCACCACAACGGCACCAACTACAACAACAGCAGCTCCAACAACAACCACTGCTGCTCCAACAACCACCACTGCTGCTATAACCACCACAGCAGCACCAACAACAACAACAACAGCTCCAACAACAACAACTGCTGCTCCAACAACAACGACTGCTGCTCCAACGACCACCACAGCGGCACCAACAACACCAACTGCCTCTCCAACAACAACCATTGCTGCTCCAACAACAACAACAGTAGCCCCAACAACCACCACAACGGTACCAACAACAACAACAGCGGCACCAACAACAACAATAGTAGCTACAACAACAACCACTGCTGCTCCAACAACCACGACTGCTGCTGCAACAACCACCAAAGCAGCACCAACTACAACAACAGCAGCTCCAACAACCACCACTCCTGCTCCAACAACCACAGCAGCTCCAACAACCACAACAGTAGCTCCAACAACAACCACTGCTGCTCCAACAACCACCACAGCAGCTCCAACAACAACCACAACGGTACCAACAACAACAACAACAGCGGCACAAACAAAAACAACAGCAGCTCCAACAACAACCACTGCTGCTCCAACAACCACGACTGCTGCTCCAACAACAACCACTGCTGCTCCAACAACCACGACTGCTGCTCCAACAACCACCACAGCGGCATCAACTACAACAACAGCAGCTCCAACAACCACCACTCCTGCTCCAACAACCACCACAGCGGCACCAACTACAACAACAGGAGCTCCAACAACAACCACTGCTGCTCCAACAACCACCACTGCTGCTATAACCACCACAGCAGCACCAACAACAACAACAACAGCTCCAACAACAACAACTGCTGCTCCAACAACAACGACTGCTGCTCCAACGACCACCACAGCGGCACCAACCACCACAACTGCCTCTCCAACAACAACCACTGCCTCTCCAACAACCACCACTGCTGCTATAACCACCACAGCAGCACCAACAACAACAACAACAGCTCCAACAACAACTGCTGCTCCAAAAACAACGACTGTTGCTCCACCGACCACCACAGCGGCACCAACCACCACAACTGCCTCTCCAACAACAACCACTGCTGCTCCAACAACAACAACAGTTGCCCCAACAACCACCACAACGGTACCAACAACAACAACAGCGGCACCAACAACAACAACAGTAGCTCCAACAACAACCACTGCTGCTCCAACAACCACGACTGCTGCTGCAACAACCACCACAGCAGCACCAACTACAACAACAACAGCTCCAACAACAACCACTGCTGCTCCAACAACAACGACTGCTGCTCCAACAACCACCACAGCGGCACCAACTACAACAACAGCAGCTCCAACAACCACCACTCCTGCTCCAACAACCACAGCAGCTCCAACAACCACGACAGTAGCTCCAACAACAACCACTGCTGTTCCAACAACTACCACAGCAGCTCCAACAACCACCACAGCGGTACCAACAACAACAACAACAGCGGCACCAACAACAACAACAGCAGCTCCAACAACAACCACTGCTGCTCCAACAACCACGACTGCTGGTCCAACGACCACCACAGCAGCACCAACTACAACAACAACAGCTCCAACAACAACCACTGCTGCTCCAACAACCACGACTGCTGCTCCAATGACCACCACAGCGGCACCAACCACCACAACTGCCTCTCCAACAACAACCACTGCTGCTCCAACAACAACAACAGTAGCCCCAACAACCACCACAACGGCACCAACTCCAACAACAGCAGCTCCAACAACAACCACTGCTGCTATAACAACCACAGCAGCACCAACAACAACAACAACAACAGCTCAAACAACAACCACTGCTGCTCCAACAACCACCACAGCAGCTCCAACAACCACCACAACGGCACCAACAACAACAACAACAGCTCCAACAACCACCACTCCTGCTCCAACAACCACAGCAGCTCCAACAACCACCACAACGGTACCAACAACAACAACAACAACAACAACAGCGGCACCAACAACAACAACAGCAGCTCCAACAACAACCACTGCTGCTCCAACAACCACGACTGCTGGTCCAACGACCACCACAGCAGCACCAACTACAACAACAACAGCTCCAACAACAACCACAACTGCTGCTCCAACAACCACGACTGCAGCTCCAACAACCACCACAGCGGCACCAACTACAACAACAGCAGCTCCAACAACCACCACTCCTGCTCCAACAACCACAGCAGCTCCAACAACCACCACAGCGGCACCAACTACAACAACAACAGCTCCAACAACAACCACTGCTGCTCCAACAACCACGACTGCTGCTCCAACAACCACCACAGCGGCACCAACTACAACAACAGCAGCTCCAACAACCACCACTCCTGCTCCAACAACCACAGCAGCTCCAACAACCACCACAGCGGTACCAACAACTACAACAACAGCAGCTACAACAACCACCAATCCTGCTCCAACAACCACAGCAGCTCCAACAACCACCACAGCGGCACCAACTACAACAACAGCAGCTCCAACAACAACCACTGGTGCTCCAACAACCACCACTGCTTTTATAACCACCACAGCAGCACCAACAACAACAACAACAACAGCTCCAACGACAACCACTGCTGCTATAACCACCACAGCAGCACCAACAACAACAACAACAACAGCTCCAACAACAACCACTGCTGCTCCAAAAACCACCACAGCAGCTCCAACAACCACCACAACGGTACCAACAACAACAACATCAGCTCCAACAACCACCACTCCTGCTCCAACAACCACAGCAGCTCCAACAACCACCACAATGGTACCAACAACAACAACAACAACAACAGCGGCACCAACAACAACAACTGCTGCTCCAACAACAACGACTGCTGCTCCAACGACCACCACAGCGGCACCAACCACAACAACTGCCTCTCCAACAACAACCATTGCTGCTCCAACAACAACAACAGTAGCCCCAACAACCACCACAACGGTACCAACAACAACAACAGCGGTACCAACAACAACAATAGTAGCTACAACAACAACCACTGCTGCTCCAACAACCACGACTGCTGCTGCAACAACCACCAAAGCAGCACCAACTACAACAACAACAGCTCCAACAACAACCACTGCTGCTCCAACAACCACGACTGCTGCTCCAACAACCACCACAGCGGCACCAACTACAACAACAGCAGCTCCAACAACCACCACTCCTGCTCCAACAACCACAGCAGCTCCAACAACCACAACAGTAGCTCCAACAACAACCACTGCTGCTCCAACAACCACCACAGCAGCTCCAACAACAACCACAACGGTACCAACAACAACAACAACAGCGGCACCAACAAAAACAACAGCAGCTCCAACAACAACCACTGCTGCTCCAACAACCACGACTACTGCTCCAACAACAACCACTGCTGCTCCAACAACCACGACTGCTGCTCCAACAACCACCACAGCGGCATCAACTACAACAACAGCAGCTCCAACAACCACCACTCCTGCTCCAACAACCACAGCAGCTCCAACAACCACCACAGCGGCACCAACTACAACAACAGGAGCTCCAACAACAACCACTGCTGCTCCAACAACCACCACTGCTGCTATAACCACCACAGCAGCACCAACAACAACAACAACAGCTCCAACAACAACAACTGCTGCTCCAACAACAACGACTGCTGCTCCAACAACCACCACAGCGGCACCAACCACCACAACTGCCTCTCCAACAACAACAACTGCCTCTCCAACAACCACCACTGCTGCTATAACCACCACAGCAGCACCAACAACAACAACAACAGCTCCAACAACAACTGCTGCTCCAAAAACAACGACTGCTGCTCCACCGACCACCACAGCGGCACCAACCACCACAACTGCCTCTCCAACAACAACCACTGCTGCTCCAACAACAACAACAGTTGCCCCAACAACCACCACAACGGTACCAACAACAACAACAGCGGCACCAACAACAACAACAGTAGCTCCAACAACAACCACTGCTGCTCCAACAACCACGACTGCTGCTGCAACAACCACCACAGCAGCACCAACTACAACAACAACAGCTCCAACAACAACCACTGCTGCTCCAACAACAACGACTGCTGCTCCAACAACCACCACAGCGGCACCAACTACAACAACAGCAGCTCCAACAACCACGACTCCTGCTCCAACAACCACAGCAGCTCCAACAACCACGACAGTAGCTCCAACAACAACCACTGCTGCTCCAACAACTACCACAGCAGCTCCAACAACCACCACAGCGGTACCAACAACAACAACAACAGCGGCACCAACAACAACAACAGCAGCTCCAACAACAACCACTGCTGCTCCAACAACCACGACTGCTGGTCCAACGACCACCACAGCAGCACCAACTGCAACAACAACAGCTCCAACAACAACCACTGCTGCTCCAACAACCACGACTACTGCTCCAACAACAACCACTGCTGCTCCAACAACCACGACTGCTGCTCCAACAACCACCACAGCGGCATCAACTACAACAACAGCAGCTCCAACAACTACCACTCCTGCTCCAACAACCACAGCAGCTCCAACAACCACCACAGCGGCACCAACTACAACAACAGGAGCTCCAACAACAACCACTGCTGCTCCAACAACCACCACTGCTGCTATAACCACCACAGCAGCACCAACAACAACAACAACAGCTCCAACAACAACAACTGCTGCTCCAACAACAACGACTGCTGCTCCAACGACCACCACAGCGGCACCAACCACCACAACTGCCTCTCCAACAACAACCACTGCCTCTCCAACAACCACCACTGCTGCTATAACCACCACAGCAGCACCACCAACAACAACAACAGCTCCAACAACAACTGCTGCTCCAAAAACAACGACTGCTGCTCCACCGACCACCACAGCAGCTCCAACAACAACCACTGCTGCTCCAACAACCACGACTGCTGGTCCAACGACCACCACAGCAGCACCAACTACAACAACAACAGCTCCAACAACAACCACTGCTGCTCCAACAACCACGACTGCTGCTCCAACAACCACCACAGCGGCACCAACTACAACAACAGCAGCTCCAACAACCACCAATCCTGCTCCAACAACCACAGCAGCTCCAACAACCACCACAGCGGCACCAACTACAACAACAGCAGCTCCAACAACAACCACTGCTGCTCCAACAACCACCACTGCTGCTATAACCACCACAGCAGCACCAACAACAACAACAACAACAGCTCCAACAACAACAACTGCTGCTCCAACAACAACGACTGCTGCTCCAATGACCACCACAGCGGCACCAACCACCACAACTGCCTCTCCAACAACAACCACTGCTGCTCCAACAACAACAACAGTAGCCCCAACAACCACCACAACGGCACCAACTCCAACAACAGCAGCTCCAACAACAACCACTGCTGCTATAACAACCACAGCAGCACCAACAACAACAACAACAGCTCCAACAACAACCACTGCTGCTCCAACAACCACCACAGCAGCTCCAACAACCACCACAACGGTACCAACAACAACAACAACAGCTCCAACAACCACCACTCCTGCTCCAACAACCACAGCAGCTCCAACAACCACCACAACGGTACCAACAACAACAACAACAACAACAGCGGCACCAACAACAACAACAGCAGCTCCAACAACAACCACTGCTGCTCCAACAACAACAACAGTAGCCCCAACAACCACCACAACGGCACCAACTCCAACAACAGCAGCTCCAACAACAACCACTGCTGCTATAACAACCACAGCAGCACCAACAACAACAACAACAGCTCCAACAACAACCACTGCTGCTCCAACAACCACCACAGCAGCTCCAACAACCACCACAACGGTACCAACAACAACAACAACAGCTCCAACAACCACCACTCCTGCTCCAACAACCACAGCAGCTCCAACAACCACCACAGCGGCACCAACTACAACAACAGCAGCTCCAACAACCACCACTCCTGCTCCAACAACCACAGCAGCTCCAACAACCACCACAACGGTACCAACAACAACAACATCAGCTCCAACAACCACCACTCCTGCTCCAACAACCACAGCAGCTCCAACAACCACCACAATGGTACCAACAACAACAACAACAACAACAACAACAGCGGCACCAACAACAACAACTGCTGCTCCAACAACAACGACTGCTGCTCCAACGACCACCACAGCGGCACCAACCACAACAACTGCCTCTCCAACAACAACCATTGCTGCTCCAACAACAACAACAGTAGCCCCAACAACCACCACAACGGTACCAACAACAACAACAGCGGCACCAACAACAACAATAGTAGCTACAACAACAACCACTGCTGCTCCAACAACCACGACTGCTGCTGCAACAACCACCAAAGCAGCACCAACTACAACAACAACAGCTCCAACAACAACCACTGCTGCTCCAACAACCACGACTGCTGCTCCAACAACCACCACAGCGGCACCAACTACAACAACAGCAGCTCCAACAACCACCACTCCTGCTCCAACAACCACAGCAGCTCCAACAACCACAACAGTAGCTCCAACAACAACCACTGCTGCTCCAACAACCACCACAGCAGCTCCAACAACAACCACAACGGTACCAACAACAACAACAACAGCGGCACCAACAAAAACAACAGCAGCTCCAACAACAACCACTGCTGCTACAACAACCACGACTACTGCTCCAACAACAACCACTGCTGCTCCAACAACCACGACTGCTGCTCCAACAACCACCACAGCGGCATCAACTACAACAACAGCAGCTCCAACAACCACCACTCCTGCTCCAACAACCACAGCAGCTCCAACAACCACCACAGCGGCACCAACTACAACAACAGGAGCTCCAACAACAACCACTGCTGCTCCAACAACCACCACTGCTGCTATAACCACCACAGCAGCACCAACAACAACAACAACAGCTCCAACAACAACAACTGCTGCTCCAACAACAACGACTGCTGCTCCAACAACCACCACAGCGGCACCAACCACCACAACTGCCTCTCCAACAACAACAACTGCCTCTCCAACAACCACCACTGCTGCTATTACCACCACAGCAGCACCAACAACAACAACAACAGCTCCAACAACAACTGCTGCTCCAAAAACAACGACTGCTGCTCCACCGACCACCACAGCGGCACCAACCACCACAACTGCCTCTCCAACAACAACCACTGCTGCTCCAACAACAACAACAGTTGCCCCAACAACCACCACAACGGTACCAACAACAACAACAGCGGCACCAACAACAACAACAGTAGCTCCAACAACAACCACTGCTGCTCCAACAACCACGACTGCTGCTGCAACAACCACCACAGCAGCACCAACTACAACAACAACAGCTCCAACAACAACCACTGCTGCTCCAACAACAACGACTGCTGCTCCAACAACCACCACAGCGGCACCAACTACAACAACAGCAGCTCCAACAACCACGACTCCTGCTCCAACAACCACAGCAGCTCCAACAACCACGACAGTAGCTCCAACAACAACCACTGCTGCTCCAACAACTACCACAGCAGCTCCAACAACCACCACAGCGGTACCAACAACAACAACAACAGCGGCACCAACAACAACAACAGCAGCTCCAACAACAACCACTGCTGCTCCAACAACCACGACTGCTGGTCCAACGACCACCACAGCAGCACCAACTGCAACAACAACAGCTCCAACAACAACCACTGCTGCTCCAACAACCACGACTACTGCTCCAACAACAACCACTGCTGCTCCAACAACCACGACTGCTGCTCCAACAACCACCACAGCGGCATCAACTACAACAACAGCAGCTCCAACAACTACCACTCCTGCTCCAACAACCACAGCAGCTCCAACAACCACCACAGCGGCACCAACTACAACAACAGGAGCTCCAACAACAACCACTGCTGCTCCAACAACCACCACTGCTGCTATAACCACCACAGCAGCACCAACAACAACAACAACAGCTCCAACAACAACAACTGCTGCTCCAACAACAACGACTGCTGCTCCAACGACCACCACAGCGGCACCAACCACCACAACTGCCTCTCCAACAACAACCACTGCCTCTCCAACAACCACCACTGCTGCTATAACCACCACAGCAGCACCAACAACAACAACAACAGCTCCAACAACAACTGCTGCTCCAAAAACAACGACTGCTGCTCCACCGACCACCACAGCAGCTCCAACAACAACCACTGCTGCTCCAACAACCACGACTGCTGGTCCAACGACCACCACAGCAGCACCAACTACAACAACAACAGCTCCAACAACAACCACTGCTGCTCCAACAACCACGACTGCTGCTCCAACAACCACCACAGCGGCACCAACTACAACAACAGCAGCTCCAACAACCACCAATCCTGCTCCAACAACCACAGCAGCTCCAACAACCACCACAGCGGCACCAACTACAACAACAGCAGCTCCAACAACAACCACTGCTGCTCCAACAACCACCACTGCTGCTATAACCACCACAGCAGCACCAACAACAACAACAACAACAGCTCCAACAACAACAACTGCTGCTCCAACAACAACGACTGCTGCTCCAATGACCACCACAGCGGCACCAACCACCACAACTGCCTCTCCAACAACAACCACTGCTGCTCCAACAACAACAACAGTAGCCCCAACAACCACCACAACGGCACCAACTCCAACAACAGCAGCTCCAACAACAACCACTGCTGCTATAACAACCACAGCAGCACCAACAACAACAACAACAACAGCTCCAACAACAACCACTGCTGCTCCAACAACCACCACAGCAGCTCCAACAACCACCACAACGGTACCAACAACAACAACAACAGCTCCAACAACCACCACTCCTGCTCCAACAACCACAGCAGCTCCAACAACCACCACAACGGTACCAACAACAACAACAACAACAACAGCGGCACCAACAACAACAACAGCAGCTCCAACAACAACCACTGCTGCTCCAACAACAACAACAGTAGCCCCAACAACCACCACAACGGCACCAACTCCAACAACAGCAGCTCCAACAACAACCACTGCTGCTATAACAACCACAGCAGCACCAACAACAACAACAACAACAGCTCCAACAACAACCACTGCTGCTCCAACAACCACCACAGCAGCTCCAACAACCACCACAACGGTACCAACAACAACAACAACAGCTCCAACAACCACCACTCCTGCTCCAACAACCACAGCAGCTCCAACAACCACCACAGCGGCACCAACTACAACAACAGCAGCTCCAACAACCACCACTCCTGCTCCAACAACCACAGCAGCTCCAACAACCACCACAGCGGTACCAACAACTACAACAACAGCAGCTACAACAACCACCAATCCTGCTCCAACAACCACAGCAGCTCCAACAACCACCACAGCGGCACCAACTACAACAACAGCAGCTCCAACAACAACCACTGGTGCTCCAACAACCACCACTGCTTTTATAACCACCACAGCAGCACCAACAACAACAACAACAACAGCTCCAACGACAACCACTGCTGCTATAACCACCACAGCAGCACCAACAACAACAACAACAACAGCTCCAACAACAACCACTGCTGCTCCAACAACCACCACAGCAGCTCCAACAACCACCACAACGGTACCAACAACAACAACATCAGCTCCAACAACCACCACTCCTGCTCCAACAACCACAGCAGCTCCAACAACCACCACAATGGTACCAACAACAACAACAACAACAACAACAACAGCGGCACCAACAACAACAACAGCAGCTCCAACAACAACCACTGCTGGTCCAACAACCACCACAGCGGCACCAACTACAACAACAGCAGCTCCAACAACCACCACTCCTGCTCCAACAACCACAGCAGCTCCAACAACCACCACAGCGGTACCAACAACAACAACAACATCGGCACCAACAACAACAACAGCAGCTCCAACAACAACCACTGCTGTTCCAACAACCACGACTGCTGGTCCAACGACCACCACAGCAGCACCAACTACAACAACAACAGCTCCAACAACAACCACTGCTGCTCCAACAACCACGACTGCTGCTCCAACAACCACCACAGCGGCACAAACTACAACAACAGCAGCTCCAACAACCACCAATCCTGCTCCAACAACCACAGCAGCTCCAACAACCACCACAGCGGCACCAACTACAACAACAGCAGCTCCAACAACAACCACAACTGCTCCAACATCCACCACTGCTGCTATAACCACCACAGCAGCACCAACAACAACAACAACAGCTCCAACAACAACAACTGCTGCTCCAACAACAACGACTGCTGCTCCAACGACCACCACAGCGGCACCAACCACCACAACTGCCTCTCCAACAACAACCACTGCTGCTCCAACAACAACAACAGTAGCCCCAACAACCACCACAACGGTACCAACAACAACAACAGCGGCACCAACAACAACAACAGTAGCTCCAATAACAACCACTGCTGCTCCAACAACCACGACTGCTGCTGCAACAACCACCACAGCAGCACCAACAACCACCACAACGGTACCAACAACAACAGCTCCAACAACATCCACTGCTGCTCCAACAACCATCACAGCAGCTCCAACAACCACCACAACGGTACCAACAACAACAACTCCAACAACCACCACTCCTGCTCCAACAACCACAGCAGCTCCAACAACCACCACAACGGTACCAACAACAACAACAACTGCGGCACCAACAACAACAACAGCAGCTCCAACAACAACCACTGCTGCTCCAACAACCACGACTGCTGGTCCAACGACCACCACAGCAGCACCAACTACAACAACAACAGCTCCAACAACAACCACGACTGCTGCTCCAACAACCACGACTGCTGCTCCAACAACCACCACAGCGGCACCAACTACAACAACAGCAGCTCCAACAACCACCATTCCTGCTCCAACAACCACAGCAGCTCCAACAACCACCACAGCGGCACCAACTACAACAACAGCAGCTCCAATAACAACCACTGCTGCTCCAACAACCACTACTGCTGCTATAACCACCACAGCAGCACCAACTACAACAACAACAGCTCCAACTACAACAACTGCTGCTCCAACAACAACGACTGCTGCTCCAACGACCACCACAGCGGCACCAACCACCACAACTGCCTCTCCAACAACAACCACTGCTGCTCCAACAACAACAAGAGTAGCCCCAACAACCACCACAACGGCACCAACTACAACAACAGCAGCTCCAACAACAACCACTGCTGCTATAACAACCACAGCAGCACCAACAACAAAAACAACAGCTCCAACAACAACAACAGCTGCTCCAACAACAACGACTGCTGCTCCAACGACCACCCCAGCGGCACCAACCACCACAACTGCCTCTCCAACAACAACCACTGCTGCTCCAACAACAACAACAGTAGCCCCAACAACCACCACAACGGTTCCAACAACAACAACAGCGGCACCAACAACAACAACAGTAGCTCCAACAACAACCACTGCTGCTGTTGCAACAACCACCACAGCAGCACCAACTACAACAACAACAGCTCCAACAACAACCACTGCTGCTCCAACAACAACCACAGCAGCTCCAACAACAACCACAACGGTACCAACAACAACAGCTCCAACAACCACCACTCCTACTCCAACAACCACAGCAGCTCCAACAACCACCGCAACAACGGTACCAACAACAACAACAACAACAACAACAACAGCGGCACCAACAACAACAACAGCAGCTCCAACAACAACCACTGCTGCTCCAACAACCACGACTGCTGGTCCAACGACCACCACAGCAGCACCAACTACAACAACAACAGCTCCAACAACAACCACGACTGCTGCTCCAACAACCACGACTGCAGCTCCAACAACCACCACAGCGGCACCAACTACAAAAACAGCAGCTCCAACAACCACCACAGCAGCACCAACTACAACAACAACAGCTCCAACAACAACCACGACTGCTGCTCCAACAACCACGACTGCTGCTCCAACAACCACCACAGCGGCACCAACTACAACAACAGCAGCTCCAACAACCACCACAGCGGCACCAACTACAACAACAGCAGCTCCAACAACAACCACTGGTGCTCCAACAACCACCACTGCTTTTATAACCACCACAGCAGCACCAACAACAACAACAACAACAGCTCCAACGACAACCACTGCTGCTATAACCACCACAGCAGCACCAACAACAACAACAACAGCTCCAACAACAACCACTGCTGCTCCAACAACCACCACAGCAGCTCCAACAACCACCACAACGGTACCAACAACAACAACATCAGCTCCAACAACCACCACTCCTGCTCCAACAACCACAGCAGCTCCAACAACCACCACAATGGTACCAACAACAACAACAACAACAACAGCGGCACCAACAACAACAACAGCAGCTCCAACAACAACCACTGCTGGTCCAACAACCACCACAGCGGCACCAACTACAACAACAGCAGCTCCAACAACCACCACTCCTGCTCCAACAACCACAGCAGCTCCAACAACCACCACAGCGGTACCAACAACAACAACAACAGCGGCACCAACAACAACAACAGCAGCTCCAACAACAACCACTGCTGCTCCAACAACCACGACTGCTGGTCCAACGACCACCACAGCAGCACCAACTACAACAACAACAGCTCCAACAACGTCCACTGCTGCTCCAACAACCACCACAGCAGCTCCAACAACCACCACAACGGTACCAACAACAACAACTCCAACAACCACCACTCCTGCTCCAACAACCACAGCAGCTCCAACAACCACCACAACGGTACCAACAACAACAACAACTGCGGCACCAACAACAACAACAGCAGCTCCAACAACAACCACTGCTGCTCCAACAACCACGACTGCTGGTCCAACGACCACCACAGCAGCACCAACTACAACAACAACAGCTCCAACAACAACCACGACTGCTGCTCGAACAACCACGACTGCTGCTCCAACAACCACCACAGCGGCACCAACTACAACAACAGCAGCTCCAACAACCACCATTCCTGCTCCAACAACCACAGCAGCTCCAACAACCACCACAGCGGCACCAACTACAACAACAGCAGCTCCAACAACAACCACTGCTGCTCCAACAACCACTACTGCTGCTATAACCACCACAGCAGCACCAACTACAACAACAACAGCTCCAACTACAACAACTGCTGCTCCAACAACAACGACTGCTGCTCCAACGACCACCACAGCGGCACCAACCACCACAACTGCCTCTCCAACAACAACCACTGCTGCTCCAACAACAACAAGAGTAGCCCCAACAACCACCACAACGGCACCAACTACAACAACAGCAGCTCCAACAACAACCACTGCTGCTATAACAACCACAGCAGCACCAACAACAAAAACAACAGCTCCAACAACAACAACAGCTGCTCCAACAACAACGACTGCTGCTCCAACGACCACCCCAGCGGCACCAACCACCACAACTGCCTCTCCAACAACAACCACTGCTGCTCCAACAACAACAACAGTAGCCCCAACAACCACCACAACGGTTCCAACAACAACAACAGCGGCACCAACAACAACAACAGTAGCTCCAACAACAACCACTGCTGCTGCTGCAACAACCACCACAGCAGCACCAACTACAACAACAACAGCTCCAACAACAACCACTGCTGCTCCAACAACAACCACAGCAGCTCCAACAACAACCACAACGGTATCAACAACAACAGCTCCAACAACCACCACTCCTGCTCCAACAACCACAGCAGCTCCAACAACCACCGCAACAACGGTACCAACAACAACAACAACAACAACAACAGCGGCACCAACAACAACAACAGCAGCTCCAACAACAACCACTGCTGCTCCAACAACCACGACTGCTGGTCCAACGACCACCACAGCAGCACCAACTACAACAACAACAGCTCCAACAACAACCACGACTGCTGCTCCAACAACCACGACTGCAGCTCCAACAACCACCACAGCGGCACCAACTACAACAACAGCAGCTCCAACAACCACCACAGCAGCACCAACTACAACAACAACAGCTCCAACAACAACCACGACTGCTGCTCCAACAACCACGACTGCAGCTCCAACAACCACCACAGCGGCACCAACTACAACAACAGCAGCTCCAACAACCACCACTCCTGCTCCAACAACCACAGCAGCTCCAACAACCACCACAGCGGCACCAACTACAACAACAACAGCTCCAACAACAACCACTGCTGCTCCAACAACCACGACTGCTGCTCCAACAACCACCACAGCGGCACCAACTACAACAACAGCAGCTCCAACAACCACCACTCCTGCTCCAACAACCACAGCAGCTCCAACAACCACCACAGCGGTACCAACAACTACAACAACAGCAGCTACAACAACGACCAATCCTGCTCCAACAACCACAGCAGCTCCAACAACCACCACAGCGGCACCAACTACAACAACAGCAGCTCCAACAACAACCACTGGTGCTCCAACAACCACCACTGCTTTTATAACCACCACCACAGCAGCACCAACAACAACAACAACAACAGCTCCAACGACAACCACTGCTGCTATAACCACCACAGCAGCACCAACAACAACAACAACAACAGCTCCAACAACAACCACTGCTGCTCCAACAACCACCACAGCAGCTCCAACAACCACCACAACGGTACCAACAACAACAACATCAGCTCCAACAACCACCACTCCTGCTCCAACAACCACAGCAGCTCCAACAACCACCACAATGGTACCAAAAACAACAACAACAACAACAGCGGCACCAACAACAACAACAGCAGCTCCAACAACAACCACTGCTGGTCCAACAACCACCACAGCGGCACCAACTACAACAACAGCAGCTCCAACAACCACCACTCCTGCTCCAACAACCACAGCAGCTCCAACAACCACCACAGCGGTACCAACAACAACAACAACAGCGGCACCAACAACAACAACAGCAGCTCCAACAACAACCACTGCTGCTCCAACAACCACGACTGCTGGTCCAACGACCACCACAGCAGCACCAACTACAACAACAACAGCTCCAACAACAACCACTGCTGCTCCAACAACCACGACTGCTGCTCCAACAACCACCACAGCGGCACAAACTACAACAACAGCAGCTCCAACAACCACCAATCCTGCTCCAACAACCACAGCAGCTCCAACAACCACCACAGCGGCACCAACTACAACAACAGCAGCTCCAACAACAACCACAACTGCTCCAACAACCACCACTGCTGCTATAACCACCACAGCAGCACCAACAACAACAACAACAGCTCCAACAACAACAACTGCTGCTCCAACAACAACGACTGCTGCTCCAACGACCACCACAGCGGCACCAACCACCACAACTGCCTCTCCAACAACAACCACTGCTGCTCCAACAACAACAACAGTAGCCCCAACAACCACCACAACGGTACCAACAACAACAACAGCGGCACCAACAACAACAACAGTAGCTCCAATAACAACCACTGCTGCTCCAACAACCACGACTGCTGCTGCAACAACCACCACAGCAGCACCAACAACCACCACAACGGTACCAACAACAACAGCTCCAACAACATCCACTGCTGCTCCAACAACCACCACAGCAGCTCCAACAACCACCACAACGGTACCAACAACAACAGCTCCAACAACATCCACTGCTGCTCCAACAACCACCACAGCAGCTCCAACAACCACCATAACAGTACCAACAACAACAATAACAACAACAGCGGCACCAACAACAACAACAGCAGCGGCACCAACAACAACCACTGCTGCTCCAACAACCACGACTGCTGGTCCAACGACCACCACAGCAGCACCAACTACAACAACAACAGCTCCAACAACAACCACGACTGCTGCTCCAACAACCACGACTGCTGCTCCAACAACCACCACAGCGGCACCAACTACAACAACAGCAGCTCCAACAACCACCACTCCTGCTCCAACAACCACAGCAGCTCCAACAACCACCACAGCGGTACCAACTACAACAACAGCAGCTCCAACAACAACCACTGCTGCTCCAACAACCATCACTGCTGCTATAACCACCACAGCAGCACCAACAACAACAACAACAGCTCCAACAACAACAACTGCTGCTCCAACAACAACAACTGCTGCTCCAACGACCACCACAGCGGCACCAACCACCACAACTGCCTCTCCAACAACAACTACTGCTGCTCAAACAACAACAACAGTAGCACCAACAACCACCACAACGGCACCAACTACAACAACAGCAGCTCCAACAACAACCACTGCTGCTCCAACAACCACCACTGCTGCTATAACCACCACAGCAGCACCAACTACAACAACAACAGCTCCAACAACAACCACTGCTGCTCCAACAACCACCACAGCAGCTCCAACAACCACCACAACGGTACCAACAACAACAACAACAGCTCCAACAACCACCACTCCTGCTCCAACAACCACAGCAGCTCCAACAACCACCACAGCGGTACCAACAACAACAACAACAACAGCGGCACCAACAACAACAACAGCAGCTCCAACAACAACCACTGCTGCTCCAACAACCACGACTGCTGGTCCAACGACCACCACAGCAGCACCAACTACAACAACTCCAACAACCACCACAGCGGCACCAACTACAACAACAGCAGCTCCAACAACCACCACTCCTGCTCCAACAACCACAGCAGCTCCAACAACCACCACAGCGGTACCAACAACTACAACAACAGCAGCTACAACAACGACCAATCCTGCTCCAACAACCACAGCAGCTCCAACAACCACCACAGCGGCACCAACTACAACAACAGCAGCTCCAACAACAACCACTGGTGCTCCAACAACCACCACTGCTTTTATAACCACCACCACAGCAGCACCAACAACAACAACAACAACAGCTCCAACGACAACCACTGCTGCTATAACCACCACAGCAGCACCAACAACAACAACAACAACAGCTCCAACAACAACCACTGCTGCTCCAACAACCACCACAGCAGCTCCAACAACCACCACAACGGTACCAACAACAACAACATCAGCTCCAACAACCACCACTCCTGCTCCAACAACCACAGCAGCTCCAACAACCACCACAATGGTACCAAAAACAACAACAACAACAACAGCGGCACCAACAACAACAACAGCAGCTCCAACAACAACCACTGCTGGTCCAACAACCACCACAGCGGCACCAACTACAACAACAGCAGCTCCAACAACCACCACTCCTGCTCCAACAACCACAGCAGCTCCAACAACCACCACAGCGGTACCAACAACAACAACAACAGCGGCACCAACAACAACAACAGCAGCTCCAACAACAACCACTGCTGCTCCAACAACCACGACTGCTGGTCCAACGACCACCACAGCAGCACCAACTACAACAACAACAGCTCCAACAACAACCACTGCTGCTCCAACAACCACGACTGCTGCTCCAACAACCACCACAGCGGCACAAACTACAACAACAGCAGCTCCAACAACCACCAATCCTGCTCCAACAACCACAGCAGCTCCAACAACCACCACAGCGGCACCAACTACAACAACAGCAGCTCCAACAACAACCACAACTGCTCCAACAACCACCACTGCTGCTATAACCACCACAGCAGCACCAACAACAACAACAACAGCTCCAACAACAACAACTGCTGCTCCAACAACAACGACTGCTGCTCCAACGACCACCACAGCGGCACCAACCACCACAACTGCCTCTCCAACAACAACCACTGCTGCTCCAACAACAACAACAGTAGCCCCAACAACCACCACAACGGTACCAACAACAACAACAGCGGCACCAACAACAACAACAGTAGCTCCAATAACAACCACTGCTGCTCCAACAACCACGACTGCTGCTGCAACAACCACCACAGCAGCACCAACAACCACCACAACGGTACCAACAACAACAGCTCCAACAACATCCACTGCTGCTCCAACAACCACCACAGCAGCTCCAACAACCACCACAACGGTACCAACAACAACAGCTCCAACAACATCCACTGCTGCTCCAACAACCACCACAGCAGCTCCAACAACCACCATAACAGTACCAACAACAACAATAACAACAACAGCGGCACCAACAACAACAACAGCAGCGGCACCAACAACAACCACTGCTGCTCCAACAACCACGACTGCTGGTCCAACGACCACCACAGCAGCACCAACTACAACAACAACAGCTCCAACAACAACCACGACTGCTGCTCCAACAACCACGACTGCTGCTCCAACAACCACCACAGCGGCACCAACTACAACAACAGCAGCTCCAACAACCACCACTCCTGCTCCAACAACCACAGCAGCTCCAACAACCACCACAGCGGTACCAACTACAACAACAGCAGCTCCAACAACAACCACTGCTGCTCCAACAACCATCACTGCTGCTATAACCACCACAGCAGCACCAACAACAACAACAACAGCTCCAACAACAACAACTGCTGCTCCAACAACAACAACTGCTGCTCCAACGACCACCACAGCGGCACCAACCACCACAACTGCCTCTCCAACAACAACTACTGCTGCTCAAACAACAACAACAGTAGCACCAACAACCACCACAACGGCACCAACTACAACAACAGCAGCTCCAACAACAACCACTGCTGCTCCAACAACCACCACTGCTGCTATAACCACCACAGCAGCACCAACTACAACAACAACAGCTCCAACAACAACCACTGCTGCTCCAACAACCACCACAGCAGCTCCAACAACCACCACAACGGTACCAACAACAACAACAACAGCTCCAACAACCACCACTCCTGCTCCAACAACCACAGCAGCTCCAACAACCACCACAGCGGTACCAACAACAACAACAACAACAGCGGCACCAACAACAACAACAGCAGCTCCAACAACAACCACTGCTGCTCCAACAACCACGACTGCTGGTCCAACGACCACCACAGCAGCACCAACTACAACAACAACAGCTCCAACAACAACCACTGCTGCTCCAACAACCACGACTGCTGCTCCAACAACCACCACAGCGGCACCAACTTCAACAACAGCAGCAACAACAACAACCACTGCTGCTCCAACAACCACCACTGCTGCTATAACCACCACAGCAGCACCAACAACAACAGCTCCAACAACAACAACTGCTGCTCCAACAACAACGACTGCTGCTCCAACGACCACCACAGCGGCAACAACCACCACAACTGCCTCTCCAACAACAACCACTGCTGCTCCAACAACAACAACAGTAGCCCCAACAACCACCACAACGGCACCAACTACAACAACAGCAGCTCCAACAACCACCACTCCTGCTCCAACAACCACAGCAGCTCCAACAACCACCACAGCGGCACCAACAACAACAACAGCAGCTCCAACAACAACCACTGCTGCTCCAACAACCACCACTGCTGCTATAACCACCACATCTGACTCTCCAACAACAACCACTGCTGCTCCAACAACAACAACAGTAGCCCCAAAAACCACCACAACGGTACCAACAACAACAACAGTAACTCCAACAACAACCACTGCTGCTCCAACAACCACGACTGCTGCTGCAACAACCACCACAGCAGCACCAACTACAACAACAACAGCTCCAACAACAACAACCACTGCTGCTCCAACAACCACGACTGCTGCTCCAACAACCACCACAGCGGCACCAACTACAACAACAGCAGCTCCAACAACCACCACTACTGCTCCAACAAGCACAGCAGCTCCAACAACCACAAAAGTAGCTCCAACAACAACCACTGCTGCTCCAACAACCACCACAGCAGCTCCAACAACCACCACAACGGTACCAACAATAACAACAACAACAGCGGCACCAACAACAACAACAGCAGCTCCAACAACAACCACTGCTGCTCCAACAACCACGACTGCTGGTCCAACGACCACCACAGCAGCACCAACTACAACAACAGCAGCTCCAACAACCACCACTACTGCTCCAACAACCACAGCAGCTCCAACAACCACAACAGTAGCTCCAACAACAACCACTGCTGCTCCAACAACCACCACAGCAGCTCCAAAAACCACCACAACGGTACCAACAACAACAACAACAACAGCGGCAACAACAACAACAACAGCAGCTCCAACAACAACCACTGCTGCTCCAACAACCACGACTGCTGGTCCAACGACCACCACAGCAGCACCAACTACAACAACAACAGCTCCAACAACAACCACTGCTGCTCCAACAACCACGACTGCTGCTCCAACAACCACCACAGCGGCACCAACTTCAACAACAGCAGCAACAACAACAACCACTGCTGCTCCAACAACCACCACTGCTGCTATAACCACCACAGCAGCACCAACAACAACAACAACAGCTCCAACAACAACAACTGCTGCTCCAACAACAACGACTGCTGCTCCAACAACCACAGCAGCTCCAACAACCACCACAGCGGCACCAACAACAACAACAGCAGCTCCAACAACAACCACTGCTGCTCCAACAACCACCACTGCTGCTATAACCACCACAACTGCCTCTCCAACAACAACCACTGCTGCTCCAACAACAACAACAGTAGCCCCAAAAACCACCACAACGGTACCAACAACAACAACAGTAGCTCCAACAACAACCACTGCTGCTCCAACAACCACGACTGCTGCTGCAACAACCACCACAGCAGCACCAACTACAACAACAACAGCTCCAACAACAACAACCACTGCTGCTCCAACAACCACGACTGCTGCTCCAACAACCACCACAGCGGCACCAACTACAACAACAGCAGCTCCAACAACCACCACTACTGCTCCAACAACCACAGCAGCTCCAACAACCACAACAGTAGCTCCAACAACAACCACTGCTGCTCCAACAACCACCACAGCAGCTCCAACAACCACCCCAACGGTACCAACAATAACAACAACAACAGCGGCACCAACAACAACAACAGCAGCTCCAACAACAACCACTGCTGCTCCAACAACCACGACTGCTGGTCCAACGACCACCACAGCAGCACCAACTACAACAACAGCAGCTCCAACAACCACCACTACTGCTCCAACAACCACAGCAGCTCCAACAACCACAACAGTAGCTCCAACAACAACCACTGCTGCTCCAACAACCACCACAGCAGCTCCAACAACCACCACAACGGTACCAACAACAACAACAACAACAGCGGCAACAACAACAACAACAGCAGCTCCAACAACAACCACTGCTGCTCCCACAACCACGACTGCTGGTCCAACAACCACCACAGCAGCACCAACGACAACAACAACAGCTCCAACAACAACCACTGCTGCTCCAACAACCACGACTGCTGCTCCAACAACCACCACAGCGGCACCAACTACAACAACAGCAGCTCCAACAACCACCACTCCTGCTCCAACAACAACAGCAGCTCCAACAACCACAACAGTAGCTCCAACAACAACCACTGCTGCTCCAACAACCACCAGAGCAGCTCCAACAACCACCACAACGGTACCAACAACAACAACAGCGGCACCAACAACAACAACAGCAGCTCCAACAACAACTACTGCTGCTCCAACAACCAGGACTGCTGGTCCAACGACCACCACAGCAGCACCAACTACAACAACAACAGCTCCAACAACAACCACTGCTGCTCCAACAACCACGACTGCTGCTCCAACGACCACCACAACGACACCAACCACCACAACTGCCTCTCCAACAACAACCACTGCTGCTCCAACAACAACAACAGTAGCCCCAACAACCACCACAACGGCACCAACTACAACAACAGCAGCTCCAACAACCACCACTCCTGCTCCAACAACCACAGCAGCTCCAACAACCACCACAGCGGCACCAACAACAACAGCAGCAGCTCCAACAACCACCACTGCTGCTCCAACAACCACCACTGCTGCTATAACCACCACAGCAGCACCAACAACAACAGCTCCAACAACAACAACTGCTGCTCCAACGACCACCACAGCGGCACCAACCACCACAACTGCTTCTCCAACAACAACCACTGCTGCTCCAACAACAACAACAGTAGCCCCAAAAACCACCACAACGGTACCAACAACAACAACAACAACAGCGGCATCAACAACAACAACAGTAGCTCCAACAACAACCACTGCTGCTCCAACGACCACGACTGCTGCTGCAACAACCACCACAGCAGCACCAACTACAACAACAACAGCTCCAACAACAACCACTGCTGCTCCAACAACCACGACTGCTGCTGCAACAACCACCACAGCGGCACCAACTACAACAACAGCAGCTCCAACAACCACCACTCCTGCTACAACAACCACAGCAGCTCCAACAACCACAACAGTAGCTCCAACAACAACCACTGCTGCTCCAACAACCACCACAGCAGCTCCAACAACCACCACAACGGTACCAACAACAACAACAACAGCGGCACCAACAACAACAACAGCAGCTCCAACAACAACCACTGCTGCTCCAACATCCACGACTGCTGGTCCAACGACCACCACAGCAGTACCAACTACAACAACAACAGCTCCAACAACAACCACTGCTGCTCCAACAACCACGACTGCTGCTCCAACAACCACCACAGCGGCACCAACTACAACAACAGCAGCTACAACAACAACCACTGCTGCTCCAACAACCACCACTGCTGCTCCAACGACCACCACAGCGGCACCAACCACCACAACTGCCTCTCCAACAACAACCACTGCTACTCCAACAACCACCACAGCAGCTCCAACAACCACCACTCCTGCTCCAACAACCACAGCAGCTCCAACAACCACAACAGTATCTCCAACAACAACCACTGCTGCTCCAACAACCACGACTGCTGGTCCAACGACCACCACAGCAGTACCAACTACAACAACAACAGCTCCAACAACAACCACTGCTGCTCCAACAACCACGACTGCTGCTCCAACAACCACCACAGCGGCACCAACTACAACAACAGCAGCTCCAACAACCACCACTCCTGCTCCAACAACCACAGCAGCTCCAACAACCACCACAGCGGCACCAACTACAACAACAGCAGCTCCAACAACAACCACTGCTGCTATAACCACCACAGCAGCACCAACAACAAAAGCTCCAACAACAACAACTGCTGCTCCAACGACAAAGACTGCTGCTCCAACGACCACCACAGCGGCACCAACCACCACAACTGACTCTCCAACAACAACCACTGCTGCTCCAACAACAACAACAGTAGCCCCAACAACCACCACAGCGGCACCAACTACAACAACAGCAGCTCCAACAACAACCACTGCTGCTATAACCACCACAGCAGCACCAACAACAAAAGCTCCAACAACAACAACTGCTGCTCCAACGACAACGACTGCTGCTCCAACGACCACCACAGCGGCACCAACCACCACAACTGACTCTCCAACAACAACCACTGCTGCTCCAACAACAACAACAGTAGCCCCAACAACCACCACAGCAGCACCAACTACAACAACAACAGCTCCAACAACAACCACTGCTGCTCCACCAACCACGACTGCTGCTCCAACAACCACCACAGCGGCATCAACTACAACAACAGCAGCTCCAACAACCACCACTCCTGCTCCAACAACCACAGCAGCTCCAACAACCACAACAGTAGCTCCAACGACAACCACTGCTGCTCCAACGACAACAACAGTAGCCCCAACAACCACCACAACGGCACCAACAACCACAACAGTAGCTCCAACAACAACCACTGCTGCTCCAACAACCACCACAGCAGCTCCAACAACAACCACAACGGTACCAACAACAACAACAACAGCGGCACCAACAACAACAACAGCAGCTCCAACAACAACCACTGCTGCTCCAACAACCACCACTCCTGCTCCAACCACCACAACTGCCTCTCCAACAACAACCACTGCTGCTCCAACAACAACAACAGTAGCCCCAACAACCACCACAATGGCACCAACTACAACAACAGCAGCTCCAACAACAACCACAGCAGCACCAACAACAACAACAACAGCTCCAACAACAACAACTGCTGCTCCAACAACAACGACTGCTGCTCCAACGACCACCACAGTGGCACCAACCACCACAACTGCCTCTCCAACAACAACCACTGCTGCTCCAACAACAACAACAGTAGCCCCAACAACCACCACAACGGTACCAACAACAACAACAGCGGCACCAACAACAACAACAGTAGCTCCAACAACAACCCCTGCTGCTCCAACAACCACGACTGCTGCTGCAACAACCACCACAGCAGCACCAACTACAACAACAACAGCTCCAACAACAACCACTGCTGTTCCAACAACCACCACAGCAGCTCCAACAACCACCACTCCTGCTCCGACAACCACAGCAGCTCCAACAACCACCACAACGGTACCAACAACAACAACAACAGCGGCACCAACAACAACAACAGCAGCTCCAACAACAACCACTGCTGCTCCAACAACCACGACTGCTGGTCCAACGACCACCACAGCAGCACCAACTACAACAACAACAGCTCCAACAACAACCACTGCTGCTCCAACAACCACGACTGCTGCTCCAACAACCACCACAGCGGCACCGACTACAACAACAGCAGCTCCAACAACCACCACTCCTGCTCCAACAACCACAGCAGCTCCAACAACCACCACAGCGGCACCAACTACAACAACAGCAGCTCCAACAACAACCACTGCTGCTATAACCACCACAGCAGCACCAACAACAACAACAACAGCTCCAAAAACAACAACTGCTGCTTCAACAACAACGACTGCTGCTCCAACGACCACCACAGCGGCACCAACCACCACAACTGCCTCTCCAACAACAACCACTGCTGCTCCAACAACAACAACAGTAGCCCCAACAACCACCACAACGGCACCAACTACAACAACAACAGCTCCAACAACAACCACTGCTGCTCCAACAACCACCACAGCAGCTCCAACAACCACCACAACGGTACCAACAACAACAACAACAGCTCCAACAACCACCACTCCTGCTCCAACAACGACAGCAGCTCCAACAACCACCTCAACGGTACCAACAACAACAACAGCGGCACCAACAACAACAACAGTAGCTCCAACAACAACCACTGCTGCTCCAACAACCATGACTGCTGCTGCAAGAACCACCACAGCAGCACCAACTACAACAACAACAGCTCCAACAACCACTGCTGCTCCAACAACCACGACTGCTGCTCCACCAACCACCACAGCGGCACCAACTACAACAACAGCAGCTCCAACAACCACAACTCCTGCTCCAACAACCACAGCAGCTCCAACAACCACAACAGTATCTCCAACAACAACCACTGCTGCTCCAACAACAACCACAGCAGCTCCAACAACCACCACAACGGTACCAACAACAACAACAACAGCGGCACCAACAACAACAACAGCAGCTCCAACAACAACCACTGCTGCTCCAACAACCACGACTGCTGGTCCAACGACCAACAGAGCAGCACCAACTACAACAACAACAGCTCCAACAACAACCACTGCTGCTCCAACAACCACCACTGCTGCTATAACCACCACAGCAACACCACCAACAACAACAACAGCTCCAACAACAACAACTGCTGCTCCAACAACAACGACTGCTGCTCCAACGACCACCACAGCGGCACCAACCACCACAACTGCCTCTCCAACAACAACCACTGCTGCTCCAACAACAACAACAGTAGCCCCAACAACCACCACAACGGTACCAACAACAACAACAGCGGCACCAACAACAACAACAGTAGCTCCAACAACAACCACTGGTGCTCCAACAACCACGACTGCTGCTGCAACAACCACCACAGCAGCACCAACTACAACAACAACAGCTCCAACAACAACCACTGCTGTTCCAACAACCACCACAGCAGCTCCAACAACCACCACAACGGTACCAACAACAACAACAACAGCTCCAACAACCACCACTCCTGCTCCGACAACCACAGCAGCTCCAACAACCACCACAACGGTACCAACAACAACAACAACAGCGGCACCAATAACAACAACAGCAGCTCCAACAACAACCACTGCTGCTCCAACAACCACGACTGCTGGTCCAACGACCACCAGAGCAGCACCAACTACAACAACAACAGCTCCAACAACAACCACTGCTGCTCCAACAACCACGACTGCTGCTCCAATAACCACGACTGCTGCTCCAACAACCACCAGAGCGGCACCAACTACAACAAAAGCAGCTCCAACAACCACCACTCCTGCTCCAACAACCACAGTAGCTCCAACAACCACCACAGCGGCACCAACCACCACAACTGCCTCTCCAACAACAACCACTGCTGCTCCAACAACAACAACAGTAGCCCTAACAACCACCACAACGGCACCAACTACAACAACAACAGCTCCAACAACCACCACTCCTGCTCCAACAACGACAGCAGCTCCAACAACCACCACAACGGTACCAACAACAACAACAGCGGCACCAACAACAACAACAGTAGCTCCAACAACAACCACTGCTGCTCCAACAACCATGACTGCTGCTGCAACAACCACCACAGCAGCACCAACTACAACAACAACAGCTCCAACAACAACCACTGCTGCTCCAACAACCACCACTGCTGCTCCAACAACCACCACAGCGGCACCAACTACAACAACAGCAGCTCCAACAACCACCACTCCTGCTCCAACAACCACAGCAGCTCCAACAACCACAACAGTATCTCCAACAACAACCACTGCTGCTCCAACAACCACCACAGCAGCTCCAACAACCACCACAACGGTACCAACAACAACAACAACAGCGGCACCAACAACAACAACAGCAGCTCCAACAACAACCACTGCTGCTCCAACAACCACGACTGCTGGTCCAACGACCAACAGAGCAGCACCAACTACAACAACAACAGCTCCAACAACAACCACTGCTGCTCCAACGACCACCACAGCGGCACCAACCACCACAACTGCCTCTCCAACAACAACCACTGCTGCTCCAACAACAACAACAGTAGCCCCAACAACCACCACAACGGTACCAACAACAACAACAGCGGCACCAACAACAACAACAGTAGCTCCAACAACAACCACTGCTGCTCCAACAACCACGACTGCTGCTGCAACAACCACCACAGCAGCACAAACTACAACAAAAAAAGCTCCAACAACAACAACTGCTGCTCCAACGACAACGACTGCTGCTCCAACGACCACCACAGCGGCACCAACCACCACAACTGACTCTCCAACAACAACCACTGCTGCTCCAACAACAACAACAGTAGCCCCAACAACCACCACAACAGCACCAACTACAACAACAACAGCTCCAACAACAACCACTGCTGCTCCAACAACCACGACTGCTGCTCCAACAACCACCACAGCGGCATCAACTACAACAACAGCAGCTCCAACAACCACCACTCCTGCTCCAACAACCACAGCAGCTCCAACAACCACAACAGTAGCTCCAACAACAACCACTGCTGCTCCAACAACCACCACAGCAGCTCCAACAACCACCACAACGGTACCAACAACAACAACAACAGCGGCACCAACAACAACAACAGCAGCTCCAACAACAACCACTGCTGCTCCAACATCCACGACTGCTGCTCCAACAACCACCACAGCGGCACCAACTACAACAACAGCAGCTCCAACAACCACCACTCCTGCTCCAACAACCACAGCAGCTCCAACAACCACCACAGCGGCACCAACTACAACAACAGCAGCTCCAACAACAACCACTGCTGCTATAACCACCACAGCAGCACCAACAACAAAAGCTCCAACAACAACAACTGCTGCTCCAACGACAACGACTGCTGCTCCAACGACCACCACAGCGGCACCAACCACCACAACTGACTCTCTAACAACAACCACTGCTGCTCCAACAACAACAACAGTAGCCCCAACAACCACCAAAGCAGCACCAACTACAACAACAACAGCTCCAACAACAACCACTGCTGCTCCACCAACCACGACTGCTGCTCCAACAACCACCACAGCGGCATCAACTACAACAACAGCAGCTCCAACAACCACCACTCCTGCTCCAACAACCACAGCAGCTCCAACAACCACAACAGTAGCTCCAACGACAACCACTGCTGCTCCAACATCCACGACTGCTGCTCCAACAACCACCACAGCGGCACCAACTACAACAACAGCAGCTCCAACAACCACCACTCCTGCTCCAACAACCACAGCAGCTCCAACAACCACCACAGCGGCACCAACTACAACAACAGCAGCTCCAACAACAACCACTGCTGCTATAACCACCACAGCAGCACCAACAACAAAAGCTCCAACAACAACAACTGCTGCTCCAACGACAACGACTGCTGCTCCAACGACCACCACAGCGGCACCAACCACCACAACTGACTCTCTAACGACAACCACTGCTGCTCCAACGACAACAACAGTAGCCCCAACAACCACCACAACGGCACCAACAACCACAACAGTAGCTCCAACAACAACCACTGCTGCTCCAACAACCACCACAGCAGCTCCAACAACAACCACAACGGTACCAACAACAACAACAACAGCGGCACCAACAACAACAACAGCAGCTCCAACAACAACCACTGCTGCTCCAACAACCACCACTCCTGCTCCAACCACCACAACTGCCTCTCCAACAACAACCACTGCTGCTCCAACAACAACAACAGTAGCCCCAACAACCACCACAATGGCACCAACTACAACAACAGCATCTCCAACAACAACCACAGCAGCACCAACAACAACAACAACAGCTCCAACAACAACAACTGCTGCTCCAACAACAACGACTGCTGCTCCAACGACCACCACAGTGGCACCAACCACCACAACTGCCTCTCCAACAACAACCACTGCTGCTCCAACAACAACAACAGTAGCCCCAACAACCACCACAACGGTACCAACAACAACAACAGCGGCACCAACAACAACAACAGTAGCTCCAACAACAACCCCTGCTGCTCCAACAACCACGACTGCTGCTGCAACAACCACCACAGCAGCACCAACTACAACAACAACAGCTCCAACAACAACCACTGCTGTTTCAACAACCACCACAGCAGCTCCAACAACCACCACTCCTGCTCCGACAACCACAGCAGCTCCAACAACCACCACAACGGTACCAACAACAACAACAACAGCGGCACCAACAACAACAACAGCAGCTCCAACAACAACCACTGCTGCTCCAACAACCACGACTGCTGGTCCAACGACCACCACAGCAGCACCAACTACAACAACAACAGCTCCAACAACAACCACTGCTGCTCCAACAACCACGACTGCTGCTCCAACAACCACCACAGCGGCACCGACTACAACAACAGCAGCTCCAACAACCACCACTCCTGCTCCAACAACCACAGCAGCTCCAACAACCACCACAGCGGCACCAACTACAACAACAGCAGCTCCAACAACAACCACTGCTGCTATAACCACCACAGCAGCACCAACAACAACAACAACAGCTCCAAAAACAACAACTGCTGCTTCAACAACAACGACTGCTGCTCCAACGACCACCACAGCGGCACCAACCACCACAACTGCCTCTCCAACAACAACCACTGCTGCTCCAACAACAACAACAGTAGCCCCAACAACCACCACAACGGCACCAACTACAACAACAACAGCTCCAACAACAACCACTGCTGCTCCAACAACCACCACAGCAGCTCCAACAACCACCACAACGGTACCAACAACAACAACAACAGCTCCAACAACCACCACTCCTGCTCCAACAACGACAGCAGCTCCAACAACCACCTCAACGGTACCAACAACAACAACAGCGGCACCAACAACAACAACAACAGTAGCTCCAACAACAACCACTGCTGCTCCAACAACCATGACTGCTGCTGCAAGAACCACCACAGCAGCACCAACTACAACAACAACAGCTCCAACAACCACTGCTGCTCCAACAACCACGACTGCTGCTCCACCAACCACCACAGCGGCACCAACTACAACAACAGCAGCTCCAACAACCACAACTCCTGCTCCAACAACCACAGCAGCTCCAACAACCACAACAGTATCTCCAACAACAACCACTGCTGCTC
Organism: Symphodus melops; assembly: GCF_947650265.1. Classification (NCBI taxonomy): domain Eukaryota; kingdom Metazoa; phylum Chordata; class Actinopteri; order Labriformes; family Labridae; genus Symphodus; species Symphodus melops. The sequence continues at coordinate 9,647,488 of NC_136710.1, forward strand.
CAACAACAACCACAGCAGCTCCAACAACCACCACAACGGTACCAACAACAACAACAACAGCGGCACCAACAACAAAAACAGCAGCTCCAACAACAACCACTGCTGCTCCAACAACCACGACTGCTGGTCCAACGACCAACAGAGCAGCACCAACTACAACAACAACAGCTCCAACAACAACCACTGCTGCTCCAACAACCACCACTGCTGCTATAACCACCACAGCAGCACCACCAACAACAACAACAGCTCCAACAACAACAACTGCTGCTCCAACAACAACGACTGCTGCTCCAACGACCACCACAGCGGCACCAACCACCACAACTGCCTCTCCAACAACAACCACTGCTGCTCCAACAACAACAACAGTAGCCCCAACAACCACCACAACGGTACCAACAACAACAACAGCGGCACCAACAACAACAACAGTAGCTCCAACAACAACCACTGCTGCTCCAACAACCACGACTGCTGCTGCAACAACCACCACAGCAGCACCAACTACAACAACAACAGCTCCAACAACAACCACTGCTGTTCCAACAACCACCACAGCAGCTCCAACAACCACCACAACGGTACCAACAACAACAACAACAGCTCCAACAACCACCACTCCTGCTCCGACAACCACAGCAGCTCCAACAACCACCACAACGGTACCAACAACAACAACAACAGCGGCACCAATAACAACAACAGCAGCTCCAACAACAACCACTGCTGCTCCAACAACCACGACTGCTGGTCCAACGACCACCACAGCAGCACCAACTACAACAACAACAGCTCCAACAACAACCACTGCTGCTCCAACAACCACGACTGCTGCTCCAACAACCACCAGAGCGGCACCAACTACAACAAAAGCAGCTCCAACAACCACCACTCCTGCTCCAACAACCACAGTAGCTCCAACAACCACCACAGCGGCACCAACCACCACAACTGCCTCTCCAACAACAACCACTGCTGCTCCAACAACAACAACAGTAGCCCTAACAACCACCACAACGGCACCAACTACAACAACAACAGCTCCAACAACCACCACTCCTGCTCCAACAACGACAGCAGCTCCAACAACCACCACAACGGTACCAACAACAACAACAGCGGCACCAACAACAACAACAGTAGCTCCAACAACAACCACTGCTGCTCCAACAACCATGACTGCTGCTGCAACAACCACCACAGCAGCACCAACTACTACAACAACAGCTCCAACAACAACCACTGCTGCTCCAACAACCACCACTGCTGCTCCAACAACCACCACAGCGGCACCAACTACAACAACAGCAGCTCCAACAACCACCACTCCTGCTCCAACAACCACAGCAGCTCCAACAACCACAACAGTATCTCCAACAACAACCACTGCTGCTCCAACAACCACCACAGCAGCTCCAACAACCACCACAACGGTACCAACAACAACAACAACAGCGGCACCAACAACAACAACAGCAGCTCCAACAACAACCACTGCTGCTCCAACAACAACAACAGTAGCCCCAACAACCACCACAACGGTACCAACAACAACAACAGCGGCACCAACAACAACAACAGTAGCTCCAACAACAACCACTGCTGCTCCAACAACCATGACTGCTGCTGCAAGAACCACCACAGCAGCACCAACTACAACAACAACAGCTCCAACAACCACTGCTGCTCCAACAACCACGACTGCTGCTCCACCAACCACCACAGCGGCACCAACTACAACAACAGCAGCTCCAACAACCACAACTCCTGCTCCAACAACCACAGCAGCTCCAACAACCACAACAGTATCTCCAACAACAACCACTGCTGCTCCAACAACAACCACAGCAGCTCCAACAACCACCACAACGGTACCAACAACAACAACAACAGCGGCACCAACAACAAAAACAGCAGCTCCAACAACAACCACTGCTGCTCCAACAACCACGACTGCTGGTCCAACGACCAACAGAGCAGCACCAACTACAACAACAACAGCTCCAACAACAACCACTGCTGCTCCAACAACCACCACTGCTGCTATAACCACCACAGCAGCACCACCAACAACAACAACAGCTCCAACAACAACAACTGCTGCTCCAACAACAACGACTGCTGCTCCAACGACCACCACAGCGGCACCAACCACCACAACTGCCTCTCCAACAACAACCACTGCTGCTCCAACAACAACAACAGTAGCCCCAACAACCACCACAACGGTACCAACAACAACAACAGCGGCACCAACAACAACAACAGTAGCTCCAACAACAACCACTGCTGCTCCAACAACCACGACTGCTGCTGCAACAACCACCACAGCAGCACCAACTACAACAACAACAGCTCCAACAACAACCACTGCTGTTCCAACAACCACCACAGCAGCTCCAACAACCACCACAACGGTACCAACAACAACAACAACAGCTCCAACAACCACCACTCCTGCTCCGACAACCACAGCAGCTCCAACAACCACCACAACGGTACCAACAACAACAACAACAGCGGCACCAATAACAACAACAGCAGCTCCAACAACAACCACTGCTGCTCCAACAACCACGACTGCTGGTCCAACGACCACCACAGCAGCACCAACTACAACAACAACAGCTCCAACAACAACCACTGCTGCTCCAACAACCACGACTGCTGCTCCAACAACCACCAGAGCGGCACCAACTACAACAAAAGCAGCTCCAACAACCACCACTCCTGCTCCAACAACCACAGTAGCTCCAACAACCACCACAGCGGCACCAACCACCACAACTGCCTCTCCAACAACAACCACTGCTGCTCCAACAACAACAACAGTAGCCCTAACAACCACCACAACGGCACCAACTACAACAACAACAGCTCCAACAACCACCACTCCTGCTCCAACAACGACAGCAGCTCCAACAACCACCACAACGGTACCAACAACAACAACAGCGGCACCAACAACAACAACAGTAGCTCCAACAACAACCACTGCTGCTCCAACAACCATGACTGCTGCTGCAACAACCACCACAGCAGCACCAACTACTACAACAACAGCTCCAACAACAACCACTGCTGCTCCAACAACCACCACTGCTGCTCCAACAACCACCACAGCGGCACCAACTACAACAACAGCAGCTCCAACAACCACCACTCCTGCTCCAACAACCACAGCAGCTCCAACAACCACAACAGTATCTCCAACAACAACCACTGCTGCTCCAACAACCACCACAGCAGCTCCAACAACCACCACAACGGTACCAACAACAACAACAACAGCGGCACCAACAACAACAACAGCAGCTCCAACAACAACCACTGCTGCTCCAACAACCACGACTGCTGGTCCAACGACCAACAGAGCAGCACCAACTACAACAACAACAGCTCCAACAACAACCACTGCTGCTCCAACGACCACCACAGCGGCACCAACCACCACAACTGCCTCTCCAACAACAACCACTGCTGCTCCAACAACAACAACAGTAGCCCCAACAACCACCACAACGGTACCAACAACAACAACAGCGGCACCAACAACAACAACAGTAGCTCCAACAACAACCACTGCTGCTCCAACAACCACGACTGCTTCTGCAACAACCACCACAGCAGCACCAACTACAACAAAAACAGATCCAACAACAACAACTGCTGCTCCAACGACAACGACTGCTGCTCCAACGACCACCACAGCGGCACCAACCACCACAACTGACTCTCCAACAACAACCACTGCTGCTCCAACAACAACAACAGTAGCCCCAACAACCACCACAACAGCACCAACTACAACAACAACAGCTCCAACAACAACCACTGCTGCTCCAACAACCACGACTGCTGCTCCAACAACCACCACAGCGGCATCAACTACAACAACAGCAGCTCCAACAACCACCACTCCTGCTCCAACAACCACAGCAGCTCCAACAACCACAACAGTAGCTCCAACAACAACCACTGCTGCTCCAACAACCACCACAGCAGCTCCAACAACAACCACAACGGTACCAACAACAACAACAACAGCGGCACCAACAACAACAACAGCAGCTCCAACAACAACCACTGCTGCTCCAACAACCACCACTCCTGCTCCAACCACCACAACTGCCTCTCCAACAACAACCACTGCTGCTCCAACAACAACAACAGTAGCCCCAACAACCACCACAATGGCACCAACTACAACAACAGCAGCTCCAACAACAACCACAGCAGCACCAACAACGACAACAACAGCTCCAACAACAACAACTGCTGCTCCAACAACAACGACTGCTGCTCCAACGACCACCACAGTGGCACCAACCACCACAACTGCCTCTCCAACAACAACCACTGCTGCTCCAACAACAACAACAGTAGCCCCAACAACCACCACAACGGTACCAACAACAACAACAGCGGCACCAACAACAACAACAGTAGCTCCAACAACAACCCCTGCTGCTCCAACAACCACGACTGCTGCTGCAACAACCACCACAGCAGCACCAACTACAACAACAACAGCTCCAACAACAACCACTGCTGTTCCAACAACCACCACAGCAGCTCCAACAACCACAACTCCTGCTCCGACAACCACAGCAGCTCCAACAACCACCACAACGGTACCAACAACAACAACAACAGCGGCACCAACAACAACAACAGCAGCTCCAACAACAACCACTGCTGCTCCAACAACCACGACTGCTGGTCCAATGACCACCACAGCAGCACCAACTACAACAACAACAGCTCCAACAACAACCACTGCTGCTCCAACAACCGCGACTGCTGCTCCAACAACCACCACAGCGGCACCAACTACAACAACAGCAGCTCCAACAACCACCACTCCTGCTCCAACAACCACAGCAGCTCCAACAACCACCACAGCGGCACCAACTACAACAACAGCAGCTCCAACAACAACCACTGCTGCTCCAACAACCACCACTGCTGCTATAACCACCACAGCAGCACCAACAACAACAACAACTGCTGCTCCAACAACAACGACTGCTGCTCCAACGACCACCACAGCGGCACCAACCACCACAACTGCCTCTCCAACAACAACCACTGCTGCTCCAACAACAACAACAGTAGCCCCAACAACCACCACAACGGTACCAACAACAACAACAACAGCTCCAACAACCACCACTCCTGCTCCAACAACGACAGCAGCTCCAACAACCACCTCAACGGTACCAACAACAACAACAGCGGCACCAACAACAACAACAGTAGCTCCAACAACAACCACTGCTGCTCCAACAACCACCACAGCAGCCCCAACAACCACCACAACGGTACCAACAACAACAACAACAGCTCCAACAACCACCACTCCAGCTCCGACAACCACAGCAGCTCCAACAACCACCACAACGGTACCAATAACAACAACAACAGCAGCACCAACTACAACAACAACAGCTCCAACAACAACCACTGCTGCTCCAACAACCACGACTGCTGCTCCAACAACCACCACAGCGGCACCAACTACAACAACAGCAGCTCCAACAACCACCACTCCTGCTCCAACAACCACAGCAGCTCCAACAACCACAACAGTAGCTCCAACAACAACCAGTGCTGCTCCAACAACCACCACAGCAGCTCCAACAACCACCACAACGGTACCAACAACAACAACAACAGCGGCACCAACAACAACAACAGCAGCTCCAACAACAACCACTGCTGCTCCAAAAACCACGACTGCTGGTCCAACGACCACCACAGCAGTACCAACTACAACAACAACAGCTCCAACAACAACCACTGCTGCTCCAACAACCACGACTGCTGCTCCAACAACCACTACAGCGGCACCAACTACAACAACAGCAGCTCCAACAACCACCACTCCTGCTCCAACAACCACAGAAGCTCCAACAACCACCACAGCGGCACCAACTACAACAACAGCAGCTCCAACAACAACTACTGCTGCTACAACAACCACCACTGCTGCTATAACCACCACAGCAGCACCAACAACAACAACAACAGCTCCAACAACAACAACTGCTGCTCCAACGACAACGACTGCTGCTCCAACGACCACCACAGCGGCACCAAGCACCACAACTGCCTCTCCAACAACAACCACTGCTGCTCCAACAACAACAACAGTAGCCCCAACAACCACCACAACGGCACCAACTACAACAACAGCAGTCCCAACAACAACCACTGCTGCTCCAACAACCACCACTGCTGCTATAACCACCACAGCAGCACCAACAACAACAACAACAGCTCCAACAACAACAACTGCTGCTCCAACAACCACCACAGCAGCTCCAACAACCACCACAACGGTACCAACAACAACAACAACAGCGGCACCAACAACAACAACAGCAGCTCCAACAACAACCACTGCTGCTCCAACAACCACGACTGCTGGTCCAACGACCACCACAGCAGTACCAACTACAACAACAACAGCTCCAACAACAACCACTGCTGCTCCAACAACCACCACAGCGGAACCAACTACAACAACAGCAGCTCCAACAACAACCACTGCTGCTCCAACAACCACCACTGCTGCTATAACCACCACTCCTGCTCCAACAACCACAGCAGCTCCAACAACCACAACAGTATCTCCAACAACAACCACTGCTGCTCCAACAACCACCACAGCAGCTCCAACAACCACCACAACGGTACCAACAACAACAACAACAGCGGCACCAACAACAACAACAGCAGCTCCAACAACAACCACTGCTGATCCAACAACCACGACTGCTGGTCCAACGACCAACAGAGCAGCATCAACTACAACAACAACAGCTCCAACAACAACCACTGCTGCTCCAACAACCACCACTGCTGCTATAACCACCACAGCAGCACCAACAACAACAACAACAGCTCCAACAACAACAACTGCTGCTCCAACAACAACAACAGTATCCCCAACAACCACCACAACGGTACCAACAACAACAACAGCGGCACCAACAACAACAACAGTAGCTCCAACAACCACAGCAGCTCCAACAACCACAACAGTAGCTCCAACAACAACCACTGCTGCTCAAACAACCACCACAGCAGCTCCAAAAACCACCACAACGGTACCAACAACCACGACTGCTGGTCCAACGACCACCACAGCAGCACCAACTACAACACCAACAGCTCCAACAACAACCACTGCTGCTCCACCAACCACGACTGCTGGTCCAACAACCACCACAGCGGCACCAACTACAACAACAGCAGCTCCAACAACCACCACGGCAGCTCCAACAACCACCACAGCAGCTCCAACAACCACAATAGCTGTACCAACAACAACAGCAGCTCCAACAACCACGACTGCTGCTCCAACGACCACCACAGCTGTACAAACAACAACAACAACAGCAGCTCAAACAACAACCGCTGCTTCCCCAACAACCACCACAGCAGCTGCAACAACCACAACAGCTGTACCAACAACAACAACAGCAGCTCCAACAACAACCACTGCTTCTCAAACAACCACCACAGCAGTTCCAACAACCACCACAGCAGCTCCAACCACCACCACAACAGCACCAACTACAACAACAGCAGCTCCAACAACAACCACTGTTTCTCCAACAACCACCACAGCAGTTCCAACAACCACCACAGCAGCTCCAACCACCACCACGACGGAACCAACTACAACAACAACAGCTCCAACAACAACAACTGCTGCTCCAACAACAACCACTGCTGCTCCAACAACAACAACAGTAGCCCCAACAACCACCACAACGGTACCAACAACAACAGCGACACCAACAACAACAACAGTAGCTCCAACACCAACCACTAATGCTCCAACAACCACAACTGCTGCTCCAACGACCACCACAGCAGCACAAACTACAAAAACAACAGCTCCAACAACCACGACTGCTGCACCAACAACCAGAGGAGCTCCAACAACCACCACTGTTGCTCCAACAACAACAACTGCCTCTCCAACAACCACCACAATGGTAACAACAACTACAACAACAGCGGCACCAACAACAACAACAGCAGCTCCAACAACAACCACTGCTGCTCCAACAACCACGACTGCTGCTCCAACGACCACCAAAGCAGCACCAACTACAACAACAGCAGTTCCAACAACCACCACAACAGCTCCAACAACCACAACAGCTGTACCAACAACAACAGCAGCTCCAACAACAACCACTTTTGCTCCAACAACAACCACAGCAGCTCCAACTACCACGACTGCTGATCCAACATCCACCACAGCGGCACCAATTACAACAACAGCAGCTCCAACAACCACCACTCCTGCTCCAACAACCACCACAGCAGCTCCAACAACCACCACAGCAGCTCCAACCACCACCACAACGGCACCAACTACAACAACAGCAGCTCCAACAACAACCACTGCTGCTCCAACAACCACCACTGCTGCTATAACCACCACAGCAGCACCAACAACAACAACAACAGCTCCAACAACAACCACTGCTGCTCCAACAACCACGACTGCTGCTCCAACAACCACCACAGCGGCACCAACTACAACAACATCAGCTTCAACAACCACCACTCCTGCTGCAACAACCACAGCAGCTCCAACAACCACCACAGCAGCTCCAACAACCACCACAACGGTACCAACAACAACAACAACAACAGCGGCACCAACAACAACAACAGCAGCTCCAACAACAACCACTGCTGGTCCAACGACCACCACAGCAGCACCAACTACAACACCAACAGCTCCAACAACAACCACTGCTGCTCCAACAACCACCACTGCTGGTCCAACGACCACCACAACGGCACCAACTAAAACAAGAGCAGCTCCAACAACAACCACTGCTGCTCCAACAACCACCACTGCTGCTATAACCACCACAACAGCTCCAACAACAACCACTGCTGCTCCAACAACCACCACTGCTGGTCCAACGACCACCACAACGGCACCAACTACAACAAGAGCAGCTCCAACAACAACCACTGCTGCTCCAACAACCACCACTGCTGCTATAACCACCACTGCTGCTCCAACAACCACGACTGCTGCTCCAACAACCACCAGAGCGGCACCAACTACAACCACAGCAGCTCCAACAACCACAACAGTAGCTCCAACAACAACCACTGCTGCTCCAACAACAACCACAGCAGCTCCAACAACCACCACAGCAGCTCCAACAACCACAACAGCTGTACCAACAACAACGGCAGCTCCAACAACAACCACTGCAGCTCCAACTACAACCACAGCAGCTCCAACAACCATGACTGCTACTCCAACGACCACCACAGCAGCACCAACTACAACAGCAGCCCCAACAACAACCACTGCTGCTCCAACAACCACGACTGCTGCTCCAACATCAACAACAGCGGCACCAACTACAACAACAGCAGCTCCAACAACAACCACTGCTGCTCCAACAACCACGACTGCTGCTCCAACGACCACCACAGCGGCACCAACCACCACAACTGCCTCTCCAACCACAACAACTGCTGCTCCAACAACAACAGTAGCCCCAACAACCACCACAACGGTACCAACAACAACAACAGCGGCACCGACAACAACAACAGTAGCTCCAACAACCACAGCAGCTCCAACAACCACAACAGTAGCTCCAACAACAACCACTGCTGCTCAAACAACCACCACAGCAGCTCCAAAAACCACCACAACGGTACCAACAACCACGACTGCTGGTCCAACGACCACCACAGCAGCACCAACTACAACACCAACAGCTCCAACAACAACCACTGCTGCTCCAACAACCACGACTGCTGCTCCAACGACCACCACAGCAGCACCAACTACAACACGAACAGCTCCAACAACAACCACTGCTGCTCCAACAACCACGACTGCTGGTCCAACAACCACCACAGCGGCACCAACTACAACAACAGCAGCTCCAACAACCACCACGGCAGCTCCAACAACCACCACAGCAGCTCCAACAACCACAACAGCTGTACCAACAACAACAGCAGCTCCAACAACCACGACTGCTGCTCCAACGACCACCACAGCTGTACAAACAACAACAACAACAGCAGCTCAAACAACAACCGCTGCTTCCCCAACAACCACCACAGCAGCTGCAACAACCACAACAGCTGTACCAACTACAACAAGAGCAGCTCCAACAACAACCACTGCTGCTCCAACAACCACCACTGCTGCTATAACCACCACTGCTGCTCCAACAACCACGACTGCTGCTCCAACAACCACCAGAGCGGCACCAACTACAACCACAGCAGCTCCAACAACCACAACAGTAGCTCCAACAACAACCACTGCTGCTCCAACAACAACCACAGCAGCTCCAACAACCACCACAGCAGCTCCAACAACCACAACAGCTGTACCAACAACAACGGCAGCTCCAACAACAACCACTGCAGCTCCAACTACAACCACAGCAGCTCCAACAACCATGACTGCTACTCCAACGACCACCACAGCAGCACCAACTACAACAGCAGCCCCAACAACAACCACTGCTGCTCCAACAACCACGACTGCTGCTCCAACATCAACAACAGCGGCACCAACTACAACAACAGCAGCTCCAACAACAACCACTGCTGCTCCAACAACCACGACTGCTGCTCCAACGACCACCACAGCGGCACCAACCACCACAACTGCCTCTCCAACCACAACAACTGCTGCTCCAACAACAACAGTAGCCCCAACAACCACCACAACGGTACCAACAACAACAACAGCGGCACCGACAACAACAACAGTAGCTCCAACAACCACAGCAGCTCCAACAACCACAACAGTAGCTCCAACAACAACCACTGCTGCTCAAACAACCACCACAGCAGCTCCAAAAACCACCACAACGGTACCAACAACCACGACTGCTGGTCCAACGACCACCACAGCAGCACCAACTACAACACCAACAGCTCCAACAACAACCACTGCTGCTCCAACAACCACGACTGCTGCTCCAACGACCACCACAGCAGCACCAACTACAACACGAACAGCTCCAACAACAACCACTGCTGCTCCAACAACCACGACTGCTGGTCCAACAACCACCACAGCGGCACCAACTACAACAACAGCAGCTCCAACAACCACCACGGCAGCTCCAACAACCACCACAGCAGCTCCAACAACCACAACAGCTGTACCAACAACAACAGCAGCTCCAACAACCACGACTGCTGCTCCAACGACCACCACAGCTGTACAAACAACAACAACAACAGCAGCTCAAACAACAACCGCTGCTTCCCCAACAACCACCACAGCAGCTGCAACAACCACAACAGCTGTACCAACAACAACAACAGCAGCTCCAACAACAACCACTGCTTCTCAAACATTCACCACAACACTTCCAACAACCACCACAGCAGCTCCAACCACCACCACAACAGCACCAACTACAACAACAGCAGCTCCAACAACAACCACTGCTTCTCCAACAACCACCACAGCAGTTCCAACAACCACCACAGCAGCTCCAACCACCACCACGACGGCACCAACTACAACAACAACAGCTCCAACAACAACAACTGCTGCTCCAACAACAACAACAGTAGCCCCAACAACCACCACTAATGCTCCAACAACCACAACTGCTGCTCCAACGACAACAACTGCAGCTCCAACAACAACAACAGCTGCTCCAACGACAACAACTGCAGCTCCAACAACAACAACAGCTGCTCCAACGACAACAACTGCTGCTCCAACAACAACCACTGCTGCTCCAACAACAACAACAGTAGCTCCAACAACAACCACTAATGCTCCAACAACCACAACTGCTGCTCCAACGACAACAACTGCAGCTCCAACAACAACAACAGCTGCTCCAACGACAACAACTGCAGCTCCAACAACAACAACAGCTGCTCCAACGACAACAACTGCAGCTCCAACAACAACAACAGCAGCTCCAACTACAACCACAGCAGCTCCAACAACAACAACTGCTGCTCCAACAACAACCACTGCTGCTCCAACAACAACAACAGTAGCCCCAAAAACCACCACAACGGTACCAACAACCACGACTGCTGGTCCAACGACCACCACAGCAGCACCAACTACAACACCAACAGCTCCAACAACAACCACTGCTGCTCCAACAACCACGACTGCTGGTCCAACAACCACCACAGCGGCACCAACTACAACAACAGCAGCTCCAACAACCACCACGGCAGCTCCAACAACCACCACAGCAGCTCCAACAACCACAACAGCTGTACCAACAACAACAGCAGCTCCAACAACCACGACTGCTGCTCCAACGACCACCACAGCTGTACAAACAACAACAACAACAGCAGCTCAAACAACAACCGCTGCTTCCCCAACAACCACCACAGCAGCTGCAACAACCACAACAGCTGTACCAACAACAACAACAGCAGCTCCAACAACAACCTCTGCTTCTCAAACAACCACCACAGCAGTTCCAACAACCACCACAGCAGCTCCAACCACCACCACAACAGCACCAACTACAACAACAGCAGCTCCAACAACAACCACTGCTTCTCCAACAACCACCACAGCAGTTCCAACAACCACCACAGCAGCTCCAACCACCACCACGACGGCACCAACTACAACAACAACAGCTCCAACAACAACAACTGCTGCTCCAACAACAACCACTGCTGCTCCAACAACAACAACAGTAGCCCCAACAACCACCACAACGGTACCAACAACAACAGCGACACCAACAACAACAACAGTAGCTCCAACAACAACCACTAATGCTCCAACAACCACCACTGCTGCTATAAGCACCACAGCAGCTCCAACCACCACCACAACGGCACCAACTACAACAACAGCAGCTCCAACAACAACCACTGCTGCTCCAACAACCACCACTGCTGCTATAACCACCACAGCAGCACCAACAACAACAACAACAGCTCCAACAACAACCACTGCTGCTCCAACAACCACGACTGCTGCTCCAACAACCACCACAGCGGCACCAACTACAACAACAGCAGCTTCAACAACCACCACTCCTGCTCCAACAACCACAGCAGCGGCACCAACTACAACAACAGCAGCTCCAACAACCACCACGGCAGCTCCAACAACCACCACAGCAGCTCCAACAACAACCACTGCTGCTCCAACAACCACCACAGCAGCTCCAACAACCACCACAACGGTACCAACAACAACAACAACAACAGCGGCACCAACAACAACAACAGCAGCTCCAACAACAACCACTGCTGGTCCAACGACCACCACAGCAGCACCAACTACAACACCAACAGCTCCAACAACAACCACAGCAGCTCCAACAACAACCACTGCTGCTCCAACAACCACCACAGCAGCTCCAACAACCACCACAACGGTACCAACAACAACAACAACAACAGCGGCACCAACAACAACAACAGCGGCACCAACAACAACCACTGCTGCTCCAACAACCACGACTGCTGCTCCAACGACCACCACAGCGGCACCAACCACCACAACTGCCTCTCCAACAACAACCACTGCTGCTCCAACGACCACAGCTGCTCCAACAACAATTGCTGCTCCAACAAGCACTGCCTCTCCAACAACCACGACAGCCGCTCCAAGGACAACAATAGCAGCTCCAACAACAACCACTGCTGTTCCACCAACAACCACTGCTGCTCCAACTACAACCACAGCTGCTGTACCCATTTATACGGTTAATGCTGAGTTGGAAAACGAAATCTTTACAGATGATCTGAATAACCCCAGCAGTGCTACATATCAAGATCTTGAACGAAGAGTTGTTGGAAGAGTGAGTATGTTTAAGTTGTATTGCATTTTTCATGACTTAATCTGTGGCATCCACAAGATATCAAAGAGATTGATTTTTTTGTTTAAATTATGTTGAACAAATCCTTTGTCCATCGAATTTTTATTTGTGAAATGTTTGATCCTTGGAAAATTGTGGCTTAACCACCTAAAGGTCCTCATATCTTCCTGGGTTTTTTTCAGTGTAATGCCATATACCGAAGAAAATATGGTAACCGCTTTGTCAAATGCAGTTTGAACGGTTTCAGGTAAACTTCTTCTTTTTCTGATTTTGGTTGATATCAATGATTTACTAATTATGTACAATTTTTGCTTTAAAATGTACTTTGTATTTTTCATATTTTAAGTCTCAGTAGCAGGCAGCAACAAAATTACCTCATGTGTTGTCCCTGTTTTTTTAAAATCATGCTACAGACGTCGTACACAACGAGCTGACAATGTTGAAGCCGATCTTGCAATTACTTTCAACCGGACTACTCCAACTGCAGACCTCCCACAGAACAGCGCTGTTGCTCAAACTCTTGTTCAAGCTGCAAATGAAAACAATACCTTTGACGTGAGCTTTAGTCCTGCTGCAGTTTCTGTAGTAGGTAAGTAATCGTCACTCTTCACTAGTTCATGTAAGGTTGTTGAATTTGACATTAGTTGCTGTTTTATAGCAACTCTGAAAAAGAAATCTACCTGGTTTGAGCACAAATAATCTTTAACGTATTGTTTGACAATGATTTTTCCTAGATGGTCCTGTTCCAGTTGCAACGGTACCTGCCACCACTGTAGCTCCGACCAATGCAGCTTCTACCGCTGTAGCTGCAGCCACTGCAGGTCCAGCCACAGCAGCTCCAGCGACTGCAGCTCCAGCCACTGCAGCACCTACTTCTGCACCAAATATACTTGTAAATGTGACTTTCAGATCTCTTCTCACCTCTTTTACAACTGATTTGCTGAATACATCATCCGTGGCTTTTCAGAGACGGTCTGTAATGATCACGACACAGGTATGTTTATTGTCTGATCACAATGATCTCATGTAATACTTATCTAACACACAGTTATGTGACGTAAGGTACAATATTACATTAAATTGTTTTAATATCTTTGTTTTTATTTCGACAGCTTAAACCTAAGTTTGAAACTGCTTTCCCATCCTCATTCAATTCTGTGAACGTCTTTGCCTTCAGGTACTTTTTCCACAGTGTCTAAAATACAATTTGAGAATATTGTCTTGAACTTGAATCAGACTAAACATTTTTTTCCTGTCCCTCTGCAGCAAAGGATCAATTGTCAATCATATGAACCTTGCATTTAGCACATTTGTTCCAAATGACACTCAGATTGCAGAAGTTTTGGTCAATGCATCATCGACAGTTGTTGGCTTTGACATTGAAGGAACCTCTATCACCATCAATGGCATAAGTAAGCAATATTTATGCTGCCTGATCAAAAATATATACTTTTGCAAAACTGTTTATTTCACTAATGTGTTTTCATTTTCTCCTCATTTACAGATTCAAGTGGAATAAGACACAATATCAGTCTCCTCACTGCATTGTGTCTGGTACCCTTGTCATGGCTCCTTTCAAACTAGCAATAGCATCAGCATTGATTGCAATGTAACTTACAAGATGAATGTTATGACCAGCATGACAATTGTGGGGAGGAACTGATTTGTCTGCAATTTTGCCCCGATATAGCATAGTTAAGATAGTGGATGACATGTGTCTGTTGAAACTAAACAGAAATATGGTCCACTGACTCATTACTAGTAATAAAAGCAAATAAATGTATATCTATCTGTAACTATCTTTGAAGTTGTAGGATCTCAGAAAATGATTGCACTGTCTCTCAAAATTATATGCACTTTAGTCAACTAATGGAACACTTTCTTAGTGGCAGTCAGAACGAAGTAGTTGGTGTGTGATCTGTGGATGTGTTTGGCTTGCAGTACTGCTTTGAGCAGCATGAGGCTCGTGTCCATTGTCCAACCATTCTACTGTTAAATCTAAAAATGGACAAATAAAACTCCAGATACCTGTGATGAAGCTCACTGAACTGATGTTGCATTTTGTCATGATGTTGATAATTGTCTGCATATTACACATAGTTGTTGTAAACACTGAGGCTTTAAGGGAATATCTATTTCAAACCAATGCTCCTTCAACGTTATTTATTTGAACTATATTTATATAACCTTATATTCCTGTATCTTGTGAGATGTTTTGTTGTTCATACAATTCCAGTCACATACTTTACTATGAACAGAATACAAACCCTTTGAAGAATTAATGTTGTCTCGTGTGATTTTTAATTTTTTGTCTGTACATTGTGTTTCATGGTACGTACATGTATAGTAGTTTCATTTGAGCACAGGTGATGTTTACAAATCTGTCTATATTTTCATTTTAGCCATTGATGGCCTATTGCAGTCAGTCAGTCGCACTGATCATTGTGTAGAAAAAACCGGTTTGCTTAGACAGAGTGAATTGGGTGGTGCAGTTTACTCTTATGCTTATGTATATGAGCATACACAGGGTTTTTTTCTGGTTTTGACTTGCACAAGAACCTTTAAATGTGAATGCAAATAGTAATTCCCTATGCAGAAGGACTGATAGGAAGGGTGAATACCAGCAATGACTGTGTAGCTGAATGAATCAGCAGGTAATGAAGCCTTAATGTAATTACTGTCAGGCAATTCTAGAGGAGTTGGTAGGACAATGCCAGAAATTGCTGACTCATCGCATTCAAATTGACATTTATGCTTTGTTTTGAAACTGCCTTCACAGAATTATGACTTAACCAAAGCTGACAATTGTTAGAGACGGCAGGTTGTATTGACAAATTGACATCTTTTCTATTTAATAGACTTCATAAAGTTCTCACAGGGTCCATGCTATGCAAGGAAGGGGGTGCTGTCGCATTACAAATGGCAATGAAATAGGTACGACTGATGTTGATCAATATAGCAGATGAAGTTACGCAGCCCTAAGATTCAAATGTATATGTTAAGTCATTTTAAAAGTTGAAGAGCTGATAATAGTTGTAGAAGTAGGAGTCAAGTGGGTCCACAGCAGCAGGCTATCCACTTTTGTGATCTAGTATGAGACAAGGGTGCATCTCCTGAGAAGCTGTGGGTGAGTGAAGCCCCAGGTAATCTGCTATAGTGATCAACTGAATGCATGCATTTTTTAAATGAAAGCCTTCTTACTTTTATCATCCAGCCTTAAGAGCATATGAGTCAGTTTTATTTGATAATAGTTTACTGCCCTTCTGGCCGTATTCTAAATTTCTATCAAAATTCGTAGAATTTATTTTACATTTAGCCCTGGTATTATTACTGATAAATAATTGTTGAATGTGACTTCATTATTCATGTGGTTTTCAATAATGAAGTCCTTAGCACAGTTTTCATTTCATTATTAGACTCCATTGGCTTCACCCAGGGTCCAAACAAACCTACTCGTTGTTTTAACCAGTTTGTTTATTTTGCTGCTGCCCTCGCACTCTTCAACATGAGATTCTTCATCCAAGTGA
Source organism: Symphodus melops (assembly GCF_947650265.1). Taxonomy (NCBI): domain Eukaryota; kingdom Metazoa; phylum Chordata; class Actinopteri; order Labriformes; family Labridae; genus Symphodus; species Symphodus melops. Next base: position 9,664,877 of record NC_136710.1, read on the forward strand.
ACTTTTCCTTGTTAACTAAATTTCAAATAAAAAATAAATTATCTTTTTGGAATTTGAATACATTACTTTTTGAGCATCTATTTGTTTTTTCTTTTATAGTCAGAAATCATGTCTATTACTTTGACCAACATAACTTTTCCTCATTTCCTTTTATCCTTTGATAGCTATTAATTTTCATTTTTTATATACTTTATTAATCTTTCCATCATTGAGAAACATGCTGCTCACACACACAGTCACAACACAATCACACACATACACAAGGACTTGTAGACATGCATTAATGAAGAGATGTCAGAAAGCGGTGGCAGCTGCTGAGGGTTCCGTGCTTTGCTCAAAGGTACCTTGGCAGTGCCTGATAAGTTGTCTGGTGCCTCTCCAGCTACCACACCAACTTCCATATTTTTGACGCCCCAGTTCCCAACTCAAATCCCTCTCTAACTTCTTCCTCGCCTCTTTCTTTTCATTTTCTCTTGCTTACATTTTCCATACATAATATCATATTTTGGAATCAAAGTAAGAAGCATCCTGGTTTACCAACTATATGTCAGCCAGAAGACAATGCGGGCAGATGGCAGGATCCACCTCTCTGATTCTAGAGGTCTTAAGAAAATGCTCCAAGGTTAAATTTTAGCACCCATTTAATTTTCACTTTATATCAATGGCCTGCCAAAACATCTCTATAGCATGTATTATTTTTTTGTGCATGACACAATCATCTTTTGCCATCTGTTTCACAGGCTTTTGAGTTTGCGTTCAATGCGTCGATTTTTATCTGCACAACTTATAAGTGACGAGACTAATGAAACATTGTTTTCTCATTTGAATGAGTTGACAGTCAATGTCTCGTTGACTTTAGCTTCTGAGGAAATTAGATTGAGCCATTGAAAAGCCACAACTTGGATTTTCTTATTGATTGGGAGTTATCTTTCAAAGCACATATTGCCAATTTGTCCTCTCCTACTCTCTCTCCATGCTCTCTTTTTCAATTGAGAGAAATCATATAACAATGTGCTGCAAGAAAAAGTAATTTATAAGTAATATGTAGTAGTCTGAGTTACTTAGTATTAACATCAGTTCATATTAATTTCAGGTTATTTACACTTTAACAGACAAAAAAACTGTAGAAAATTACACAGATTTGTCCGATGACCAGTATAAAGTTTAGAATATACGGAGCAGTAAGGGTGGCCAGTAGGACTTGGAAACAGAGGTTGCAGACATCTGACATCAATCAGAGCTGTTTGGAAGAAGAAGAGAAGAAGATATCATATCCAAACAAGATCTGTTGGTTTGTGACTGGTTGTAGACACCTTACTCACCACTGTGACTTGTTAACTAAGTCTGATAGGCCATCCATAAAGGTACGCAGGTTTTATCTTTATAGTTAGTACCTACCTGAGAACTATGGATGAAATGCAGCTTTTGTGATAATTCTAACATTGATGTGATTTGTGAATATGTTGTATAATGTACACTGTCTAAATGTCTTAATTTACGAATAAGTAAATAAATACTTTGGATGAATCTTATTTATAAATCTCTTCTTGGTTTAATTCCTTCTTATTTATACACATACCTCTAAAGGCACCAGAAGCCACTATGCCTTGGGTTCCTGTAATGTTTTTCAACTCTCTGTGCTCATGTCCGCGTTGAGCTTGGGAAAAGAGTGATTTGTGTGTGAATGGATTGATAGACATGCTTTTTATAGAAGCAGTTTATTTTCATTTATTTAATTTTAATCTGATTTAGCAAAAACAACAATAACTCCTTTATACGTTTCCTGAAAATATTGTAACTTTAAATGAAATTATAAAATAAGTATCCACAATGGATTCAACAGCATCAATGAATAAACAATATCAGTAAGCGTGCAGCTGGACAGCTGAAGTAACAAGTTGTTAATAATTCCCTGTAGGATGCAACATTTTGTTATTTCTCATGTTTATTATAATTTTCTGAAGATAAGTATAAGTTCTCACTATACTGATATACAAAGTAGATGTCACAGAATACGCCTGTTGAGATCAAAGTATTGGTCTTTTATAATTCTTTGTATAGAATAATCCTGCGACTGCTTTAAAAAAGGATTTCAAACCTTACTGTATGTTGTTTTAATGTCTATAGTACACTTATAAGCTGAAACGGTCCAAAGCTAAATGCAGGACAATCTAAATACAAATTAAGGAAAGTAAAGCGATTTTATTCTGGTTTCACTTAATTGTAATTTAATTGTGTTGTACTTAAAATGACGACTCCAAATTTGATGAACCATGCTCAGCAGATACAATAGAACTTGAAAACATTTACTGTTCATTTTGTTTGTATAACCCATTCAAAAGAACTCTTTCTTAATTTGTTTTTCATAACTTTCTGTCATACCGGTGGAACTTCTTTCTACATTCACATAAGTGGAATGCACCGGCACCTTGTGTCACAGGACAAAAGAAGGGAGTGTACCACAATACTGTGCCAAGAAAATGACAGATGAAACAAATGAAATTCTGTTCATGGTGATCTTGCTTTGTTCACTGGAAAGGCGTCACAACATTTCAGAAATATTCAACACGTAAGACACACGTAGTCATCTATTATTTTGTTCTGATATATAAGGCTCTTAAAACATGATTGCTGGTGAAAGGATAAAATTGCATCCGTGAACTGGACTAAAAAAAGAAAAAGGTTTTAATTAATAACTTAAGACAGAAGGAGATACAGAGGGGGGATTAACAACCCATCACATTAGATCTTTTGATTTGAGGTGAGTAATTTTTTTCGTATTTAAAAGTTTGTATATTTTTGCACAATTATTCTTTAATTTATTTGTATAGAACAGTGTTGTAGCTCAAATTACACCAGAATACATACATTAAATTAAATTGAATACCATGGGAGTCTAGGGTGAATAACTTTTTACAGAAAATTAGACCCCCTTTCTCTTCCTGTGTCATAGTAAAGACATGCTACAAAAAAACATTATAAATATCAGATTGAGATTCCGTTAGATTATATTAATGTGTATTTATGTGTGTAATATGTAAAATGCATCTTACCTTGACAGGAGGTTAAACTGAAAAAAAGAGCTGAAAGACAGATTCACAGATGTGGAGGACTTGAAGAAACACGTTGTTGGGAAATGAGAGTTATGAAAAGATTTACATTTTGTTTTTAAGTCTTACAACATAGAAGTTTATTTTTGCAATTACGGTCCCATGGTATACAAATGAAAGAAGGATATGTAAGAGAAATTTTACATTTTTTTTTCTTCTTACAAAAATAAAGCCCCCTCTCCCGAAAAGCCTGGATTTCAAAATGTAATGTTATTCTTCTACAGTTGTAAGGAAAGCACGAAGGACAATTTTATCAGATTTTTCAGAGTTTGAAGTCTGTGGTGAAGCAAAAGAAAAATAACAAAGTAAGCATGATTAAACTGTAATGTTAAGTTGATCAAAACCATTGATTGTTTAACCTTAAAACTTTTTTTTTTTTTTTTTTTTTTTAAAGATTTATTTTGGGCCTTTTATGCCTTTATTATAGAGGGAGGACAGTGGATAGAGTCGGAAATGAGGGAGAGAGAGTGGGGAGAGACATGCGGGAGATGGGCCACAGGCCGGACGCGAACCCGGGCCGCCCGCGCGCGAGGACTATAGCCTCAATACATGGGATCGCGCGCCTTGCCACTGCGCCACCGACAACCCCAAAACTTTTTTAAAGCAATGATTATTTTTATGTAAAGCTGATGAACAGGTCTTCAGTAACCGTGTGATTAAGTTTTTTTTATTGTTTGCAATACATTTTTTATGATAGACTCGAAGGAAGAAAGGATGGCAGTTCAAAAGGTGACATCATTTGTTCTGATTCTAACAGGTAAGCAGAGTTTGATTTTAAAAATGCAGAGTAAATGACAATGAATTAACCAGTATATTATATATTATCAGAGCCTCAATGAGGGGAAAATAGATGGTAAAAATCTGTCTTCAAATAACTTAATGAGTGAGAAAATGAAATTAGGTTAAAAAAACAGAAAATAGAAAAATATACTGCGAAGTTGTCTTTTGAAAAAAACCTTGTTTTACATTTTTCAATATCAATAGCAATAGTAATATCACAAACAACAACGACCACAACAACTGCACCAACAACAACAACTGCAGCTCCAACAACAACAACATCTGCACCAACGACGACAACTGCAGCTCCAACTACAACCACAGCAGCTCCAACAACAACCACTGCAGCTCCAACAACAACAACAGCTGCTCCAACGACAACAACTGCAGCTCCAACAATAGCTGCACCAACGACAACAACAGCTGCACCAACGACAACCACTGCAGCTCCAACAACAACCACAGCAGCTCCAACTACAACCACAGCTGCTCCAACAACAACCACTGCAGCTCCAACAACAACCACAGCTGCTCCAACGACAACAACAGCAGCTCCGAAAACAACAACAGCTGCTCCAACAACAACCACAGCAGCTCCAACAACAACCACTGCAGCTCCAACAACAACAACAGCTGCTCCAACGACAACCACAGCAGCTCCAACAACAACAACCACTGCTCCAACAACAACTGCAGCTCCAACGACAACCACAGCAGCTCCGACAACAACAACAGCTGCTCCAACGACAACCACCGCAGCTCCAACAACAACCACTGCAGCTCCAACAACAACCACAGCAGCTCCAACAACAACAACAGCTGCTCCAACGACAACAACTGCAGCTCCAACAACAGCTGCTCCAACGACAACCACTGCAGCTCCAACAACAACAACAGCTGCACCAACGACAACAACAGCTGCACCAACGACAACAACTGCAGCTCCAACAACATCCACAGCAGCTCCAACTACAACCACAACAGCTCCAACAACGACCACAGCAGCTCCAACTACAACCACAGCAGCTCCAACAACAACAACACCTGCTCCAACAACAATCACAGCAGCTCAAACTACAACCACAGCAGCTCCTACAACAACAACAGCTGCTCAAACGACAACCACAGCAGCTCCAACAACAAGAACTGCAGCTCCAACAACAACCACAGCAGCTCCAACTACAACCACAGCAGCTCCAACTACAACCACGGCAGCTCCAACGACAACAACTGCAGCTCCAACAACAACCACAGCAGCTCCAACAACAACCACTGCAGCTCCAACTACAACCACAGCAGCTCCAACAACAACCACAGCAGCTCCAACAACAACAACACCTGCTCCAACAACAACCACAGCAGCTCCAACAACAACAGCTGCACCAACGACAACTACTGCAGCTCCAACAACAACCACAGCAGCTCCAACTACAACAACAGCTGCTCCAACAACAACTGCAGCTCCAACTACAACCACAGCTGCTCCAACGACAACAACAGCAGCTCCGACAACAACAACAGCTGCTCCAACAACAACCACAGCAGCTCCAACAACAACCAATGCAGCTCCAACAACAACCAGAGCAGCTCCAACAACAACAACAGCTGCTCCAACGACAACCACAGCAGCTCCAACAACAACAACCCCTGCTCCAACAACAACTGCAGCTCCAACAACAACCACAGCAGCTCCAACAACAACAACCCCTGCTCCAACAACAACTGCAGCTCCAACGACAACCACAGCAGCTCCGACAACAACCACAGCAGCTCCAACAACAACAACAGCAGCACCAACGACAACTACTGCAGCTCCAACAACAACCACAGCAGCTCCAACTACAACAATAGCTGCTCCAACAACAACTGCAGCTCCAACTACAACCACAGCTGCTCCAACGACAACAACAGCAGCTCCGACAACAACAACAGCTGCTCCAACAACAACCACAGCAGCTCCAACAACAACCACTGCAGCTCCAACAACAACCACAGCAGCTCCAACAACAACAACAGCTGCTCCAACGACAACCACAGCAGCTCCAACAACAACCCCTGCTCCAACAACAACTGCAGCTCCAACGACAACCACAGCAGCTCCGACAACAACAACAGCTGCTCCAACGACAACCACCGCAGCTCCAACAACAACCACTGCAGCTCCAACAACAACCACAGCAGCTCCAACAACAACAGCTGCTCCAACGACAACAACTGCAGCTCCAACAACAGCTGCTCCAACGACAACCACTGCAGCTCCAACAACAACAGCTGCTCCAACGACAACAACTGCAGCTCAAACAACAGCTGCTCCAACGACAACCACTGCAGCTCCAACGACAACAACAGCTGCACCAACGACAACAACTGCAGCTCCAACAACATCCACAGCAGCTCCAACTACAACCACAGCAGTTCCAACAACGACCACAGCAGCTCCAACTACAACCACAGCAGCTCAAACAACAACAACAGCTGCTCCAACGACAACCACAGCAGCTCCAACAACGACAACACCTGCTCCAACAACAACCACAGCAGCTCCAACAACAACCACTGCAGCTCCAACAACAACCACAGCAGCGCCAACAACAACAACACCTGCTCCAACAACAACCACAGCAGCACCAACAACAACCACAGCAGCTCCAACAACAACAACAGCAGCACCAACGACAACTATTGCAGCTCCAACAACAACCACAGCAGCTCCAACAACAACCACAGCAGCTCCAACAACAACCACAGCAGCTCCAACAACAACCACAGCAGCTCCAACGACAACCACAGCAGCTCCAACGACAACACCTGCTCCAACAACAACCACAGCTGCTCCAACAACAACCACAGCAGCTCCAACAACAACCACAGCAGCTCCAACAACAACCACAGCAGCTCAAACAACAACAACAACAGCTCCAACAACAACCACAGCAGCTCCAACAACAACCACAGCAGCTCCAACAACAACAGATGCACCAACGACAACTACTGCAGCTCCAACGACAACCACAGCAGCTCCAACTACAACAACAGCTGCTCCAACAACAACTGCAGCTCCAACTACAACCACAGCTGCTCCAACGACAACAACAGCAGCTCCGACAACAACCACAGCAGCTCCAACAACAACCACTGCAGCTCCAACAACAACCACAGCAGCTCCAACAACAACAACAGCTGCTCCAACGACAACCACAGCAGCTCCAACAACAACAACCCCTGCTCCAACAACAACTGCAGCTCCAACGACAACCACAGCAGCTCCAACAACAACCACTGCAGCTCCAACAACAACAACAGCAGCTCCAACAACAACAACAGCTGCTCCAACGACAACAACAGCAGCTCCAACAACAACAACCCCTGCTCCAACAACAACTGCAGCTCCAACGACAACCACAGCAGCTCCGACAACAACAACAGCTGCTCCAACAACAACCACAGCAGCTCCAACAACAACAACAGCTGCTCCAACGACAACCACAGCAGCTCCAACAACAACAACCCCTGCTCCAACAACAACTGCAGCTCCAACGACAACCACAGCAGCTCCGACAACAACAACAGCTGCTCCAACAACAACTGCAGCTCCAACTACAACCACAGCTGCTCCAACGACAACAACAGCAGCTCCGAAAACAACAACAGCTGCTCCAACAACAACCACAGCAGCTCCAACAACAACCACTGCAGCTCCAACAACAACAACAGCTGCTCCAACGACAACCACAGCAGCTCCAACAACAACAACCACTGCTCCAACGACAACAACTGCAGCTCCAACAACAGCTGCTCCAACGACAACCACTGCAGCTCCAACAACAACAACAGCTGCACCAACGACAACAACAGCTGCACCAACGACAACAACTGCAGCTCCAACAACATCCACAGCAGCTCCAACTACAACCACAACAGCTCCAACAACGACCACAGCAGCTCCAACTACAACCACAGCAGCTCCAACAACAACAACACCTGCTCCAACAACAATCACAGCAGCTCAAACTACAACCACAGCAGCTCCTACAACAACAACAGCTGCTCAAACGACAACCACAGCAGCTCCAACAACAAGAACTGCAGCTCCAACAACAACCACAGCAGCTCCAACTACAACCACAGCAGCTCCAACTACAACCACGGCAGCTCCAACGACAACAACTGCAGCTCCAACAACAACCACAGCAGCTCCAACAACAACCACTGCAGCTCCAACTACAACCACAGCAGCTCCAACAACAACCACAGCAGCTCCAACAACAACAACACCTGCTCCAACAACAACCACAGCAGCTCCAACAACAACAGCTGCACCAACGACAACTACTGTAGCTCCAACAACAACCACAGCAGCTCCAACTACAACAACAGCTGCTCCAACAACAACTGCAGCTCCAACTACAACCACAGCTGCTCCAACGACAACAACAGCAGCTCCGACAACAACAACAGCTGCTCCAACAACAACCACAGCAGCTCCAACAACAACCAATGCAGCTCCAACAACAACCAGAGCAGCTCCAACAACAACAACAACTGCACCAACGACAACCACAGCAGCTCCAACAACAACAACCCCTGCTCCAACAACAACTGCAGCTCCAACAACAACCACAGCAGCTCCAACAACAACAACCCCTGCTCCAACAACAACTGCAGCTCCAACGACAACCACAGCAGCTCCGACAACAACCACAGCAGCTCCAACAACAACAACAGCAGCACCAACGACAACTACTGCAGCTCCAACAACAACCACAGCAGCTCCAACTACAACAATAGCTGCTCCAACAACAACTGCAGCTCCAACTACAACCACAGCTGCTCCAACGACAACAACAGCAGCTCCGACAACAACAACAGCTGCTCCAACAACAACCACAGCAGCTCCAACAACAACCACTGCAGCTCCAACAACAACCACAGCAGCTCCAACAACAACAACAGCTGCTCCAACGACAACCACAGCAGCTCCAACAACAACCCCTGCTCCAACAACAACTGCAGCTCCAACGACAACCACAGCAGCTCCGACAACAACAACAGCTGCTCCAACGACAACCACCGCAGCTCCAACAACAACCACTGCAGCTCCAACAACAACCACAGCAGCTCCAACAACAACACCTGCTCCAACGACAACAACTGCAGCTCCAACAACAGCTGCTCCAACGACAACCACTGCAGCTCCAACAACAACAACAGCTGCACCAACGACAACAACAGCTGCACCAACGACAACAACTGCAGCTCCAACAACATCCACAGCAGCTCCAACTACAACCACAGCAGTTCCAACAACGACCACAGCAGCTCCAACTACAACCACAGCAGCTCAAACAACAACAACAGCTGCTCCAACGACAACCACAGCAGCTCCAACAACGACAACACCTACTCCAACAACAACCACAGCAGCTCCAACAACAACCACTGCAGCTCCAACAACAACCACAGCAGCGCCAACAACAACAACACCTGCTCCAACAACAACCACAGCAGCTCCAACAACAACCACAGCAGCTCCAACAACAACAACAGCAGCACCAACGACAACTATTGCAGCTCCAACAACAACCACAGCAGCTCCAACAACAACAACAGCTGCTCCAACAACAACCACAGCAGCTCCAACAACAACCACTGCAGCTCCAACAACAACCACAGCAGCTCCAACAACAACAACAGCTGCTCCAACAACAACCACAGCAGCTCCAACAACAACAACCCCTGCTCATACAACAACTGCAGCTCCAACGACAACCACAGCAGCTCCGACAACAACAACAGCTGCTCCAACGACAACCACCGCAGCTCCAACAACAACCACTGCAGCTCCAACAACAACCACAGCAGCTCCAACAACAACAGCTGCTCCAACGACAGCTGCTCCAACGACAACCACTGCAACTCCAACAACAACAACAGCTGCACCAACGACAACAACAGCTGCACCAACGACAACAACTGCAGCTCCAACAACAACCACAGCAGCTCCAACTACAACCACAGCAGCTCCAACTACAACCACAGCAGCTCCAACAACGACCACTGCAGCTCCAACTACAACCACAGCAGCTCAAACAACAACAACAGCTGCTCCAACGACAACCACAGCAGCTCCAACGACAACCACAGCAGCTCCAACGACAACACCTGCTCCAACAACAACCACAGCTGCTCCAACAACAACCACAGCAGCTCCAACAACAACCACAGCAGCTCCAACAACAACCACAGCAGCTCCAACAACAACAACAACAGCTGCACCAACGACAACTACTGCAGCTCCAACAACAACCACAGCAGCTCCAACTACAACCACAGCTGCTCCAACGACAACCACAGCAGCTCAAACTACAACCACATCAGCTCCTACAACAACAACAGCTGCTCAAACGACAACCACAGCAGCTCCAACAACAACAACTGCAGCTCCAACAACAACCACAGCAGCTCCAACTACAACCACAGCAGCTCCAACTACAACCACGGCAGCTCCAACGACAACAACTGCAGCTCCAACAACAACCACAGCAGCTCCAACAACAACCACTGCAGCTCCAACAACAACCACAGCAGCTCCAACAACAACACCTGCTCCAACAACATCCACAGAAGCTCCAACAACAACCACAGCAGCTCCAACAACAACAACAGCAGCACCAACAACAACTACTGCAGCTCCAACAACAACCACAGCAGCTCCAACTACAACAATAGCTGCTCCAACAACAACTGCAGCTCCAACTACAACCACAGCTGCTCCAACGACAACAACAGCAGCTCAGACAACAACAACAGCTGCTCAAACAACAACCACAGCAGCTCCAACAACAACCACTGCATCTCCAACAACAACCACAGCAGCTCCAACAACAACAACAGCAGCTCCAACAACAACAACCCCTGCTCCAACAACAACTGCAGCTCCAACGACAACCACAGCAGCTCCGACAACAACAACAGCTGCTCCAACGACAACCACCGCAGCTCCAACAACAACCACTGCAGCTCCAACAACAACCACAGCAGCTCCAACAACAACAACAACAGCTGCTCCAACGACAACAACTGCAGCTCCAACAACAGCTGCTCCAACGACAACCACTGCAGCTCCAACAACAACAACAGCTGCACCAACGACAACAACTGCAGCTCCAACAACATCCACAGCAGCTCCAACTACAACCACAGCAGCTCCAACGATGACCACAGCAGCTCCAACTACAACCACAGCAGCTCAAACAACAACAACAGCTGCTCCAACGACAACCACAGCAGCTCCAACAACAACAACCCCTGCTCCAACAACAACCACAGCAGCTCCAACAACAACCACTGCAGCTCCAACAACAACCACAGCAGCTCCAACAACAACAACACCTGCTCCAACAACAACCACAGCAGCTCCAACAACAACCACAACAGCTCCAAGAACAACAACAGCAGCACCAACGACAACTACTGCAGCTCCAACAACAACCACAGCAGCTCCAACTACAACAATAGCTGCTCCAACAACAACTGCAGCTCCAACTACAACCACAGCTGCTCCAACGACAACAACAGCAGCTCCGACAACAACAACAGCTGCTCCAACAACAAACACAGCAGCTCCAACAACAACCACTGCAGCTCCAACAACAACCACAGCAGCTCCAACAACAACAACAGCTGCTCCAACGACAACCACAGCAGCTCCAACAACAACAACGCCTGCTCCAACAACAACTGCAGCTCCAACGACAACAACAGCAGCTCCGACAACAACAACAGCTGCTCCAACGACAACCACCGCAGCTCCAACAACAACCAGTGCAGCTCCAACAACAACCACAGCAGCTCCAACGACAACAACAGCTGCACCAACGACAACAACTGCAGCTCCAACAACAACCACAGCAGCTCCAACTACAACCACAGCAGCTCCAACTACAACCACAGCAGCTCCAACAACGACCACTGCAGCTCCAACTACAACCACAGCAGCTCAAACAACAACAACAGCTGCTCCAACGACAACCACAGCAGCTCCAACGACAACCACAGCAGCTCCAACGACAACACCTGCTCCAACAACAACCACAGCTGCTCCGACAACAACCACAGCAGCTCCAACAACAACCACAACACCTGCTCCAACAACAACCACAGCAGCTCCAACAACAACCACTGCAGCTCCAACAACAACTACTGCAGCTCCAACAACAACCACAGCAGCTCCAACTACAACCACAGCTGCTCAAACGACAACCACAGCAGCTCAAACTACAACCACATCAGCTCCTACAACAACAACAGCTGCTCAAACGACAACCACAGCAGCTCCAACAACAACAACTGCAGCTCCAACAACAACCACAGCAGCTCCAACTACAACCACAGCAACTCCAACTACAACCACGGCAGCTCCAACGACAACAACTGCAGCTCCAACAACAACCACAGCAGCTCCAACAACAACCACTGCAGCTCCAACAACAACCACAGCAGCTCCAACAACAACAACACCAGCTCCAACAACAACCACAGCAGCTCCAACTACAACAATAGCTGCTCCAACAACAACTGCAGCTCCAACTACAACCACAGCTGCTCTAACGACAACCACAGCAGCTCCGACAACAACAACAGCTGCTCCAACAACAACCACAGCAGCTCCAACAACAACCACTGCAGCTCCAACAACAACCACAGCAGCTCCAACAACAACAACAGCAGCTCCAACAACAACAACCCCTGCTCCAACAACTGCAGCTCCAACGACAACCACAGCAGCTCCGACAACAACAACAGCTGCTCCAACGACAACCACCGCAGCTCCAACAACAACCACTGCAGCTCCAACAACAACCACAGCAGCTCCAACAACAACAACAGCTGCTCCAACGACAACAACTGCAGCTCCAACAACAGCTGCTCCAACGTCAACCACAGCAGCTCCAACGACAACCACAGCAGCTCAAACGACAACACCTGCTCCAACAACAACCACAGCAGCTCCAACAACAACCACAACACCTGCTCCAATAACAACCACAGCAGCTCCAACAACAACCACAGCAGCTCCAACAACAACAACAACAGCTGCACCAACGACAACTACTGCAGCTCCAACAGCAACCACAGCAGCTCCAACAACAACCACAGCTGCTCCAACGACAACCACAGCAGCTCAAACTACAACCACAGCAGCTCCTACAACAACAACAGCTGCTCAAACGACAACCACAGCAGCTCCAACAACAACAACTGCAGCTCCAACAACAACCACAGCAGCTCCAACTACAACCACAGCAGCTCCAACTACAACCACGGCAGCTCCAACGACAACAACTGCAGCTCCAACAACAACCACAGCAGCTCCAACAACAACCACTGCAGCTCCAACTACAACCACAGCAGCTCCAACAACAACCACAGCTGCTCCAACGACAACCACAGCTGCTCCAACGACAACAACAGCAGCTCCGACAACAACAACAGCTGCTCCAACAACAACCACAGCAGCTCCAACAACAACCACTGCAGCTCCAACAACAACCACAGCAGCTCCAACAACAACAACCCCTGCTCCAACAACAACTGCAGCTCCAACAACAACCACAGCAGCTCCAACAACAACAACCCCTGCTCCAACAACAACAGCAGCTCCAACAACAACCACTGCAGCTCCAACAACAACCACAGCAGCTCCAACAACAACAACAGCTGCTCCAACGACAACAACTGCAGATCCAACAACAACCACTGCAGCTCCAACGACAACCACAGCAGCTCAAACGACAACACCTGCTCCAACAACAACCACAGCAGCTCCAACAACAACCACAACACCTGCTCCAACAACAACCACAGCAGCTCCAACAACAACCACAGCAGCTCCAACAACAACAGTTGCACCAACGACAACTACTGCAGCTCCAACAACAACCACAGCAGCTCCAACTACAACCACAGCTGCTCCAACGACAACCACAGCAGCTCAAACTACAACCACATCAGCTCCTACAACAACAACAGCTGCTCAAACGACAACCACAGCAGCTCCAACAACAACAACTGCAGCTCCAACAACAACCACAGCAGCTCCAACTACAACCACAGCAACTCCAACTACAACCACGGCAGCTCCAACGACAACAACTGCAGCTCCAACAACAACCACAGCAGCTCGGACAACAACCACAGCAGCTCCAACAACACCAACACCAGCTCCAACAACAACCACAGCAACTCCAACTACAACAATAGCTGCTCCAACAACAACTGCAGCTCCAACTACAACCACAGCTGCTCCAACGACACCAACAGCAGCTCCGACAACAACAACAGCTGCTCCAACAACAACCACAGCAGCTCCAACAACAACCACTGCAGCTCCAACAACAACCACAGCAGCTCCAACAACAACCACAGCAGCTCCAACAACAACAACCCCTGCTCCAACAACAACTGCAGCTCCAACGACAACCACATCAGCTCCGACAACAACAACAGCTGCTCCAACGACAACCACCGCAGCTCCAACAACAACCACAGCAGCTCCAACTACAACCACAGCAACTCCAACTACAACCACGGCAGCTCCAACGACAACAACTGCAGCTCCAACAACAACCACAGCAGCTCGGACAACAACCACAGCAGCTCCAACAACACCAACACCAGCTCCAACAACAACCACAGCAACTCCAACTACAACAATAGCTGCTCCAACAACAACTGCAGCTCCAACTACAACCACAGCTGCTCCAACGACACCAACAGCAGCTCCGACAACAACAACAGCTGCTCCAACAACAACCACAGCAGCTCCAACAACAACCACTGCAGCTCCAACAACAACCACAGCAGCTCCAACAACAACCACAGCAGCTCCAACAACAACAACCCCTGCTCCAACAACAACTGCAGCTCCAACGACAACCACATCAGCTCCGACAACAACAACAGCTGCTCCAACGACAACCACCGCAGCTCCAACAACAACCACTGCAGCTCCAACAACAACCACAGCAGCTCCAACAACAACCACAGCAGCTCCAACAACAACAACCCCTGCTCCAACAACAACTGCAGCTCCAACGACAACCACATCAGCTCCGACAACAACAACAGCTGCTCCAACGACAACCACCGCAGCTCCAACAACAACCACTGCAGCTCCAACAACAACCACAGCAGCTCCAACAACAACAACTACTCCAACGACAACAACTGCAGCTCCAACAACAGCTGCTCCAACGACAACCACAGCAGCTCCAACAACAACAACAACAGCTGCACCAACGACAACAACAGCAGCTCCTACAACAACAACAGCTGCTCAAACGACAACCACAGCAGCTCCAACAACAACAACTGCAGCTCCAACAACAACCACAGCAGCTCCAACTACAACCACAGCAGCTCCAACTACAACCACGGCAGCTCCAACGACAACAACTGCAGCTCCAACAACAACCACAGCAGCTCCAACAACAACCACTGCAGCTCCAACTACAACCACAGCAGCTCCAACAACAACCACAGCTGCTCCAACGACAACCACAGCTGCTCCAACGACAACAACAGCAGCTCCGACAACAACAACAGCTGCTCCAACAACAACCACAGCAGCTCCAACAACAACCACTGCAGCTCCAACAACAACCACAGCAGCTCCAACAACAACAACCCCTGCTCCAACAACAACTGCAGCTCCAACAACAACCACAGCAGCTCCAACAACAACAACCCCTGCTCCAACAACAACTGCAGCTCCAACAACAACCACTGCAGCTCCAACAACAACCACAGCAGCTCCAACAACAACAACAGCTGCTCCAACGACAACAACTGCAGATCCAACAACAACCACTGCAGCTCCAACGACAACCACAGCAGCTCAAACGACAACACCTGCTCCAACAACAACCACAGCAGCTCCAACAACAACCACAACACCTGCTCCAACAACAACCAAAGCAGCTCCAACAACAACCACAGCAGCTCCAACAACAACAGTTGCACCAACGACAACTACTGCAGCTCCAACAACAACCACAGCAGCTCCAACTACAACCACAGCTGCTCCAACGACAACCACAGCAGCTCAAACTACAACCACATCAGCTCCTACAACAACAACAGCTGCTCAAACGACAACCACAGCAGCTCCAACAACAACAACTGCAGCTCCAACAACAACCACAGCAGCTCCAACTACAACCACAGCAACTCCAACTACAACCACGGCAGCTCCAACGACAACAACTGCAGCTCCAACAACAACCACAGCAGCTCGGACAACAACCACAGCAGCTCCAACAACACCAACACCAGCTCCAACAACAACCACAGCAACTCCAACTACAACAATAGCTGCTCCAACAACAACTGCAGCTCCAACTACAACCACAGCTGCTCCAACGACACCAACAGCAGCTCCGACAACAACAACAGCTGCTCCAACAACAACCACAGCAGCTCCAACAACAACCACTGCAGCTCCAACAACAACCACAGCAGCTCCAACAACAACCACAGCAGCTCCAACAACAACAACCCCTGCTCCAACAACAACTGCAGCTCCAACGACAACCACATCAGCTCCGACAACAACAACAGCTGCTCCAACGACAACCACCGCAGCTCCAACAACAACCACTGCAGCTCCAACAACAACCACAGCAGCTCCAACAACAACAACTACTCCAACGACAACAACTGCAGCTCCAACAACAGCTGCTCCAACGACAACCACAGCAGCTCCAACAACAACAACAACAGCTGCACCAACGACAACAACAGCAGCTCCAACAACAACAACCCCTGCTCCAACAACAACTGCAGCTCCAACGACAACCACAGCAGCTCCAACAACAACCACTGCAGCTCCAACAACAACCACAGGAGCTCCAACTACAACCACAGCAGCTCCAACAACAACAACAGCTGCTCCAACGACAGCTTTTCCAACGACAACCACTGCAGCTCCAACAACAACAACAGCTGCACCAACGACAACAACAGCTGCACCAACGACAACAACTGCAGCTCCAACGACAACCACAGCAGCTCCAACAACAACCACCGCAGCTCCAACAACAACCACTGCAGCTCCAACAACAACCACAGCAGCTCCAACAACAACAACAGCTGCTCCAACGACAGCTTTTCCAACGACAACCACTGCAGCTCCAACAACAACAACAGCTGCACCAACGACAACAACAGCTGCACCAACGACAACAACTGCAGCTCCAACAACAACCACAGGAGCTCCAACTACAACCCCAGCAGCTCCAACTACAACCACGGCAGCTCCAACGACAACAACTGCAGCTCCAAGAACAACCACAGCAGCTCCAACAACGACCACTACAGCTCCAACTACAACCACAGCAGCTCCGACAATAACAACAGCTGCTCCAACTACAACCACAGCAGCTCCAACTACAACCACAGCAGCTCCAACTACAACCACCGCAGCTCCAACAACAACCACAGCAGCTCCAACGACAACAACTGCAGCTCCAACAACAGCTGCTCCAACGACAACCACTGCAGCTCCAACAACAACAACAGCTGCACCAATGACAACAACAGCTGCACCAACGACAACAACTGCAGCTCCAACAACAACCACAGCAGCTCCAACTACAACCACAGCAGATCAAACAACAACAACAGCTGCTCCAACGACAACCAAAGCAGCTCCAACAACAACAACAACAGCTGCACCAACGACAACAACAGCAGCTCCAACAACAACAACCCCTGCTCCAACAACAACTGCAGCTCCAACGACAACCACAGCAGCTCCGACAACAACAACAGCTGCTCCAACGACAACAACTGCAGC
Organism: Symphodus melops; assembly: GCF_947650265.1. Classification (NCBI taxonomy): domain Eukaryota; kingdom Metazoa; phylum Chordata; class Actinopteri; order Labriformes; family Labridae; genus Symphodus; species Symphodus melops. The sequence goes on from NC_136710.1 coordinate 9,682,625, forward strand.
TCCAACAACAGCTGCTCCAACGTCAACCACAGCAGCTCCAACGACAACCACAGCAGCTCAAACGACAACACCTGCTCCAACAACAACCACAGCAGCTCCAACAACAACCACAACACCTGCTCCAACAACAACCACAGCAGCTCCAACAACAACCACAGCTGCTCCAACGACAACCACAGCAGCTCAAACTACAACCACAGCAGCTCCTACAACAACAACAGCTGCTCAAACGACAACCACAGCAGCTCCAACAACAACAACTGCAGCTCCAACAACAACCACAGCAGCTCCAACTACAACCACAGCAGCTCCAACTACAACCACGGCAGCTCCAACGACAACAACTGCAGCTCCAACAACAACCACAGCAGCTCCAACAACAACCACTGCAGCTCCAACTACAACCACAGCAGCTCCAACAACAACCACAGCTGCTCCAACGACAACCACAGCTGCTCCAACGACAACAACAGCAGCTCCGACAACAACCACAGCAGCTCCAACAACAACAACCCCTGCTCCAACAACAACCACAGCAGCTCCAACAACAACCACTGCAGCTCCAACAACAACCACAGCAGCTCCAACAACAACAACCCCTGTTCCAACAACAACTGCAGCTCCAACGACAACCACAGCAGCTCCGACAACAACAACAGCTGCTCCAACGACAACCACCGCAGCTCCAACAACAACCACTGCAGCTCCAACAACAACCACAGCAGCTCCAACAACAACAACAGCTGCTCCAACGACAACAACTGCAGATCCAACAACAACCACTGCAGCTCCAACGACAACCACAGCAGCTCAAACGACAACACCTGCTCCAACAACAACCACAGCAGCTCCAACAACAACCACAACACCTGCTCCAACAACAACCACAGCAGCTCCAACAACAACCACAGCAGCTCCAACAACAACAGTTGCACCAACGACAACTACTGCAGCTCCAACAACAACCACAGCAGCTCCAACTACAACCACAGCTGCTCCAACGACAACCACAGCAGCTCAAACTACAACCACATCAGCTCCTACAACAACAACAGCTGCTCAAACGACAACCACAGCAGCTCCAACAACAACAACTGCAGCTCCAAGAACAACCACAGCAGCTCCAACTACAACCACAGCAACTCCAACTACAACCACGGCAGCTCCAACGACAACAACTGCAGCTCCAACAACAACCACAGCAGCTCCAACAACAACCACAGCAGCTCCAACAACACCAACACCAGCTCCAACAACAACCACAGCAACTCCAACTACAACAATAGCTGCTCCAACAACAACTGCAGCTCCAACTACAACCACAGCTGCTCCAACGACACCAACAGCAGCTCCGACAACAACAACAGCTGCTCCAACAACAACCACAGCAGCTCCAACAACAACCACTGCAGCTCCAACAACAACCACAGCAGCTCCAACAACAACCACAGCAGCTCCAACAACAACAACCCCTGCTCCAACAACAACTGCAGCTCCAACGACAACCACATCAGCTCCGACAACAACAACAGCTGCTCCAACGACAACCACCGCAGCTCCAACAACAACCACTGCAGCTCCAACAACAACCACAGCAGCTCCAACAACAACAACTGCTCCAACGACAACAACTGCAGCTCCAACAACAGCTGCTCCAACGACAACCACAGCAGCTCCAACAACAACAACAACAGCTGCACCAACGACAACAACAGCAGCTCCAACAACAACAACCCCTGCTCCAACAACAACTGCAGCTCCAACGACAACCACAGCAGCTCCGACAACAACAACAGCTGCTCCAACGACAACCACCGCAGCTCCAACAACAACCACTGCAGCTCCAACAACAACCACAGGAGCTCCAACTACAACCACAGCAGCTCCAACTACAACCACGGCAGCTCCAACAACAACCACTGCAGCTCCAACAACAACCACAGCAACTCCAACAACAACAACACCTGCTCCAACAACAACTGCAGCTCCAACTACAACCACAGCTGCTCCAACGACAACCACAGCAGCTCAAACTACAACCACAGCAGCTCCTACAACAACAACAGCTGCACCAACGACAACAAAAGCTGCACCAACGACAACAACTGCAGCTCCAACAACAACCACAGGAGCTCCAACTACAACCACAGCAGCTCCAACTACAACCACGGCAGCTCCAACGACAACAACTGCAGCTCCAAGAACAACCACAGCAGCTCCAACAACGACCACTACAGCTCCAACTACAACCACAGCAGCTCAAACAACAACAACAGCTGCTCCAACGACAGCTTTTCCAACGACAACCACTGCAGCTCCAACAACAACAACAGCTGCACCAACGACAACAACTGCAGCTCCAACAACAACCACAGGAGCTCCAACTACAACCACAGCAGCTCCAACTACAACCACGGCAGCTCCAACGACAACCACTGCAGCTCCAACAACAACAACAGCTGCACCAACGACAACAACAGCTGCACCAACGACAACAACTGCAGCTCCAACAACAACCACAGCAGCTCCAACTACAACCACAGCAGATCAAACAACAACAACAGCTGCTCCAACGACAACCACAGCAGCTCCAACAACAACAACAACAGCTGCACCAACGACAACAACAGCAGCTCCAACAACAACAACCCCTGCTCCAACAACAACTGCAGCTCCAACGACAACCACAGCAGCTCCGACAACAACAACAGCTGCTCCAACGACAACCACCGCAGCTCCAACAACAACCACTGCAGCTCCAACAACCACAGCAGCTCCAACAACAACAACAGCTGCTCCAACGACAGCTTTTCCAACGACAACCACTGCAGCTCCAACAACAACAACAGCTGCACCAACGACAACAACTGCAGCTCAAACAACAACCACAGGAGCTCCAACTACAACCACAGCAGCTCCAACGACAACACCTGCTCCAACAACAACCACAGCAGCTCCAACAACAACCACATTAGCTCCAACAACAACCACAGCAGCTCCAACAACAACAACAACAGCTGCCCCAACGACAACTACTGCAGCTCCAACTACAACCACAGCTGTTACAACGACAACCACAGCAGCTCAAACTACAACCACAGCAGCTCCTACAACAACAACAGCTGCTCAAACGACAACCACAGCAGCTCCAACAACAACAACTGCAGCTCCAACAACAACCACAGCAGCTCCAACTACAACCACGGCAGCTCCAACGACAACAACTGCAGCTCCAACAACAACCACAGCAGCTCCAACAACGACCACAGCAGCTCCAACGACAACCACAGCAGCTCCAACGACAACACCTGCTCCAACAACAACAACAGCTGCTCCAACGACAGCTGCTCCAACGACAACCACTGCAGCTCCAACAACAACAACAGCTGCACCAACGACAACAACAGCTTCACCAACGACAACAACTGCAGCTCCAACAACAACCACAGCAGCTCCAACTACAACCACAGCAGCTCCAACTACAACCACAGCTGCTCCAACGACAACCACAGCAGCTCAAACTACAACCACAGCAGCTCCTACAACAACAACAGCTGCACCAACGACAACAACAGCTGCACCAACGACAACAACTGCAGCTCCAACAACAACCACAGCAGCTCCAACTACAACCACGGCAGCTCCAACTACAACCACGGCAGCTCCAACGACAACAACTGCAGCTCCAACAACAACCACAGCAGCTCCAACAACGACCACAGCAGCTCCAACGACAACCACAGCAGCTCCAACGACAACACCTGCTCCAACAACAACAACAGCTGCTCCAACGACAGCTGCTCCAACGACAACCACTGCAGCTCCAACAACAACAACAGCTGCACCAACGACAACAACAGCTTCACCAACGACAACAACTGCAGCTCCAACAACAACCACAGCAGCTCCAACTACAACCACAGCAGCTCCAACTACAACCACGGCAGCTCCAATGACAACAACTGCAGCTCCAACAACAACCACAGCAGCTCCAACAACGACCACGGCAGCTCCAACGACAACAACTGCAGCTCCAACTACAACCACAGCTGCTCCAACGACAACCACAGCAGCTCCGACAACAACAACAGCTGCTCCAACGACAACCACCGCAGCTCCAACAACAACAACTGCAGCTCCAACAACAACCACAGCAGCTCCAACTACAACTACTGCAGCTCCAACAACAACCACAGCAGCTCAAACTACAACCACAGCAGCTCCAACAACAACAACAGCTGCTCCAACGACAACCACAGCAGCTCCAACAACAGCTGCACCAACGACAACAACAGCTGCACCAACGACAACAACTGCAGCTCCAACAACAACCACAGCAGCTCCAACAACAACCACTGCAGCTCCAACAACAACCAAAGCAGCTCCAACAACAACCACAGCAGCTCCAACAACAACAACACCTGCACCAACGACAACTACTGCAGCTCCAACAACAACAACAGCAGCTCCAACAACAACAACCCCTGCTCCAACAACAACTGCAGCTCCAACGACAACCACAGCAGCTCCAACAACAACAACAGCAGCTCCTACAACAACCACAACAGCTCCAACTACAACCACAGCAGCTCCAACGACAACAACTGCAGCTGCTCCAACAACCACAGCAGCTCCAACAACAACCACAGCAGCTCCAACGACAACAACTGCAGCTGCTGCAACAACCACAGCAGCTCCAACAACAACCACAGCAGCTCAAACGACAACCACAGCATCTCCGACAACAACAACAGCTGCTCCAACGACAACCACTGCAGCTCCAACAACAACAACAGCTGCACCAACGACAACAACAGCTGCACCAACGACAACAACTGCAGCTCCAACAACAACCACATCAGCTCCAACTACAACCACGGCAGCTCCAACGACCACTGCAGCTCCAACTACAACCACAGCAGCTCAAACAACAACAACAGCTGCTCCAACGACAACAACTGCAGCTCCAACAACAGCTGCTCCAACGACAACCACAGCAGCTCCAACAACGACCACAGCAGCTCCAACTACAACCACAGCAGATCAAACAACAACAACAGCTGCTCCAACGACAACCACAGCAGCTCCAACAACAACAACAACAGCTGCACCAACGACAACAACAGCAGCTCCAACAACAACAACCCCTGCTCCAACAACAACTGCAGCTCCAACGACAACCACAGCAGCTCCGACAACAACAACAGCTGCTCCAACGACAACAACAGCAGCTCCAACAACAACAACCCCTGCTCCAACAACAACTGAAGCTCCAACGACAACCACAGCAGCTCCAACAACAACCACAGCAGCTCCTACAACAACCACAGCAGCTCCAACTACAACCAAAGCAGCTCCAACGACAACAACTGCAGCTGCTCCAACAACCACAGCAGCTCCAACAACAACCACAGCAGCTCCAACGACAACAACTGCAGCTGCTCCAACAACCACAGCAGCTCCAACAACAACCACAGCAGCTCAAACGACAACCACAGCATCTCCGACAACAACAACAGCTGCTCCAACGACAACCACTGCAGCTCCAACAACAACAACAGCTGCACCAACGACAACAACAGCTGCACCAACGACAACAACTGCAGCTCCAACAACAACCACATCAGCTCCTACTACAACCACAGCAGCTCCAACTACAACCACGGCAGCTCCAACGACAACAACGGCAGCTCTAACAACAACCACTGCAGCTTCAACTACAACCACAGCAGCTCAAACAACAACAACAGCTGCTCCAACGACAACAACTGCAACTCCAACAACAGCTGCACCAACGACAACAATTTCAGCTACAACAACAACCACAGCAGCTCTAACTACAACCACAGCTGCTCCAACGACAACCACAGCAGCTCAAACTACAACCACAGCAGCTCTTACAACAACCACAGCAGCTCCAACTACAACCACAGCAGCTCCTACAACAACCACAGCAGCTCAGACAACAACCACAGCAGCTCCAACTACAACCACAGCAGCTCCAACGACAACAACTGCAGCTCCTACAACAACCACAGCAGCTCCAACTACAACTACAGCAGCTCCAACGACAACAACTGCAGCTCCAACAACAACCACAGCAGCTCCAACAACAACCACTGCAGCTCCAACAACAACAGCTGCTCCAACGACAACCACAGCAGCTCCAACAACAACAACACCTGCTCCAACAACAACAACAGCAGCTCCAACAACAACCACAGCAGCTCCAACTACAACCACAGCAGTTCCAACGACCACAACTGCAGCTCCAACAACAACCACAGCAGCTCCAACAACAACAACAGCTGCACCAACGACAACTACTGCAGCTCCAACAGCAACCACAGCAGCTCCAACTACAACAACAGAAGCTCCAACAACAACTGCAGCTCCAACAACAACCACAGCAGCTCCAACTACAACCACAGCAGCTCCAACTACAACCACGGCAGCTCCAACGACAACAACTGCAGCTCCAACAACAACCACAGCAGCTCCAACAACGACCACGGCAGCTCCAACGACAACAACTGCAGCTCCAACTACAACCACAGCTGCTCCAACGACAACCACAGCAGCTCCGACAACAACAACAGCTGCTCCAACGACAACCACCGCAGCTCCAACAACAACAATTGCAGCTCCAACAACAACCACAGCAGCTCCAACTACAAATACTGCAGCTCCAACAACAACCACAGCAGCTCAAACTACAACCACAGCAGCTCCTACAACAACAACAGCTGCTCCAACGACAACCACAGCAGCTCCAACAACAGCTGCACCAACGACAACAACAGCTGCACCAACGACAACAACTGCAGCTCCAACAACAACCACAGCAGCTCCAACAACAACCACTGCAGCTCCAACAACAACCAAAGCAGCTCCAACAACAACCACAGCAGCTCCAACAACAACAACACCTGCACCAACGACAACTACTGCAGCTCCAACAACAACCACAGCAGCTCCAACTACAACAACAGCTGCTCCAACAACAACTGCAGCTCCAACTACAAACACAGCTGCTCCAACAACAACAACAGCAGCTCCGACAACAACAACAGCTGCTCCAACAACAACCACAGCAGCTCCAACAACAACCACTGCAGCTCCAACAACAACCACAGCAGCTCCAACAACAACAACAGCTGCTCCAACGACAACCACAGCAGCTCCAACAACAACAACCCCTGCTCCAACAACAACTGCAGCTCCAACGACAACCACAGCAGCTCCGACAACAACAACAGCTGCTCCAACGACAACCACGGCAGCTCCAACAACAACCACTGCAGCTCCAACAACAACCACAGCAGCTCCAACAACAACAACAGCTGCTCCAACGACAACAACTGCAGCTCCAACAACAGATGCTCCAACGACAACCACTGCAGCTCCAACAACAACCACAGCAGCTCCAACAACGACCACAGCAGCTCCAACTACAACGAGAGCAGATCAAACAACAACAACAACAGCTGCACCAACAACAACAACAGCTGCTCCAACGACAACCACAGCAGCTCCAACAACAACAACAACAGCTGCACCAACGACAACAACAGCAGCTCCAACAACAACAACCCCTACTCCAACAACAACTGCAGCTCCAACGACAACCACAGCAGCTCCGACATCAACAACAGCTGCTCCAACGACAACAACAGCAGCTCCAACAACAGATGCTCCAACGACAACCACTGCAGCTCCAACAACAACCACAGCAGCTCCAAAGACAACCACAGCAGCTCCAACAACAACAACAACAGCTGCACCAACAACAACAACAGCTGCTCCAACGACAACCACAGCAGCTCCAACAACAACAACAACAGCTGCACCAACGACAACAACAGCAGCTCCAACAACAACAACCCCTACTCCAACAACAACTGCAGCTCCAACGACAACCACAGCAGCTCCGACAACAACAACAGCTGCTCCAACGACAACAACAGCAGCTCCAACAACAACAACCCCTGCTCCAACAACAACTGCAGCTCCAACGACAACCACAGCAGCTCCAACAACAACCACAGCAGCTCCTACAACAACCACAGCAGCTCCAACTACAACCACAGCAGCTCCAACGACAACAACTGCAGCTGCTCCAACAACCACAGCAGCTCCAACAACAACCACAGCAGCTCCAACAACAACCACAGCAGCTCAAACGACAACCACAGCATCTCCGACAACAACAACAGCTGCTCCAACGACAACCACTGCAGCTCCAACAACAACAACAACTGCACCAGCGACAACAACAGCTGCACCAACGACAACAACTGCAGCTCCAACAACAACCACATCAGCTCCAACTACAACTACAGCAGCTCCAACTACAACCACGGCAGCTCCAACGACAACAACGGCAGCTCTAACAACAACCACTGCAGCTCCAACTACAACCACAGCAGCTCAAACAACAACAACAGCTGCTCCAACGACAACAACTGCAACTCCAACAACAGCTGCACCAACAACAACAATTTCAGCTCCAACAACAACCACAGCAGCTCCAACTACAACCACAGCTACTCCAACGACAACCACAGCAGCTCAAACTACAACCACAGCAGCTCTTACAACAACCACAGCAGCTCCAACTACAACCACAGCAGCTCCTACAACAACCACAGCAGCTCAGACAACAACCACAGCAGCTCCAACTACAACCACAGCAGCTCCAACGACAACAACTGCAGCTCCTACAACAACCACAGCAGCTCAAACTACAACCACAGCAGCTCCAACGACAACAACTGCAGCTCCAACAACAACCACAGCAGCTCCAACAACAACCACTGCAGCTCCAACAACAACAGCTGCTCCAACGACAACCACAGCAGCTCCAACAACAACAACACCTGCTCCAACAACAACAACAGCAGCTCCAACAACAACCACAGCAGCTCCAACTACAACCACAGCAGTTCCAACGACCACAACTGCAGCTCCAACAACAACCACAGCAGCTCCAACAACAACAACAGCTGCACCAACGACAACTACTGCAGCTCCAACAACAACCACAGCAGCTCCAACTACAACAACAGAAGCTCCAACAACAACTGCAGCTCCAACTACAACCACAACTGCTCCAACGACAACCACAGCAGCTCCGACAATAACAACAGCTGCTCCAACGACAACCACCGCAGCTCCAACAACAACCACGGCAGCTCCAACAACAACAGCTGCTCCAACGACAACAACTGCAACTCCAACAACAGCTGCTCCAACGACAACCATTGCAGCTCCAACAACAACAACAGCTGCACCAACGACAACAACAGCTGCACCAACGACAACAATTTCAACTCCAACAACAACCACAGCAGCTCCAACTACAACCACAGCTGCTCCAACGACAACCACAGCAGCTCAAACTACAACCACAGCAGCTCCTACAACAACCAGAGCAGCTCCAACTACAACCACAGCAGCTCCTACAACAACCACAGCAGCTCCGACAATAACAACAGCTGCTCCAACGACAACCACCGCAGCTCCAACAACAACCACGGCAGCTCCAACAACAACAACAGCTGCTCCAACGACAACAACTGCAACTCCAACAACAGCTGCTCCAACGACAACCATTGCAGCTCCAACAACAACAACAGCTGCACCAACGACAACAACAGCTGCACCAACGACAACAACTGCAGCTCCTACAACAACCACAGCAGCTCCAACTACAACCACAGCAGCTCCAACGACAACAACTGCAGCTCCAACAACAACCACAGCAGCTCCAACAACAACCACTGCAGCTCCAACAACAACAACAGCTGCTCCAACGACAACCACAGCAGCTCCAACAACAACAACACCTGCTCCATCAACAACAACAGCAACTCCAACAACAACCACAGCAGCTCCAACTACAACCACAGCAGCTCCAACAAGAACAACTGCAGCTCCTGCAGCAACCACAGCAGCTCCAACTACAACCACAGCAGCTCCAACGACAACAACTGCAGCTCCAACAACAACCACAGCAGCTCCAACAACAACAACTGCAGCTCCAACAACAACCACAGCAGCTCCAACAACAGCTAGTCCAACGACAACCACAGCAGCTCCAACAACAACAACACCTGCTCCAACAACAACCACAGCAGCTCCAACAACAACCACAGAAGCTCCAACAACAACAACAGCTGCACCAACGACAACTACTGCAGCTCCAACAACAACCACAGCAGCTCCAACTACAACAACAGCTGCTCCAACAACAACTGCAGCTCCAACTACAACCACAGCTGCTCCAACGACAACCACAGCAGCTCCAACAACAACAACAGCTGCTCCAACGACAACAACTGCGGCTCCAACAACTGCTGCTCCAACGACGACTGCAGCTCCAACAACAACAACAGCTGCACCAACAACAACAACAGCTGCACCAACGACAACAATTGCAGCACCAACAACAACCACAGCAGCTCCAACTACAACCACAGCTTCTCCAACGACAACCACAGCAGCTCAAACGACAACCACAGCAGCTCCTACAACAACCACAGCAGCTCCAACTACAACCACAGCAGCTCCGACAACAACCAAAGCAGCTCGAACTACAACCACAGCAGCTCCAACAACAACAACAGCAGCTCCAACAACAACCACTGCAGCTCCAACAACAACCACAGCAGCTCCAACAACAACAACAGCTGCTCCAACGACAACCACAGCAGCTCCAACAACAACAACACCTGCTCCAACAACAACCACAGCAGCTCCAACAACAACCACAGCAGCTCCAACAACAACAACAGCTGCACCAACGACAACCACAGCAGCTACAACAACAACCACAGCAGCTCCAACTACAACAACAGCTGCTCCAACAACAACTGCAGCTCCAACTAAAACCACAGCAGCTCCGACAACAACAACAGCTGCACCAACGACAACAACTGTAGCTCCAACAACAACTACTGCAGCTCCAACAACAACCACAGCTGCTCCAACGACAACCACAGCAGCTCCAACAACAACCACAGCAGCTCCAACAACAACAACAGCTGCTCCAACGACAACCAGAGCAGCTCCAACAACAACACCTGCTCCAACAACAACCACAGCAGCTCCAACAACAACCACAGCAGCTCCAACAACAACAACAGCTGCACCAACGACAACCACAGCAGCTACAACAACAACCACAGCAGCTCCAACTACAACAACAGCTGCAACTACAACAACTGCAGCTCCAACTACAACTGCAGCTCCAACTACAACCACAGCAGCTCCGACAACAACAACAGCTGCACCAACGACAACAACTGTAGCTCCAACAACAACTACTGCAGCTCCAACAACAACCACAGCTGCTCCAACGACAACCACAGCAGCTCCAACAACAACCACAGCAGCTCCAACAACAACAACAGCTGCACCAACGACAACAACTGCAGCTCCAACAACAACAACAGCAGCTCCAACTACAATCACAGCTGCTCAAACGACAACCACAGCAGCTCCAACTACAACCACAGCAGCTCCTACAACAACCACAATAGCTCCAACAACAACCACAGCAGCTCCAACAACAACAACAGCTGCACCAACGACAACAACTGCAGCTCCATCAACAACCACAGCAGCTCCAACTACAACCACAGCAGCTCCAACAACAACCACAGCAGCTCCAACTACAACCACAGCAGCTCCAACAACAACCACAGCTTCACTAACGACAACTGCAGCTCCAACAACAACCACTGCAGCTCAAACTACAACCACAGCAGCTCCAACTACAACAACAGCAGCTCCAATCACAACTGCAGCTCCAACAACAACTGCAGCTCCAACTACAACCACAGCTGCTCCAACGACAACCACAGCAGCTCCAACGACAATCACAGCAGCTCCAACAACAACAACTGCAGCTCCAACAACCACTGCAGCTACAACAACGACCACTGCTGCTCCAACAACAACCACAGCTGCTCCAACGACAACAACTGCAGCTCCAACGACAACAACTGCAGTTCCAACAACAACCACAGCAGCTCCAACAACAACAACAACAGCTGCTCCAACGACAACCACAGCAGCTACAACAACAACAGCTGCACCAACGACAACAACTGCAGCTCCAACAACAACCACAGCAGCTCCAACTGCAACAACAGTAGCTCCAACGACAACTGCAGCTCCAACAACAACTGCAGCTCCAACTACAACCACAGCTGCTCCAACGACAACCACAGCAGCTCCGACAACAACCACTGCAGCTCCAACTACAACCACAGCAGCTCCAACAACGACCACTGCTGCTCCGACAACAACCACAGCAGCTCCAACGACAACCACAGCAGCTCCAACAACAACAACAGCTGCTCCAACGACAACAACTGCAGCTCCAACAACAACAGCTGCTCCAACGACAACAACAGCGGCACCAACAACAAGAACAACAGCTTCTCCAACAACCACAACAGCAGCAGCAACAACAACAACAGCAGCTCCACCAACAACCACAGCAGCTCCAGCTACAACCACAGCTGCTGTACCTGTTTATACAGTTAATGCTGAGTTGGAAAACGAAATCTTTACAGATGATCTAAATAACCCCAGCACTGCTAAATATCAAGATCTTGAAGGAAAAGTTGTAGGAAGAGTGAGTATGTTCAAGTTGTATTGCATTTTTCATGACTTCATCTGTGGCATCCACAAGTTATCAAACAGATTGAGTTATTTGTTTAAATTATGTTGAACCAATCCTTCGTCCATTTTTATTTGTGAAATGTTTGATCCTCGGAAAATTGTGGCTTAACCACCTAAAGGTCCTCATATCTTCCTGTTTTTTTTTTTCAGTGTAATGCCATATACCGAAGAAAATATGGTATCCGCTTTGTCAAATGCAGTTTGAATGGTTTCAGGTAAAAAAAAATTAAAAAAAAACAATTCTGATGTTGTTTGATATAATTGATTTACAAATTATACACGATTTTTACTTTTAAATGGACTTTGTATTTTTCATATTTTAAGTCTCAGTAGCAGGCAGCAACAAAATTACCTCATGTGTTGTCCCATTTCGTATCATTATACAGACGTCGTACACAACGAGCTGACAGTGTTGACGCAGATCTTGCAATTACTTTCAACCGGACTACTCCAACTGCAGACCTCCCACAGAATAGCGCTGTTGCTCAAACTCTTGTTCAAGCTGCAAATGAAAACAATACCTTTGGTGTGAGCTTTAATCCTGCTGCAGTTTCTGTAGTAGGTAAGTAATCATCACTCTTCACTATTTCGTGTAAGGTTTGTGAATTTTACATCAGTGGCCATTTTATAGCAACTCTGAAAAAGAAATCTACCTGGTTTGAGCACAAATGATCTTTAACATATTACTTGACAATGTTTTTTCATAGATGGTCCTGTTCCAGTTGCAACTGTAGCTCCTACCACTGCAGTTCCAGCCACTGCAGCTCCTACTACTGCAGCTCCTACCACTGCAGTTCCAGCCACTGCAGCTCCTACCACTGCAGCTCCAGCCACTGCAGCTCCAGCCACTGCAGCACCTACTTCTGCACCAAATATACTTGTAAATGTGACTTTCAGATCTCTTCTCACCTCTTTTACAACTGATTTGCTGAATCCATCATCCGTGGCTTTTCAGAGTCGATCTTCAATGATAAAGACACAGGTATGTTCATTATCTGATCACAATGATCTGATCTAATACTTATCTAACGCACAATTATGTGACATAAGGTACAATATTACATTAAATTGTCTTGAATCTTTGTTTTTGTTTCTACAGCTTGAACCTCGGTTTGGAATTGCTTTCCCATCCTCATTCCAGTTTTTGAACGTCATTGCCTTCAGGTACTTTTTCCCAATGACCAAGATACAATTTAAAAACATTATCTTGAGCATGAATCTGACAATATTGTTTTTCTCTCCCTCTGCAGAAATGGATCAATCTTCAATGACCTGAGCCTTGTATTTAATAGCACATTTGTTCCTAACGGCACTCAGATTGCAGAAGTTTTGGTCAATGCATCATCGACAGTTGTTGGCTTTGACATTGAAGGAACTTCAATCATCATCAATGGCATTTGTAAGCATTAATTATGCTGTCTGATCAAAAATATATATCAAATTGCAAAACTGTTTAATTAATGTGTTTTCATTTTCTCATTTACAGCTTCAAGTGGAATAAGTCACAAGATCAGTCTTCTCACTGCATTGTGTCTGTTGCCCTTGTCATGGCTACTGTCAAACCAGCAATAGCATTAGCATTGATTGCAATTTCACTTCCAAGATGAGTGCCATTACTAGCATGGCAATTGTGGGGAGGAACTGATTTGTCTGCAATTTTGCCCTGATATAGCTATGACAGTGGATGACTTGTGTCTGTTGAAACTGAACAGAAATGTGGTCCATTGACTCATCACTAGAAATAAAAGCAAATAAATATGTAATAACACTATCTCTGAAGCTCTGGGATCTTGGAAAAGTATTGCACTGTATCTCAAAATTACATGCACTTTAGTAAACTAATGGAACACTTTCTTAATGGCAGTCAGAACAAAGTAGCTGGTGTCTGATTTATGGATGTTTTTAGCTTGCAGCACTGCTTTGAGCGGCATGAGACTCATGTCCATTGTGCAACCATTTTACTGTTAAATGTAAAAATGGTAAAAATTAAAACTCCAGATACCTGCGATGAAGCTCACTGGTGTTGCATGGTTTAATTATGTTTATATATTGTTTGCATACATAGACATAGTTGCTGTAAAGACTGAATAGAATAAAAGAGAACTGAGTTGATAGATCTGCCTATTGTCATAAATAACCAGCCTATCTGTTTGAGTCTGTATCAGGCAGCTATTCAATAACAGGACTGGATCAGTGCATACATACAGATAACCTTCCTATTGGCTCCATATTCATGTAAAATCCATGTCAAGATTCCATAGGGATCATTATAAAAAAAACCCTGCCATTAAAAGAAACAAGTAAGCTGCACAATCCTCAACTAATTTAATGTATAATTTTAATTTAGGGGCTTTAAGGGAATACCTATTTAAAACCAAAGCTCTTTAAATGTTCATATTTATTTCAACCATATTTATATAACCTTGTATTTCTGTATGTTGTGAGACGTTTTGTTGCTTGTACAATAACAGTCAAATACTTTACAATTAACATAATACACTTTATTTGAACATCTAATATTGTCTCGTGTGATATTTGATTTTTTTGTCTGTATATCATGTTTCTTGATATGTGATCATCATATATCTTTTATGCCAGATTTTAAGTACGTCTTCCTCTTTATTTGGGATGAAGTCCAGGTCTTCCCTTTTTTCTCTCAATGCCTAGAGGTCATTATTAATCTTTACTTCCCTCCCTTTACTCCAAGTTGTTCATGTATTTTTGATGCACTTGTTATCTATTTTTTGTTTTTGTGTTTTTCCAAGGAATGGTGAATATTTCCCTGAGTCTTTCAGTAAAGTCAACTCTATGGACCTCCATTTTGCCTGTTACTATCATTTAACCAGAAACGTACAGTCTGTATTTGATCTGTGTGGTGATAATTCAGAGAGGGCCAGTCCCCCATTTCTTTCGGACAGTTTAAGTCTTTTCATTTTTAACTCGGCTATTTATTGTTCCATACACATTTGAGTAACATTCAATCCCAATTCCTAAATGCTGTTGGGTTGACACGCAAAGAGAACATTTTCAATGAAGCTCTAGTGTAAGTTCATTAAGGAAGACTAAAAGTGATCCACCCTTCAGGTCTTTCTCATTCACCCTATCCCACGCGAGCACATTTCCGCTGTCAGTCTGGGTGTCTTTGGGTTAATTAGCTGTCCTGTCAGTGGATCTCATCTAACCAATGGCACAGCGTTCCTCCCTCACTTTCAGCCGATCATTTTTCTGCTCCCCTTTTAAATATGATTCTTTCTCTAGTTCCTTCAAGCTGGTGTTCGTGTGCCCCTCCACCACCGGTGATGGGGAGGTTTCTGTCAAGGCACACTTTCATATTATCATTGTAATAAATCATTTTCTTAAGATCACTTGTCTCTCCTGATTGAAATGATCTTCGGAGTATGTTCATGGTAATAGAATCAGTCCTTCCAAATAATGATAGGGGGACCAAACTCCATCTATTCAAGTCTTGTTTTATCGGGCCTCTAATTCATCATAATTGTGTTTACAGCTTAGTCATGTTCCTTGGAATTTCTATACCTAAATTGTTTACCTTCTCTCTATCCCACTTCCATGGATATTCTTTTTTAATTTCAGCTTCACATTTTTGTATATTCTGTTTATATCCTGAGATCATCCTGTAGTCTGTAAAAATCCCCATTAAAACTGGAGTATTTTTGGATTTTGTTAAATATAATATGTCATCAGCATATAATACTAATTTATATTGTGTGTCTGCAATTTCAATGCCTTCCGTTAACTCATTTTTTCATATATGCTCTGCCAGTGGCTCAATACACAAGGCGGAAATTAATGGTGTCAGAGGGTCCCCCTGTCTTGTACCTCTTCTGAACTCAAATTGACTTGATAATGTCCCATTGACTCTGAGTTGGGCTTTCGAGGTAAAATACATAGTTTGTAGCCATGAAATAAAAATCTAACAAAAACCAAAACTCTGACAGGTCTCTAAGATAAAAGGCCAGAACACCCTATCAAAGGCTTTTTCTGCGTCAAGGATAAGTACAAGCGCCCGTTCATTCTTTTTCTGTATATATGCTCTATTATATTGAGTGTGCGTCTGACATTGTCTAAATCTTTTGAAATCCATTTTAATCCAAGTCTACGATATTATCGGGCATGATTAAAGCCAATCTTTCAGCTAGTATATACTACTTAAAATTGTTGATTTATAGGCCTATAACATTCACATTTTGATGGATCTTTGCCCTCCTTCTGTATTACAGTTGCTCCATGAGTCTGGCCATATTTCATGTTCCAGTGCCCAGTTGAAGGAGTGAGTTATGTAGAATTGGAGTGAGTTGTGCTTTACACTCTTAAAATTATCCAGTAAATCCATGATCCATCACTACCTTGGCTATTATCTTTATTTACCCCCTGAATCACTGTCAATATTTCTTCAGTAGTGATTGGTGCAGTGAGTCTTTGATTTTGTACATCAGTCAATTTTGGCAGATTTATCCTTTGCAAAAAATATTAATATGAGATTCTTCTTTGTCAAGGCTATACAGCTGTCTGTAGTAGTCAGCAAGCTCTCCTGTTATTTCCTGTTTACCAGTTAAATTATCTGTTGCATTTCTCTGAATAAAGCTACATTTGATTTAGTCTGGATCTTTTATTAAAATACACAACTTGGTCAAGTAACTTCATTTTCATGTATAAAAGTATCTTCTGAAAATGATCAGTATAAGAGGTAGAGTAAATTTCTTTCAGTAAATACTCTTCGGTTTTGTAACTAGTATTACAATTTCATTACAGTACACATTAAACAATATACAATGTAAACATGAGTAGCTGTTGCCTTTACTCGAATTACTCTGTCTCCAGTATCACACATTCACACACAACTAATTCTCTTCTTAAGTCTATAAGAACCAAACATACACACAACAAAACAGAACGTGAAAAATCCAGATTAGCTCTCTGTAAAATGTCTGAATGATGAGCTAAAAAAAAAAAAAAACCCTCTTAATATTTTCACGTGCAACGTAATGTTACTTGCATGCAACAGGTGCGTTGGCCTAGCCTGCAAGTGCACAGCTTAACATATCTATTTCTGATATTTGTAAAAAATATTCGGCTTCAAAAATTATACTCTTACTGACAAAATTAACAACACCATTGTACAACCATTATACTGGTGTTTATGCGTGTGGTTTTGAGGATAAACCCACCTGTATGCAAATACAAAGCTGCAACGAAGTTAGACTCGCGTTCTGCGCTGCTGCAGGAATGGTGTTGCCAGATCTCGTGAGAGAAACAGGCAACCAGGGGTCTGTACTACGAAGCAGGATTTGAGGTTAGCGAGGTAATTTTAGGGTTAACCCGGGTTTTCAGTCCCACGAGGGTCGTTCACTTTTTACCTGTGTATAGCACCAAGGTAACTGACGCTGCACACCTCGCAGGTTATGCTGGAGATAGGCAAACTGTGAATATCTCACCAATCAGGTCTTTTGATCATGGAGCTTCCGGGGCTGATCGAAGGGGGGTGTCCCGCATGATTTTTACATTAGGCTATAGTCCGTGAAGTTAATGGTTATTTTTCACTGATATTCTTCGTCCTTCAACAGATACTGAAAAAAGCACCGGAGCATTTGAGTTGTGATTTTAAGATGGAGGCTTTGAATTGTATTTTCATATGAATATTTAATGTATCCATGCCGCTCTGTTTGTGAGGGTCAGAGCCGCAGCTGAAATATAACTTCTCAAAATTGTTCTACTCGCCACTTTAAAGAGTCAGAGCAACATACTCAGTTGAGAGAAAAAACAGGAGTTATTATAGTAATTTCTAGTGCTCACGTTTTCTAGCAAGAAAGGGGGGGGGGGGGGAGACAAACAAGTGGACTTGGCAACACTGCGGCACACGTACTATGCGCCCTCTAGTGACCTGATCAAGTATCGCAATTACATTGTAACAAGTTTAATGCACTGAAATGTGGCTTTAAATATTTATTTTAGACATTAAAAATGGATATGGGTCTCTTTTAACTAATTTTATTTGTTCTTTTAGAAACTAACTGTTTTGATACATAATATTGATGCCATTTTTTCTTTTTTTAAAATCTGGGAATCCATTTGTTAATAACCTTTCATTTTAGGTTAAGACAAGCATTTCAGTTAATTATCGACACATTTTTTTCAACCCGTTATAGCTACAGCGCTAAAAAGGTATAGGATAGCATTTATTTTCTTAGATCAGAGAGGAATAGTAAGCAGCTCGAGCATGAAGTAGTGTCCTCATACATTTATATGACTATTACGCAACATTTGATTTGGAATACAAGTTTCGGAGTTCTTTACCATGGAGTTCATCAGCTGTTTGATAACCTTCTGCTTTTGGGGGGGCAGTCAAATCAAGAGTAACTCTCAGCGAATCTCCAGAACTATCAACAAACTGATCCAGGGGGAGAGACTAATGTTTTTTTTTTAGAGTTTTCAGCCAGACAAATACATTGTAATGAATTAAAAGTAGCTGACACAGAACCTGGCACAGAAGAACACTATACAGTCAAAACAAAATAGAAGACAAAACAACAATGCCAACAAATAGATATAAAGCCACATCGATAAACATGCAAAAAATAAAAATAAACGAAGATAAGAAAAAGTACAATAGTAATAAACGAGTTTATCAATGACATTGACTGAAATGCATAAAACAAGACCTATGGAAACTATTTTAAAAAACATACACCGATCCACAAACGTGTGAAAAGATCCACAAATGTGTGTATTAATCTGGAAATATACAAATTAAAAAATGTTTACTGATTTAATAATGGCAGAAAAGGAGCATTGTTGCTTTTACAACAAGTTACAAGTGAGACGGGCAGCCTCTCGTCCAGCCTGTGAGCCTGAGCTTAGGGCATAAACCACCATAGCTCTGTGTTTGCAGATGGTCACACACACATTTGAAGATATGTCTATGCAGTTTTACTTGACATTAAAATACATTTTTAGCAACAGTTTCAAAGACCATTGACTGTAAATAAAGCAAATAGTTGAACAACCGTTCATTTTGTTAATTCATCAAATGTTGCTGGTTAACCAGGTCCAGGACATGTGTCTGATTTATTAGACTATTCAAATCTAAATATAGTTAAGATGTACTGTATCAAAAAGCTGTTGTAGAATAAGACGTTCAGGCCATTAAACCCTTGGTCTTTCATCATTCTTTGGACAGAATAATGTTGTGACTTTTTTAAAATCTGTAGTATTATGCTGAAATGGTCCACAGCTAAATGTTGGAACAGCTAAACACAAGTCAAGCAATTTTATTTTGGTCTGGCTAAATTGTAACGTAATTGTGTCAAACTAAAAAATGTAACAAAAAAAAGGAAAGTACACAAACCTTAATCGTCGAATATGATATAACTTCACAACAATTATTGCTCTTTTTTGCATTTTGTTTGTATAGCCCATTCAAAAAAGATACTTAATTTCTTTTTCGTAACTTTCTGTCATACCGGTGTAACTTCTTTCTACATTCACATAAGTGGAATGCACCGGCACCTTGTGTCACAGGACAAAAGAAGGGAGTGTACCACAAAGCTGTGCCAAGAAAATGACAGAAATGTCAATGTGTATATAGTGATTTGCCTTTGTTCACTGCATTGACGTCACAACATTTCAGAAATATTCAACACGTAAGCGACACATACTCATCTATCACTCCTTTCTGATATATAAAGCCCTTAAAACATGAGAGTTGTCAACTAGGTAAAGCTTACAACACTCAACCGTAAACTGAAGTTTGATTCATCACTTCAGAAAGTATATCAATCCAATACAGAGAAGGAATAAATAACTCTTTGTGGATTTTTCGTTTCGAGGTGAGTAAATTTTCCATTTGTATCTAAGCTTTAGTACATTTTTGTACAATTAATGTTTAGACATTTAAAAAAAAAAAGCTCCAACAACAAGTTATGATTTGTACTTGTTTTACATATAACACTGTTGTAGTTCAAATTACATCAGCATACTTACATTACATTCAATATAACAATTACATAAAACATTGAGTACTTCACAGTTTGAGAACTCTTCACTTCCACTCCATGTTGCTGAAACAACTCCGTTTTTTTTTTCTTTTTCATATATAGGCTTGGAGAAAGAGAAAATGGCTGTTCGAAAGATCACATCATTTATTCTAATTCTAACAGGTAAGCTGAGTGTGATTAAAGACCTGTACAGTAAATGAAATGAAAAAATAATTTAAGAGTCAAGTACTAGAGCCTTGATGGGGTGAAACAGATCATTACCATTTTTCTTTACATGAAATGCATGAGGAAAGAATATATCATGATTAGAGATTGTAAAAGAAAACATCCATAAATTGAAAAAAACTTACGAAGATATTGTGTTTGAAAAAAATTTTCGATATCAACAGCTCTAATATCACAAGCAATGACGATGACAACAGCTTCAACATCAACAATAGCTGCTCCAACAACAACCACAGCTGCGCCAACAACAACAACTGCAGCTCCAACAACAACAACAGCTGCTCCAACGACAACGACAGCAGCTCCAACAACAACCACAGCAGCTCCAACTACAACCACAGCAGCTCCAACTACAACGACAGCAGCTCCGACAACAACCACAGCAGCTCCAACAACGACCACTGTAGCTCCAACAACGACCACTGTAGCTCCAACAACGACCACTGCAGCACCGACAACGACCACTGCTGCTCCGACAACGACCACTGCTGCTCCAACGACAACAACTGCAGCGCCGACAACAACAACAGCTGCTCCGACTACAACCACAGCAGCTCCGACAACGACCACTGCAGCTCCGACAACGACCACTGCAGCTCCGACAACCACCACAGCAGCTCCAACAACAACAACAGCTGCTCCAACGACAACCACAGCAGCTCCAACAACAACAACAGCTGCTCCAACGACAACGACAGCAGCTCCAACAACAACCACAGCAGCTCCAACTACAACCACAGCAGCTCCAACTACAACGACAGCAGCTCCGACAACAACCACAGCAGCTCCAACAACGACCACTGTAGCTCCAACAACGACCACTGTAGCTCCAACAACGACCACTGCAGCACCGACAACGACCACTGCTGCTCCGACAACGACCACTGCTGCTCCAACGACAACAACTGCAGCGCCGACAACAACAACAGCTGCTCCGACTACAACCACAGCAGCTCCGACAACGACCACTGCAGCTCCGACAACGACCACTGCAGCTCCGACAACCACCACAGCAGCTCCAACAACAACAACAGCTGCTCCAACGACAACCACAGCAGCTCCAACAACAACAACAGCTGCTCCAACGACAACAACTGCAGCTCCAACAACAACAACAGCTGCTCCAACAACAACAACTGCAGCTCCAACAACAACCACAGCAGCTCCAACTACAACAACAGCTGCTCCAACAACAACAACAGCTGCTCCGACTACAATCACAGCAGCTCCAACAACGACCACTGCAGCTCCGACAACAACCACTGCAGCTCCAACAACAACCACAGCAGCTCCAACAACAACAGCTGCTCCAACAACAACCACAGCAGCTCCAACAACAACAACAGCTGCTCCAACGACAACCACAGCTGCTCCAACAACAACAACTACAGCTCCAACAACAACAACAGCTGCTCCAACAACAACAACAGCTGCTCCAACGACAACCACAGCAGCTCCAACGACAACCACAGCAGCTCCAACAACAACAACTGCAGCTCCAACGACAACAGCTGCTCCAACGACAACAACTGCAGCTCCAACAACAACAACTGCAGCTCCAACAACAACAACAGCTGCTCCAACGACAACCACTGCAGCTCCAACGACAACAACTGCAGCTCCAACTACAACCACAGCAGCTCCAACAACGACCACTGCTGCTCTGACAACAACCACAGCAGCTCCAACAACAACAACAGCAGCACCAACAACAACAACTGCAGCTCCGACAACAACCACAGCAGCTCCAACTACAACAGCTCCAACTACAACAACAGCAGCTCCGACAACAACCACAGCAGCTCCAACGACAACCACAGCTGCTCCAACGACAACAACTGCAGCTCCAACGACAACAACTGCAGCTCCAACGACAACAACTGCATCTCCAACGACAACAACTGCAGCTCCAACAACAACAACTGCAGCTCCAACAACAACAACAGCTGCTCCAACGACAACAACTGCAGCTCCAACAACAACCACAGCAGCTCCGACAACGACCACTGCAGCTCCGACAACAACAACAGCAGCTCCAACAACAACAGCTGCTCCAACGACAACAACTGCAGCTCCAACAACAACCACAGCAGCTCCGACAACGACCACTGCAGCTCCGACAACAACAACAGCAGCTCCAACAACAACAGCTGCTCCAACAACAACCACAGAAGCTCCAACAACAACAACAGCTGCTCCAACGACAACCACTGCAGCTCCAACGACAACAACTGCAGCTCCGACAACAACCACAGCAGCTCCAACAACAACAACAGCTGCACCAACAACAACAACTGCAGCTCCGACAACAACCACAGCAGCTCCAACTACAACAACAGCAGCTCCGACAACAACCACAGCAGCTCCAACAACAACCACAGCTGCTCCAACGACAACAACTGCAGCTCCAACGACAACAACTGCAGCTCCAACAACAACAACAGCTGCTCCAACGACAACCACATCTGCTCCAACAACAACAACAGCTGCTCCAACAACAACAACTGCAGCTCCAACAACAACAACAGCTGCTCCAACGACAACAACTGCAGCTCCCACAACAACCACAGCAGCTCCAACAACAACCACAGCAGCTCCAGCTACAACGACAGCAGCTCCGACAACAACCACAGCAGCTCCAACAACGACCACTGTAACTCCAACAACAACCACTGCTGCTCCGACAACAACCACAGCAGCTCCAACAACAACCACTACAGCTCCAACAACAACCACTACAGCTCCAACAACAACCACAGCAGCTCCAACAACAACCACTACAGCTCCAACAACAACCACAGCAGCTCCAACGACAACAACAGCTGCTCCAACGACAACCACAGCAGCTCCAACAACAACAACAGCTGCTCCAACGACAACCACAGCTGCTCCAACAACAACCACAGCAGTTCCAACGACAACAACTGCAGCTCCAACAACAACAACAGCAGCTCCAACTACAACCACAGCAGCTCCAACAACAACCACAGCAGCTCCAACGACAACCACAGCAGCTCCAACTACAACCACAGCAGCTCCAACAACGACCACTGCAGCTCCGACAACGACCACTGCTGCTCCAACAACAACAACAGCTGCTCCAACGACAACAACTGCAGCTCTAACAACAACAACAGCTGCTCCAACGACAACAACTGCAGCTCCAACAACAACAACAGCAGCTCCAACTACAACCACAGCAGCTCCAACAACAACCACAGCAGCTCCAACGACAACCACAGCAGCTCCAACGACAACCACAGCAGCTCCAACAACAACAACAGCTGCTCCAACTACAACCACAGCAGCTCCCACAACAACCACAGCAGCTCCAACAACGACCACTGTAGCTCCAACAACGACCACTGCTGCTCCGACAACAACCACAGCAGCTCCAACAACAACCACTACAGCTCCAACAACAACCACAGCAGCTCCAACAACAACCACTACAGCTCCAACAACAACCACAGCAGCTCCAACGACAACAACAGCTGCTCCAACGACAACCACAGCAGCTCCAACAACAACAACAGCTGCTCCAACGACAACCACAGCTGCTCCAACAACAACAACAGCTGCTCCAACAACAACAACTGCAGCTCCAACAACAACAACAGCTGCTCCAACGACAACAACAGCAGCTCCAACGACAACAACTGCAGCTCCAACAACAACAGCTGCTCCAACGACAACAACTGCAGCTCCAACAACAACAGCTGCTCCAACGACAACAACTGCAGCTCCAACGACAACAACTGCAGCTCCAACAACAACAACAGCAGCTCCAACTACAACCACAGCAGCTCCAACAACAACCACAGCAGCTCCAACGACAACCACAGCAGCTCCAACTACAACCACAGCAGCTCCAACAACGACCACTGCAGCTCCGACAACGACCACTGCTGCTCTAACAACAACAACAGCTGCTCCAACGACAACAACTGCAGCTCCAACAACAACAACAGCTGCTCCAACGACAACAACTGCAGCTCCAACAACAACAACAGCTGCTCCAACGACAACAACTGCAGCTCCAACAACAACAACAGCAGCTCCAACAACAACAACAGCAGCTCCAACTACAACCACAGCAGCTCCAACTACAACCACAGCAGCTCCAACAACAACCACAGCAGCTCCAACGACAACCACAGCAGCTCCAACAACAACCACAGCAGCTCCAACGACAACCACAGCAGCTCCAACTACAACCACAGCAGCTCCAACAACGACCACTGCAGCTCCGACAACGACCACTGCTGCTCCAACAACAACAACAGCTGCTCCAACGACAACAACTGCAGCTCCAACAACAACAACAGCTGCTCCAACGACAACAACTGCAGGTCCAACGACAACAACTGCAGCTCCAACAACAACAACAGCAGCTCCAACTACAACCACAGCAGCTCCAACAACAACCACAGCTGCTCCAACGACAACCACAGCAGCTCCAACTACAACCACAGCAGCTCCAACAACGACCACTGCAGCTCCGACAACGACCACTGCTGCTCCAACAACAACAGCTGCTCCAACGACAACAACTGCAGCTCCAACAACAACAACAGCTGCTCCAACGACAACAACTGCAGCTCCAACAACAACAACAGCTGCTCCAACGACAACAACTGCTGCTCCAACGACAACAACAGCAGCTCCAACTACAACCACAGCAGCTCCAACAACAACCACAGCAGCTCCAACGACAACCACAGCAGCTCCAACAACAACCACAGCAGCTCCAACGACAACCACAGCAGCTCCAACTACAACCACAGCAGCTCCAACAACGACCACTGCAGCTCCAACAACGACCACTGCTGCTCCAACAACAACAACAGCTGCTCCAACGACAACAACAGCTGCTCCAACAACAACGACAGCTGCTCCAACGACAACAACTGCAGGTCCAACGACAACAACTGCAGCTCCAAAAACAACAACAGCAGCTCCAACTACAACCACAGCAGCTCCCACAACAACCACAGCAGCTCCAACCACAACCACAGCAGCTCCAGCTACAACGACAGCAGCTCCAACTACAACGACAGCAGCTCCGACAACAACCACAGCGGCTCCAACAACGACCACTGTAGCTCCAACAACGACCACTGCTGCTCCGACAACAACCACAGCAGCTCCAACAACAACCACTACAGCTCCAACAACAACCACTACAGCTCCAACAACAACCACAGCAGCTCCAACAACAACCACAGCAGCTCCAACAACAACCACTACAGCTCCAACAACAACCACAGCAGCTCCAACGACAACAACAGCTGCTCCAACGACAACCACAGCAGCTCCAACAACAACAACAGCTGCTCCAACGACAACCACAGCTGCTCCAACAACAACAACAGCTGCTCCAACAACAACAACTGCAGCTCCAACAACAACAACAGCTGCTCCAACGACAACAACAGCTGCTCCAACTACAACAACTGCAGCTCCAACAACAACAACTGCAGCTCCAACAACAACAACAGCTGCTCCAACGACAACAACAGCTGCTCCAACTACAACCACAGCAGCTCCAACGACAACAACTGCAGCTCCAACAACAACAGCTGCTCCAACGACAACAACTGCAGCTCCAACAACCACAGCAGCTCCAACGACAACCACAGCAGCTCCAACTACAACCACAGCAGCTCCAACAACAACCACAGCTGCTCCAACGACAACAACTGCAGCTCCAACAACAACAACAGCAGCTCCAACTACAACCATAGCAGCTCCAACAACAACCACAGCAGCTCCAACGACAACCACAGCAGCTCCAACAACAACCACAGCAGCTCCAACGACAACCACAGCAGCTCCAACAACAACAACAGCTGCACCAACAACAACAACTGCAGCTCCGACAACAACCACAGCAGCTCCAACTACAACAACAGCAGCTCCGACAACAACCACAGCAGCTCCAACAACAACCACAGCTGCTCCAACGACAACAACTGCAGCTCCAACGACAACAACTGCAGCTCCAACAACAACAACAGCTGCTCCAACGACAACCACATCTGCTCCAACAACAACAACAGCTGCTCCAACAACAACAACTGCAGCTCCAACAACAACAACAGCTGCTCCAACGACAACAACTGCAGCTCCCACAACAACCACAGCAGCTCCAACAACAACCACAGCAGCTCCAACTACAACGACAGCAGCTCCGACAACAACCACAGCAGCTCCAACAACGACCACTGTAGCTCCAACAACGACCACTGCTGCTCCGACAACAACCACAGCAGCTCCAACAACAACCACTACAGCTCCAACAACAACCACTACAGCTCCAACAACAACAACAGCTGCTCCAACGACAACAACTGCAGCTCCAACAACAACAACAGCTGCTCCAACGACAACAACTGCAGCTCCAACAACAACAACAGCTGCTCCATCGACAACAACTGCAGCTCCAACAACAACAACAGCAGCTCCAACTACAACCACAGCAGCTCCAACAACAACCACAGCAGCTCCAACGACAACCACAGCAGCTCCAACGACAACCACAGCAGCTCCAACGACAACCACAGCAGCTCCAACTACGACCACAGCAGCTCCAACAACGACCACTGCAGCTCCAACAACGACAACTGCTGCTCCAACAACAACAACAGCTGCTCCAACGACAACAACTGCAGCTCCAACAACAACGACAGCTGCTCCAACGACAACAACTGCAGGTCCAACGACAACATCTGCAGCTCCAACAACAACAACAGCAGCTCCAACTACAACCACAGCAGCTCCCACAACAACCACAGCAGCTCCAACTACAACGACAGCAGCTCCGACAACAACCACAGCAGCTCCAACAACGACCACTGTAGCTCCAACAACGACCACTGCTGCTCCGACAACAACCACAGCAGCTCCAACAACAACCACTACAGCTCCAACAACAACCACTACAGCTCCAACAACAACCACAGCAGCTCCAACAACAACCACTACAGCTCAAACAACAACCACAGCAGCTCCAACGACAACAACAGCTGCTCCAACGACAACCACAGCAGCTCCAACAACAACAACAGCTGCTCCAACGACAACCACAGCTGCTCCAACAACAACAACAGCTGCTCCAACAACAACAACTGCAGCTCCAACAACAACAACAGCTGCTCCAACGACAACAACAGCTGCTCCAACTACAACCACAGCAGCTTCAACAACAACCACAGCAGCTCCAACGACAACCACAACAGCTCCAACTACAACCACAGCAGCTCCAACAACGACCACTGCAGCTCCGACAACGACCACTGCTGCTCCAACAACAACAACAGCTGCTCCAACGACAACAACTGCAGCTCCAACAACAACAACAGCTGCTCCAACGACAACAACTGCAGCTCCAACAACAACAACAGCTGCTCCAACGACAACAACTGCAGCTCCAACAACTACAACAGCAGCTCCAACTACAACCACAGCAGCTCCAACAACAACCACAGCAGCTC
This sequence comes from Symphodus melops, assembly GCF_947650265.1. Taxonomy (NCBI): domain Eukaryota; kingdom Metazoa; phylum Chordata; class Actinopteri; order Labriformes; family Labridae; genus Symphodus; species Symphodus melops. The sequence goes on from NC_136710.1 coordinate 9,711,054, forward strand.
CAACGACAACCACAGCAGCTCCAACGACAACCACAGCAGCTCCAACGACAACCACAGCAGCTCCAACTACAACCACAGCAGCTCCAACAACGACCACTGCAGCTCCAACAACGACCACTGCTGCTCCAACAACAACAACAGCTGCTCCAACGACAACAACTGCAGCTCCAACAACAACGACAGCTGCTCCAACGACAACAACTGCAGGTCCAACGACAACATCTGCAGCTCCAACAACAACAACAGCAGCTCCAACTACAACCACAGCAGCTCCCACAACAACCACAGCAGCTCCAACTACAACGACAGCAGCTCAGACAACAACCACAGCAGCTCCAACAACGACCACTGTAGCTCCAACAACGACCACTGCTGCTCCGACAACAACCACAGCAGCTCCAACAACAACCACTACAGCTCCAACAACAACCACTACAGCTCCAACAACAACCACAGCAGCTCCAACAACAACCACTACAGCTCCAACAACAACCACAGCAGCTCCAACGACAACAACAGCTGCTCCAACGACAACAGCTCCAACAACAACAACAGCTGCTCCAACGACAACAACAGCAGCTCCAACAACAACAACAGCTGCTCCAACGACAACAACAGCTGCTCCAACTACAACCACAGCAGCTCCAACGACAACAACTGCAGCTCCAACAACAACAGCTGCTCCAACGACAACAACTGCAGCTCCAACAACAACAGCTGCTCCAACGACAACAACTGCAGCTCCAACGACAACAACTGCAGCTCCAACAACAACAACAGTAGCTCCAACTACAACCACAGCAGCTCCAACAACAACCACAGCAGCTCCAACGACAACCACAGCAGCTCCAACTACAACCACAGCAGCTCCAACAACGACCACTGCAGCTCCGACAACGACCACTGCTGCTCCAACAACAACAACAGCTGCTCCAACGACAACAACTGCAGCTCCAACAACAACAACAGCAGCTCCAACTACAACCACAGCAGCTCCGACAACGGCCACTGCAGCTCCGACAACGACCACTGCTGCTCCAACAACAACAACAGCTGCTCCAACGACAACAACTGCAGCTCTAACAACAACAACAGCTGCTCCAACGACAACAACTGCAGCTCCAACAACAACGACAGCTGCTCCAACGACAACAACTGCAGGTCCAACGACAACCACTACAGCTCCAACAACAACCACAGCAGCTCCAACAACAACCACTACAGCTCCAACAACAACCACAGCAGCTCCAACGACAACAACAGCTGCTCCAACGACAACCACAGCAGCTCCAACAACAACAACAGCTGCTCCAACGACAACCACAGCTGCTCCAACGACAACCACAGCTGCTCCAACAACAACAACAGCTGCTCCAACAACAACAACTGCAGCTCCAACAACAACAACAGCTGCTCCAACGACAACAACAGCTGCTCCAACTACAACTACAGCAGCTCCAACGACAACAACTGCAGCTCCAACAACAACAGCTGCTCCAACGACAACAACTGCAGCTCCAACAACAATAGCTGCTCCAACGACAACAACTGCAGCTCCAACGACAACAACTGCAGCTCCAACAACAACAACTGCAGCTCCAACAACAACAACAGCTGCTCCAACGACAACAACAGCTGCTCCAACTACAACCACAGCAGCTCCAACGACAACAACTGAAGCTCCAACAACAACAGCTGCTCCAACGACAACAACTGCAGCTCCAACAACCACAGCAGCTCCAACGACAACCACAGCAGCTCCAACTACAACCACAGCAGCTCCAACAACGACCACTGCAGCTCCGACAACGACCACTGCTGCTCCAACAACAACAACAGCTGCTCCAACGACAACAACTGCAGCTCCAACAACAACAACAGCTGCTCCAACGACAACAACTGCAGCTCCAACAACAACAACAGCTGCTCCAACGACAACAACTGCAGCTCCAACAACAACAACAGCAGCTCCAACGACAACCATAGCAGCTCCAACAACAACCACAGCAGCTCCAACGACAACCACAGCAGCTCCAACAACAACCACAGCAGCTCCAACGACAACCACAGCAGCTCCAACTACAACCACAGCAGCTCCAACAACGACCACTGCAGCTCCGACAACGACCACTGCTGCTCCAACAACAACAACAGCTGCTCCAACGACAACAACTGCAGCTCCAACAACAACGACAGCTGCTCCAACGACAACAACTGCAGCTCCAACGACAACAACTGCAGCTCCAACAACAACAACAGCAGCTCCAACTACAACCACAGCAGCTCCAACAACAACCACAGCTGCTCCAACGACAACCACAGCAGCTCCAACTACAACCACAGCAGCTCCAACAACGACCACTGCAGCTCCGACAACGACCACTGCTGCTCCAACAACAACAACAGCTGCTCCAACGACAACAACTGCAGCGCCGACAACAACAACAGCTGGTCCGACTACAACAACAGCAGCTCCAACAACGACCACGTCTGCTCCAACAACAACAACAGCTGCTCCAACAACAGCAACTGCAGCTCCAACAACAACAACAGCTGCTCCAACGACAACAACTGCAGCTCCCACAACAACCACAGCAGCTCCAACAACAACCACAGCAGCTCCAACAACAACAGCTGCTCCAACAACAACCACAGCTGCTCCAACAACAACAACAGCTGCTCCAACGACAACCACAGCTGCTCCAACAACAACAACTACAGCTCCAACGACAACAACAGCTGCTCCAACAACAACAACTGCAGCTCAAACGACAACAGCTGCTCCAACGACAACAACTGCAGCTCCAACAACAACAAATGCAGCTCCAACAACAACAACAGCTGCTCCAACGACAACCACTGCAGCTCCAACGACAACCACTGCAGCTCCAACTACAACCACAGCAGCTCCAACAACGACCACTGCTGCTCCGACAACAACGACTGCAGCTCCGACAACAACCACAGCAGCTCCAACTACAACAACAGCAGCTCCGACAACAACCACAGCAGCTCCAACGACAACCACAGCTGCTCCCACGACAACAACTGCAGCTCCAACGACAACAACTGCAGCTCCAACAACAACAACAGCAGCTCCAACTACAACCACAGCAGCTCCAACAACAACCACAGCAGCTCCAACGACAACCACAGCAGCTCCAACTACAACCACAGCAGCTCCAACAACAACCACTGCAGCTCCGACAACGACCACTGCTGCTCCAACGACAACCACAGCAGCTCCAACTACAACCACAGCTGCTCCAACGACAACAACTGCAGCTCCAACAACAACAACAGCTGCTCCAACGACAACAACTGCAGCTCCAACAACAACAACAGCAGCTCCAACTACAACCACAGCAGCTCCAACGACAACCACAGCAGCTCCAACTACAACCACAGCAGCTCCAACAACGACCACTGCAGCTCCGACAACGACCACTGCTGCTCCAACAACAACAGCTCCTCCAACGACAACAACTGCAGCGCCGACAACAACAACAGCTGCTCCAACAACCACAACAGCAGCTCCAACAACAACAACAGCTGCTCCAACGACAACCACAGCAGCTCCAACGACAACCACAGCTGCTCCAACGACAACAACTGCAGCTCCAACAACAACAACTGCAGCTCCAACGACAACAACTGCAGCTCCAACAACAACAACAGCTGCTCCCACAACAACCACAGCAGCTCCAACAACAACCACTGCAGCTCCAACGACATCCACAGCAGCTCTAGCAACGACCACTGCTGCTCCGACAACAACCACTGCAGTTCCAACAACAACTACAGCTGCTCCAACGACAACAACTGCAGCTCCAACAACAACAACAGCTGCTCCAACGACAACCACAGCTGCTCCAACAACAACAACAGCTGCTCCAACAACAACAACTGCAGCTCCAACAACAACAACAGCTGCTCCAACGACAACAACTGCAGCTCCCACAACAACCACAGCAGCTCCAACAACAACCACAGCAGCTCCAACGACAACCACAGCAGCTCCAACTACAACCACAGCAGCTCCAACAACGACCACTGCAGCTCCGACAACGACCACTGCTGCTCCAACAACAACAACAGCTGCTCCAACGACAACAACTGCAGCGCCGACAACAACAACAGCTGCCCCGACAACAACCACAGCAGCTCCAACAACGACCACTGCAGCTCCGACAACGACAACTGCAGCTCCGACAACCACCACAGCAGCTCCAACAACAACAACAGCTGCTCCAACAACAACAGCTGCTCCAACAACAACCACAGCAGCTCTGACAACGACCACAGCAGCTCTGACAACGACCACTGCAGCTCCGACAACGACCACAACAGCTGCTCCAACGACAACCACAGCAGCTCCAACGACAACCACAGCAGCTCCAACAACAACAACAGCTGCTCCAACGACAACCACAGCAAATCCAACAACGACCACTGCAGCTCCAACAACAACAACAGCTGCTCCAACGACAACCACAGCAGCTCCAACAACAACCACAGCAGCTCCAACGACAACCACAGCTGCTCCAACGACAACAACTGCAGCTCCAACGACAACAACTGCAGCTCCAACGACAACAACTGCAGCTCCAACAACAACAACTGCAGCTCCAACAACAACAACAGCTGCTCCAACGACAACAACTGCAGCTCCCACAACAACCACAGCAGCTCCAACAACAACCACTGCAGCTCCAACGACATCCACAGCAGCTCCAACAACGACCACTGCTGCTCCGACAACAACCACAGCAGCTCCGACAACAACAACAGCAGCTCCAACAACAACCACTGCAGCTCCAACTACAACCACAGCAGCTCCAACAACGACCACTGCTGCTCCAACAACAACAACAGCTGCACCAACAACAACAACCGCAGCTCCAACAACAACCACTACAGCTCCAACAACAACCACTACAGCTCCAACAACAACCACAGCAGCTCCAACAACGACCACTACAGCTCCAACAACAACCACAGCAGCTCCAACGACAACAGCTGCTCCAACGACAACCACAGCAGCTCCAACGACAACAACAGCTGCTCCAACGACAACCACAGCTGCTCCAACAACAACAACAGCTGCTCCAACGACAACAATTGCAGCTCCAACGACAACAACTGCAGCTCCAACGACAACAACTGCAGCTCCAACGACAACAACTGCAGCTCCAACAACAACAACAGCAGCTCCAACTACAACCACAGCAGCTCCAACAACAACCACAGCAGCTCCAACTACAACCACAGCAGCTCCAACGACCACTGCTGCTCCGACAACAACCACAGCAGCTCCGACAACAACAACAGCAGCTCCAACAACAACCACTGCAGCTCCAACTACAACCACAGCAGCTCCAACAACGACCACTGCTGCTCCAACAACAACAACAGCTGCACCAACAACAACAACCGCAGCTCCAACAACAACCACTACAGCTCCAACAACAACCACTACAGCTCCAACAACAACCACAGCAGCTCCATCTACGACCACTACAGCTCCAACAACAACCACAGCAGCTCCAACGACAACCACAGCTGCTCCAACAACAACAACAGCTGCTCCAACGACAACAACTGCAGCTCCAACGACAACAACTGCAGCTCCAACGACAACAACTGCAGCTCCAACAACAACAACAGCAGCTCCAACTACAACCACAGCAGCTCCAACAACAACCACAGCAGCTCCAACTACAACCACAGCAGCTCCAACAACCACTGCTGCTCCGACAACAACCACTGCAGCTCCAACGACAACCACAGCAGCTCCAACAACAACCACAGCAGCTCCAACGACAACAACAGCTGCTCCAACAACAACAACTGCAGCTCCAACGACAACCACAGCTGCTCCAACAACAACAACTACAGCTCCAACGACAACAACAGCTGCTCCAACAACAACAACTGCAGCTCAAACGACAACAGCTGCTCCAACGACAACAACTGCAGCTCCAACAACAACAAATGCAGCTCCAACAACAACAACAGCTGCTCCAACGACAACCACTGCAGCTCCAACGACAACAACTGCAGCTCCAACTACAACCACAGCAGCTCCAACAACGACCACTGCTGCTCCGACAACAACGACTGCAGCTCCGACAACAACCACAGCAGCTCCAACTACAACAACAGCAGCTCCAACGACAACCACAGCTGCTCCCACGACAACAACTGCAGCTCCAACGACAACAACTGCAGCTCCAACAACAACAACAGCAGCTCCAACTACAACCACAGCAGCTCCAACAACAACCACAGCAGCTCCAACGACAACCACAGCAGCTCCAACTACAACCACAGCAGCTCCAACAACAACCACTGCAGCTCCGACAACGACCACTGCTGCTCCAACGACAACCACAGCAGCTCCAACTACAACCACAGCTGCTCCAACGACAACAACTGCAGCTCCAACAACAACAACAGCTGCTCCAACGACAACAACTGCAGCTCCAACAACAACAACAGCAGCTCCAACTACAACCACAGCAGCTCCAACGACAACCACAGCAGCTCCAACTACAACCACAGCAGCTCCAACAACGACCACTGCAGCTCCGACAATGACCACTGCTGCTCCAACAACAACAGCTCCTCCAACGACAACAACTGCAGCGCCGACAACAACAACAGCTGCTCCGACAACAACCACAGCAGCTCCAACAACCACAACAGCAGCTCCAACAACAACAACAGCTGCTCCAACGACAACCACAGCAGCTCCAACGACAACCACAGCTGCTCCAACGACAACAACTGCAGCTCCAACAACAACAACTGCAGCTCCAACGACAACAACTGCAGCTCCAACAACAACAACAGCTGCTCCCACAACAACCACAGCAGCTCCAACAACAACCACTGCAGCTCCAACGACATCCACAGCAGCTCTAGCAACGACCACTGCTGCTCCGACAACAACCACTGCAGTTCCAACAACAACTACAGCTGCTCCAACGACAACAACTGCAGCTCCAACAACAACAACAGCTGCTCCAACGACAACCACAGCTGCTCCAACAACAACAACAGCTGCTCCAACAACAACAACTGCAGCTCCAACAACAACAACAGCTGCTCCAACGACAACAACTGCAGCTCCCACAACAACCACAGCAGCTCCAACAACAACCACAGCAGCTCCAACGACAACCACAGCAGCTCCAACTACAACCACAGCAGCTCCAACAACGACCACTGCAGCTCCGACAACGACCACTGCTGCTCCAACAACAACAACAGCTGCCCCGACAACAACCACAGCAGCTCCAACAACGACCACTGCAGCTCCGACAACGACCACTGCAGCTCCGACAACGACAACTGCAGCTCCGACAACCACCACAGCAGCTCCAACAACAACAACAGCTGCTCCAACAACAACAGCTGCTCCAACAACGACCACAGCAGCTCCGACAACGACCACAACAGCTGCTCCAACGACAACCACAGCAGCTCCAACGACAACCACAGCAGCTCCAACAACAACAACAGCTGCTCCAACGACAACCACAGCAAATCCAACAACGACCACTGCAGCTCCAACAACAACAACAGCTGCTCCAACGACAACCACAGCAGCTCCAACAACAACCACAGCAGCTCCAACGACAACCACAGCTGCTCCAACGACAACAACTGCAGCTCCAACGACAACAACTGCAGCTCCAACGACAACAACTGCAGCTCCAACAACAACAACAGCTGCTCCAACGACAACCACAGCTGCTCCAACAACAACAACAACAGCTGCTCCAACAACAACAACTGCAGCTCCAACAACAACAACAGCTGCTCCAACGACAACAACTGCAGCTCCCACAACAACCACAGCAGCTCCAACAACAACCACTGCAGCTCCAACGACATCCACAGCAGCTCTAGCAACGACCACTGCTGCTCCGACAACAACCACTGCAGTTCCAACAACAACTACAGCTGCTCCAACGACAACCACAGCAGCTCCAACAACAAACACAGCAGCTCCAACGACAACCACAGCTGCTCCAACGACAACAACTGCAGCTCCAACGACAACAACTGCAGCTCCAACAACAACAACAGCTGCTCCAACGACAACCACAGCTGCGCCAACAACAACAACAGCTGCTCCAACAACAACAACTGCAGCTCCAACAACAACAACAGCTGCTCCAACGACAACAACTGCAGCTCCCACAACAACCACAGCAGCTCCAACAACAACCACTGCAGCTCCAACGACATCCACAGCAGCTCCAACAACGACCACTGCTGCTCCGACAACAACCACAGCAGCTCCGACAACAACAACAGCAGCTCCAACAACAACCACTGCAGCTCCAACTACAACCACAGCAGCTCCAACAACGACCACTGCTGCTCCAACAACAACAACAGCTGCACCAACAACAACAACCGCAGCTCCAACAACAACCACTACAGCTCCAACAACAACCACTACAGCTCCAACAACAACCACAGCAGCTCCAACAACGACCACTACAGCTCCAACAACAACCACAGCAGCTCCAACGACAACAGCTGCTCCAACGACAACCACAGCAGCTCCAACGACAACAACAGCTGCTCCAACGACAACCACATCTGCTCCAACAACAACAACAGCTGCTCCAACGACAACAACTGCAGCTCCAACGACAACAACTGCAGCTCCAACGACAACAACTGCAGCTCCAACAACAACAACAGCAGCTCCAACTACAACCACAGCAGCTCCAACGACCACTGCTGCTCCGACAACAACCACAGCAGCTCCGACAACAACAACAGCAGCTCCAACAACAACCACTGCAGCTCCAACTACAACCACAGCAGCTCCAACAACGACCACTGCTGCTCCAACAACAACAATAGCTGCACCAACAACAACAACCGCAGCTCCAACAACAACCACTACAGCTCCAACAACAACCACTACAGCTCCAACAACAACCACAGCAGCTCCAACAACGACCACTACAGCTCCAACAACAACCACAGCAGCTCCAACGACAACAGCTGCTCCAACGACAACCACAGCAGCTCCAACGACAACAACAGCTGCTCCAACGACAACCACAGCTGCTCCAACAACAACAACAGCTGCTCCAACGACAACAACTGCAGCTCCAACGACAACAACTGCAGCTCCAACGACAACAACTGCAGCTCCAACAACAACAACAGCAGCTCCAACTACAACCACAGCAGCTCCAACAACAACCACAGCAGCTCCAACTACAACCACAGCAGCTCCAACAACCACTGCTGCTCCGACAACAACCACTGCAGCTCCAACGACAACCACAGCAGCTCCAACAACAACCACAGCAGCTCCAACAACAACCACAACAGCTCCAACAACCACAGCAGCTCCAACAACAACCACAGCAGCTCCAACAACAACCACAGCAGCTCCAACGACAACATCTGCTCCGACGACAACCACAGCAGCTCCAACAACAACAGCTTCTCCAACGACAACAACTGCAGCTCCAACAACAACCACAGCAGCTCCAACTACAACAACAGCAGCTCCAACAACAACCACAGCAGCTCCAACTACAACCACAGCTGCTCCAACGACAACCACAGCTGCTCCAACAACAACCACAGCTGCTCCAACAACAACCACAGCTGCTCCAACTACAACCACAGCACCTCCAACAACAACAACAGCTGCTCCAACGGCAACAACTGCAGCTCCAACAACAACCACAGCAGCTCCAACAATAACAACAGCTGCTCCAACAACAACCACAGCAGCTCCAACAACGACCACTGCAGCTCAGACAACAACCACAGCACCTCCAACAACAACAACAGCTGCTCCAACGGCAACAACTGCAGCTCCAACAACAACAACAGCTGCTCCAACGACAACAACTACAGCTCCAACAACAACTGCAGCCCCCACAACAACAGCTGCACCAACGACAACAACTGCAGCTCCAACAACAACCACAGCAGCTCCAACAACAACCACAGCAGTTCCAACAACAACTACAGCAGCTCCAACAACAACCACAGCTGCTCCAACAACAACCACAGCTGCTCCAACAACGACCACAACAGCTCCAACTACAACCACTGCAGCTCCAACGACAACAACTGCAGCTCCAACGACAAGAACTGTAGCTCCCACAACAACCACAGCAGCTCCAACTACAACCACAGCAGCTTCAACAACGACCACTGCTGCTCCGACAACAACCACAGCAGCTCCAAAAACAACAACAGCTGCACCAACGACAACTGCAGCTCCAACTACAACCACAGCAGCTCCAACAGCAACAGCTGCTCCAACAACAACCACAGTTCCTCCAACAACGACCACTGCTACTCCAACAACAACCACTGCAGCTCCAACAACGACCACTGCTGCTCCAACTACAACCACAGCAGCTCCAACAACAACAACTGATGCTCCAACGACAACAACTGCTGCTCCAACAACAACCACTGCTTCTCCAACAACAACTGCAGCTCCAACTACAACCACAGCAGCTCCAACAGCAACAACAGCAGCTACAACAACGACAACAGCTGCTCCAACAACAACAACCACAGCAGCTCCATCTACATCAACAGCTGCTCCGACATCCACTGCAGCTCCAATAGTAGCTGCTACTACAACACCAACTTCTGCTCCAACAACAACCACAGCCGCTCCAGCAGCGACCACTCCTACTGTACCTGTTTATGTGCTTGATGTTGAGTTGGTCAACGAAGTCTTCACAGATGATCTGAATAACCGCAGCAGTGCTACATTCCAAGCTCTTGAAAGAAGAGTTGTGCGAAGAGTGAGTATGTTTAAGCTGTTTGAGTTGCATTTTTCACGACTACATCTGTGGCATCCACATGTTTTCAAATAGTTATTTTGATCTTTACATTTTGTTGAACTGAATCCTTTGATTGTTTAATTTTCATTTGTGGAATGTTTGATTCTTTTGAAATTGTGGCTCGACTAACTAAAGGTCCTTACATCTTCCTCTTCCTTTTTTCAGTGTAATGATGTTTACCGAAACGAATATGGTAATCGTTTTTCGAAATGCAATGTGAAAAGTTTCAGGTAAATTAAAAATTACTTTGTAATTTATTTATTAGTTGTACACTATTTTTACTTTTAAATGGACATGACATTTTTCACATTTAAAGTCTCAGTAGCAGGCAGCAACTTATTTACCTCATGTGTTGTCCAATTTGGTATCATTATACAGACGTGTTTCAACACGAGCTGACGGAGTTGGTGCAGAGCTTGCAGTTACTTTCAATCAGACTACTCCAACTGCAGACCTCCCACAGAATAGCGTTGTTGCTCAAACTCTTGTTCAAGCTGCAAGTGATAACAATACCTCTGGTGTGAGCTTTAATCCTGCTGCAGTTTCAGTATCAGGTCAGTAATCGTCACTCTTCACAATTTTGTATAAGGTCTGTGAATTTGACATCAGTGGCCATTTTATATCAACTCTGAAATCTACAGAGCACAAATGATCTTTAACTTATTCCTTATGTTATTTTTTATAGCTGGTCCAGTTTCAGTTGCAAATACCACTTCAGCTCCAGCCACTTCAGGTCCAGCCACTACAGCTCCAGCCACTACAGCTCCAGCCACTACAGCTCCAGCCACTACAGCTCCAGCCACTACAGCTTCAGCCACTTCAGCTTCAGCCACTACAGTTCCGGCCACTTCAGCACCAGCCACTGCAGCTCCAGCCACTGCAGCTCCAGCCACTGCAGCTCCAGCCACTGCAGCACCTACTTCTGCACCAAATACACGTGTAAACGTGACCTTCAGATCTCTTCAAACCTCTTTTACATCTGATTTGCTGGATACATCATCTTTGGCTTTTCAGAATCGAGCTTCAATGATAAAGACACAGGTATGTCTCAGAAATCACAATTAAATTTTCAGACTCAAGAAACCTATCATTGATTTTGTCTGATCACAATGCTCTTATCTAATCCGTATGTAAATCAATATTGCATTTAACTGTTTTTGAATATCTTTTTTTTTTTTTTTTGCAGCTTCAACCTCTGTATCAAAATACATTTCCATCCTCATTCAAGTTTTTGAACGTCACCGCCTTCAGGTAATTTTCCACAATGACCTAGTTACAATTTGAGAATGTTATCTTGAACTTGAATCTGACAAAATATTGTTTTTCTCCTCCCATCTGCAGAAATGGATCAATCATCAATGTACTGAGCCTTGCATTTGTCAGCACATTTGTTCCAAACAACACTCAGATTGCAGAAGTTTTGGTCAATGCATCATCGACTGTAGTAGGCTTTGACATTGAAGGAACTTCGATCACCGTCGATGGCATTTGTAAGCATTTATGCTGCCTGATCAAAAATATATAAAATTGCAAAACTGTTTATTTAACTAATGTGTTTTCATTTTCTCCTCATTTACAGCTTCAAGTGGAATTAGTCACAAGATCAGTCTCCTCACGGCATTGTGTCTGGTACCCTTGTCATGGCTACTGTCAAACCAGCAATAGCCTCAGCATTGATTAACATTCAAAAGAGAACAGGACTGCCTTTACTGGTATGTAAATATCCAAGATGGTCTTCAACCTTGTCTTGGATTCACTAACCATAACTTTCTAGTTAGGACAGTGGATTTGATTTGTCTGTTGAAACTGAATGAATGTACCTGGGAAGGTCCACGATCCTTGGCCATACAGAATGACTATTTTTTGTCCTCTAAAGCATCATTATAATTATAAACAATACAATATAGTATCACTTATATTTAGCATTGGGATTTAAAAAAAAATGGTTGCACTATTAATAAACAACTGTGTCTTTCTTTCCTGTGAATTGTAAGTAATCTAGTGAGAGTTACTCGTGCTGTCTCGTTGAGTCTTTTCTTGTTTGTTTGCTAAACAAGTCAAACTAGCCACACTGAAAAGAACTGTAAAATCTCTCATTTCTACCTGAGTTGTACTTCTTTAGTTTGACACAAGCAGATGGAGAAATTGCTGATGTTTCTATATAAAGGGAAATACAGAGTGGTAAGATAGTCTTCATCTAAGTAAAGAATTGCACAAGTTTACGATTCTAACTTTTCTGTATATACAAATAAAATGTGGATTATCAAACAGGATTGTTATAGGGAAATAATTTCTTTTACCTTTTTAAAAGAAAACATCTTAAACTGCAAACCCCTGAACTTATGTGTTCAATTATTTTTTTAACTTGTCATTTTCAAAACAATGCACTGTCACCTCTTATTTATTCAATTTATATTTATGTAAAACTGTATCGCTGTATTTTTATTTATTTTTTTAACTTTTTGCTGTTTGTATTAAACATTTCTGAAAGTTTACAATGATCAGAATATAAACTCTTTAAAGAATTGAAATTGTCTCAACTGATTTTTGAAATTCTGGTTTGTTTTAGAGTGTGTCAGGGTAACTGTATGATCAAGCTGTCATTTAAGCACAGACAATAAGCAATGTTTGTGATTTCATATAATCAATTTTAACAATAATGTCTTACAGTCTGTTGCAACCATCCTTGTGTCAGTGAAACACCTTTGGATATCAGATTGCATTTGCTTAATAGAAAACAGACATTTTGAGATATGTGAGAACCAAAACTTCCACTTTACATTTTTAAGCACTTCTTTGAGCACAAAGAGTACATTTTTGATTGTAACTCAGTTTTTAAACTTTTTATTGTAAGCTTTAATTCATAGAAGTTAGGAATTTGTTCATTTTACAACAAGAGGAAAAGGAAATCTGGACAACAATCGAGAGCCGCTGCTTTTAGCTATAGGGAAACAGAGTCAAGTGAGTCAGCGAAGAGGTTCATTCATCAAAACCTTTTTGGACAGGGCCTCCCTGTGCATATGTGGTTTCTCTCCCCGGCTACTCCAGCTTCCTCCCACAGTTTAAAGACATGCTGATTAGGTTGATTGATGACTATTAATTGCCCCTAGAGTGTGGCTGATTGTTTTTCTATAAATAAGCAGTGGGATTTACAACAACTTAACTTCGAGGACACTCATTTTCAGATCAAAATAAATGCAGAGGGGCTGAAAAGAGTAATGACGACTAAATTCTTGGTGGTTTTCATAGATGACTGCCTAAACTTCAAATACCATATTGACTACCTTGTTAAACAATTATCAAAATACGTTGGTCTGTTCTTTAAGCTGAGACACCTGCTTCCTCATGCAACACTTGTTCTTTACAAATCCCTCTTTGAACCCCATTTAAACTACTGCAACATTATGGTGTATTATTTACCCCACTCATCTAAAAAAAATCATCCGCGCCATGGTCTGATTTCAATGCCCCAACCCATCTTATCTTCTCTATTTATGGTCTTTTAAGACTCACTGAATATAACATATTTCACAATGCATGTACTACGTATCAGGTGGTCTCTGGCTTGAATACTAGACGATGTGAGCTTGTTCCAATCTGCTATTCCCAGCACACCTACCTCACCAGAAACACGCACATCACATCATTACAGGAAAAAAACAGAGATTAAAACGCATTGCAAGGAGTGTAGTGTGCCGGAGACCACAAATCTGGAAGGAGCTGGATGGATATTTGAAAACCTATGAAGCACTATTTTCACCTTTAAACACAATCTCAAGAAACACTTAGTAAGCTCATATATGTCTTCCTGATGCATGTCTTTACTTTATTATTTTATTACTATCTCTCACCTTGTACGTGTAATGTCACTTCCTACCTCTCAATCTTAAGGAAAACTCTTAAAACATAACTTTACTTGTTAAATGGGATCTACTGCAATTTGTTGTATGAATGAGATGTATGCCATATCAATGCAACATGATCCGTGTGTCTGTTTTCTTTCCTTGTCAATGTTTTCTACTACAATTTACCGTAGGAATCAACATCAAATAACAGCAAGGCATCCACACTAAACATTATACAAGAATGTATAAACACAATGCTCACCTTCTTCACACAAAATAAAACTAAAGAAATAAAATAAATAAATGCAAAAGCACTAACAAATTACAAGTCAAATTAATAGATAAACCAAATGCAGGTTGATTCCACATTTCATCAGATCTCAGTCAATACAGTGATGTACATCGGATGTTCAAATCCTTTCATAATTCCTTGAATTGTGAAACTGCATTATCTCATCTTCTTTCTTAAAGGAGGATCCATGCTAAAGGAGGTTATAAAGGAAGCATTGACGCACCTTTCCTCAGCTTTTAGAGCATTCGAACAGCGCTGATCACTTAGATGCTTCCAGGTCACTTCACTCTGTTAAGAACCTTCCTAAGCAAAAAATGAAAACGTGAAAGCACCCGATACACAGGAAATCAAACACAGGTGAGACACACTACACAGGTGAAGACAATGAGGGAAACGTTAAAGACTCAAGATTCACAGAGGGAAAAATAAACTACGAAGTACAACTGGAAATACTACAAACAAAGAGAACTCAATTTAACATTAATAATACATACTAGTACAAAGAAACGCAAGTACTTATTGGAAACTACAAAATATAAAACACTAAAGACTATAGTAGGAAACATTTAGATAAAGAAACACGCAGGAAAGGAAAACAAGCAATATCAAGAAAGACTGAGAACTAAAACAAGAAAATCTAAGCTGTGAAAATACACAAAACCAAATAATCAAACAGACAATCGACAAACTGCAGGATGAATGACAGTGCAGCAATACTAAAACATTTAACCAAAGCTACAGAGTCGACAAAAGATTAAGGGCCAGATTTACTAAGATCTCAATTAAAGAGTACTAAATTGCGTGTTCACCCCAAAAGTTTGCACGTTTGGCTTGTGGGCGTTTTGCGGGTGATTTACTAAGAACAATTGCGTGAATTTGTCTGCTGCAAACCTTGTGGAGGCGGTAGTATTCCTGGGCCTTTTTCAAACCAACCCCTGCACACTCCCCCTCCGTGACGGAGTGCACTCCGTCAGAAGTCACACTCGCAGCTGAATGAAGTCCCCTCCATCCAGGTGGAGGGTAGAAATACAGCAGCAGGCTTTGGGACAAACTTCACTCTCTCAGGTGGAAACAGGAAGTGTGTGTTATCATGGTTACTCAGCGGCATCCTGGGGGAACGGCTTATTATTAATGTACGTTATACATTCTGTAAAAATCGTGTAGATTATTTTTCTCTAGCAAATTAATATTAGCGTAGACTTATAGCAAAATGATCAGATGGAGCCCACATTCTCTATTGTAATTTATAATTTAATGTTTAATTTATTATAATATCAAAGAACAGGTTGTCTTCAATGAAAGCACAGACAAGGAGACTATAAATGAACTTCACAGCTGCAAGACGTTTATTTTTTTTGCTGTAGCCGAAATTAAGTTTTACAAAGAAATCAAAAGTAGAACAATGATTAATAAATAACAGTGAGAAGTTGTCTGTAACATCATTTAATATTCTTTAGTTTTTGCAACAGTCCCTTTAAATATGAAACACAATGAAATAAACAGGTGAACAGAAGGAAGAAAAGAAGAGGAGGCTTTTATTTGATACTTTAAAACAATAAACAGGTGAAGTTGTTCACGTCTGTATGATCATATTAAATGTCCATCTTAGTTGGAGCAGTGTTTTGGTTTGTTCAAACACTTACACACAGAACTTACTTTTGTACAGGTCAAGTGGACATCGGTGCAGACTCGCTGGTGGAGGGTTTTATGGCCCACTACCACTCCCCGCTAAGTGGTTTGAGACGGACTTTATATGGCGGGCCCTCCGCGTGGACGCGCAAACGGAGGGGTAGTGGGTAGGGCTAGGGTGTAGTGGACGGTTTGAAAAAGACCCTCTGTCAGGCTTTTGCGCGTGCTACTGGTTTACGTCACAGAGAGTTTGGACGGAAAGCTGGACGACTGCAGGCGCAAAATAGATTTTAGTTAGAGGCAAATGAACGTCCAGTATTTTCAAGTAATAGCATGTAAATGTGAATACAACAAAAGGAAAAAGTGGCTTATCAGAAAACCTTTTTAAATTAAAGACGGTCCTCTCTGGCACTGGTGCGCAGTGTGTGTGCCACTTGTGCCATCGTTGCGCACCAGAAGCTGGTCAGCGCTGTGTCTGATCGGACATAAATCTCATGGCAACAGGTACTGAAGTTGGGGGTACAAGCATGGTGAGCCCCCCGTTCAAGCGTCCCACAGCGCAGCAGCAGGGGAGGGGGCTGTAGAGTGAAGCGCTCCGGAACGCACCAGAGACGCGTAACCCGAGAAAATGAAATGCCCAGTTTAAAATGCAATGTTGGCGAAAAGAGGAAAATAGGACGACATAATGTCAATGTTGAAATTCTTTAGAATGCAGACGCTGTGAATGTTCAGTTACAGTTTAATCATGGCGGGGTTTTTTCTTATTATTGAAGCAAGATGCAAAATAAATGCATAGCATTTATTTTTCTGTCATTTAAAAATGTTAACACGTCTTATATTGTGCCTATGTCTCCTCCTAACTGCAATCTGCAGTGCATAACACTGGGGCTCTTGGATTAGCACGTTCTTTTCAAAGGTGTTAAATTCAGACACCGTCACAACCACCGCAATTTTTGCCTGGCTTGGTAAATCACATTGCGTGTTCTAACTTAACCTCTTTTTTTGCATGTTCTCCTCCCAGTATTTTGCGCACTTGGGCAGAAACGCCTCGTTTTGCATATTCATTAAGGCAAACGTACTACATGAACAGTACGTGTTGTTTTACTCATATGAAAGACGCAATCCTCACTGCACGCTGTTAGTAGATCAGATAGCACATATTTTACTGGTGGTATCAAGTTTGCACACGTTTTAATACACGCACACCTTTAGTAAATCTGGCCCTAAATTTTATCAAAAAATAAAGTGCCAAAACGAATATGTCAAAAAAGAATAAGTGTCAAGATGTTAGTACAAAGTTAAAATACACAATTACAAAGTTTGATACAAAGGACAGCAATCGGATGATGTAAACAGACTTATATGTAAACAGATGTAAGCCGACAAGTGTGCATGTGAACAGAAGTAAAAGAACGATATGTAAACAGAGGAATCAGTGGACAGTGCTTCGACTAAAGAAGTAAACAGATACGCATACAGAACGCAGTAATAAACAGATGTAAACAGAACTATAGTGCAGTAAATGAGAATTAAATATATTTCGATAACTATATCTAAATGCAAGTAGGGTCATTTAAATAAGATACTGTTGACTAATAGTATATAGTATGCTAATTAGTATGCTAATCAGACACTAATATTGAATATTGTTACCTTAATTGAGAATGTTACCATTCTTGTTATTATCATTACTATAGTATAATTATAACAATATGTGAGATTTAAAAAAAAAAAAAAAAAACACTAATCTACAAGTGGTGTACATTTTGTTGTTCATGACTTTATCTACCTGTGGCATCACTTCAAGGCATTAAAAATCATAATTCATTCATCGTTAGTCTTTTGTCAGAAAGATGTGTTGTAATAATTTCAGTATGTTTTAGAACAAGATACAAACTCCTCACAGAGTTTTAAAAGAAATGAAGGTAGCCAAATGAAAATGATCAGATTCAATTCCACAGTGACACTAACAGGACTCTGTCCCACTAAAACAATGATGTCATCACTGTAACTCTGACAATCTGCTGCTGACTGATTGGTTGGCATAAAGCTTTCATCTTCCAGAACAATCCATGTTTGAATGGGCTTACCACTGCTTGCAAAACCTCAAATATCTTGAAAACTAAAAATGGTATCACCGGTCCGTTTGCACTGTGAGCGACACCACAAATAGGTGCACCTTTCCATGTATTTTATTTTTATGTAGCATTCAGACTGGGAACCACTATAGCTCTGTGTTTGCAGATGGTCACGTGAGCCTAGCATTTATTATCAAATAACAACCACTAGATCAGGACTTTTTGATCTTACTGTTTAACTTAAATGTTTTTTACTGTTAACAAATGAAAACATCACACTTGTCTGTATTGAAAGTTCAGTTAGGAAGACTATATAATTGTTTTATTGGGTTTTTTGTTTTTGTCATACTATGTGACATTGCTTCTCTAAGCATACTCATTCCTTTTCTTGTTATCATCAGCTGTTCACATAGCTTGGTCACATCTATTATATAACCCTGCTCCATTCCCTCATATTGCTGCTGCCTTTTTTAAAATATGGCATCTCTTCCACTAGTTCAGTCATGACATCATTATATCATATTCATTAACAAATAGAAACCTTGTTAAAAATCTGACGTTTTAATCTTTTAGTTTTTAATTTCTTCTTTCCTGCTTGTACCACTGAAGCAATTTATGAAATCAAAACTCTAAATAAAAAGTTTGATTATATTTTTGTATAAACGTTGAAAAAGCTGCTTGACTCTATTTAATGGAGTTTTACTTGACATTAAAATACATTTTTAGCAACAGTTTCAAAGACCATTGACTGTAAATAAAGCAAATAGTTGAACAACCGTTCATTTTGTTAATTCATTAAATGTTGCTGGTTAACCAGGTCCAGGACATGTGTCTGATTTATTAGACTATTCAAATCTAAATATAGTTAAGGTGTACTGTATCAAAAAGCTGTTGTAGAATAAGACGTTCAGGCCATTAAACCCTTGGTCTTTCATAATTCTTTGGAATGAATAATGTTGTGACTTTTTAAAAATCTGTAGTGTTATGCTGAAATGGTCCACAGCTAAATGTTGGAACAGCTAAACACAAGTCAAGCAATTTTATTTTGGTCTGGCTAAATTGTAACGTAAATGTGTCGAGCTAAAAAATGTAACAAAAAAAAAGGAAAGTACACAAACCTTAATCGTCGAATATGATATAACTTCACAACAGTTATTGCTCTTTTTTGCATTTTGTTTGTATAGCCCATTCAAAAAAGATACTTAATTTCTTTTTCGTAACTTTCTGTCGTACCGGTGTAACTTCTTTCTACATTCACATAAGTGGAATGCACCGGCACCTTGTGTCACAGGACAAAAGAAGGGAGTGTACCACAAAGCTGTGCCAAGAAAATGACAGAAATGTCAATGTGTAAATAGTGATTTGCCTTTGTTCACTGCATTGACGTCACAACATTTCAGAAATATTCAACACGTAAGCGACACATACTCATCTATCACTCCTTTCTGATATATAAAGCCCTAAAAACATGAGAGGTGTCAACTAGGTGAAAAGCTTGCAACAATCAACCGTAAACTGAAGTTTGATTCATCACTTCAGAAAGTATATAAATCCAATACAGAGAAGGAATAAATAACTCTTTGTGGATCTTTCGTTTCGAGGTGAGTAAATTTTCCATTTGTATCTAAGCTTTAGTACATTTTTGTACAATTATTGTTTAGACATTTAAAAAAAATAATAATTATGATTTGTACTTGTTTTACATATAACACTGTTGTAGTTCAAATTACATCAGCATACTTACATTACATTCAATATAACAATTACATAAAACATTGAGTACTTCACAGTTTGAGAACTCTTCACTAGACTCCGGTCTATCCATGTGTAGATCATGAGCTGGGAGTCTAGGGGGAATAACCTATATTACAATAAATTAGACCAATATTCTTTACCTGTTTCACAGATTAGACAAGCTCCAAACAAACTATGTGTAAAAATTCTTTTTTTCTTTTTCATATATAGGCTTGGAGAAAGAGAAAATGGCTGTTCGAAAGATCACATCATTTATTCTAATTCTAACAGGTAAGCTGAGTGTGATTTAAGACCTGCACAGTAAATGAAATGAAAAAATAATTTAAGAGTCAAGTACTAGAGCCTTGATGGGGTGAAACAGATCATTACCATTTTTCTTTACATAAATTGTATGAGGAAAGAATATATCATGATTAGAGATTGTAAGAGAAAACATCCATGAATAATAAAAAACTTAACGAAGAAATTGTGTTTGAATTTTTTTTCGATATCAACAGCTCTAATATCACAAGAAATGACGATGACAACAGCTTCAACAACAACCACAGCTGCGCCAACTACAACCACAGTAGCTCCAACTACAACCACAGCAGCGCCAACAACGACCACTGCTGCTCCGACAACAACAACAGCTGCTCCGACTACAACCACAGCAGCTCCAACAACAACAACAGCTGCTCCAACGACAACAACTGCTGCTCCGACAACAACCACAGCAGCTCCAACAACAACAACAGCTGCTCCAACGACAACAACTGCTGCTCCGACAACAACCACAGCTGCTCCAACAACAACAACAGCTGCTCCAACAACAACAACTACAGCTCCAACAACAACAACAGCTGCTCCAACGACAACAACAGCTGCTCCAACGACAACCACAGCAGCTCCAACAACAACCACTGCAGTTCCAACTACAACCACAGCAGCTCCAACAACGACCACTGCTGCTCCGACAACAACCACAGCAGCTCAAACAACAACAACAGCTGCTCCAACAACAACCACAGCAGCTCCAACGACAACCACAGCATCTCCAACAACGACCACTGCAGCTCCGACAACGACCACTGCTGCTCCAACAACAACCACAGCAGCTCCAACAACAACCACAGCAGCTCCAACAACAACAACAGCTGCTCCAACGACAACAACAGCTGCTCCAACAACAACAACAGCTGCTCCAACGACAACAACTGCAGCTCCAACAACAACCACAGCAGCTCCAACTACAACAACAGCTGCGCCAACTACAACAACTGCAGCTCCGACAACGACCACTGCTGCTCCACCAACAACCACAGCAGCTCCAACAACAACCACAGCAGCTCCAACAACAACAACAGCTGCTCCAACGACAACAACTGCAGCTCCAACAACAACAACAGCTGCTCCAACAACAACCACAGCGCCTCCAACAACAACTACTGCTGCTCCAACAACAACCACTGCAGCTCCGACAACGACCACTGCTGCTCCAACAACAACCACAGCAGCTCCAACAACAACCACAGCGGCTCCAACAACAACAACAGCTGCTCCAACGACAACAACAGCAGCTCCAACAACAACCACAGCAGCTCCAACTACAACAACAGCTGCGCCAACGACAACAACTGCAGCTCCGACAACGACCACTGCTGCTCCAACAACAACCACAGCAGCTCCAACAACAACAACAGCTGCTCCAACGACAACAACTGCAGCTCCAACAACAACAACAGCTGCTCCAACAACAACCACAGCGCCTCCAACAACAACTACTGCTGCTCCAACAACAACCACAGCAGCTCCAACAACAACCACTGCAGCTCCAACAACAACCACAGCAGCTCCAACAACAACAGCTGCTCCGACTACAACCACAGCAGCTCCAACAACAACAACAGCTGCTCCAACGACAACAACTGCTGCTCCGACAACAACCACAGCAGCTCCAACAACAACAACAGCTGCTCCAATGACAACCACAGCTGCTCCAACAACAACAACAGCTGCTCCAACAACAACAACTACAGCTCCAACAACAACAACAGCTGCTCCAACGACAACAACAGCTGCTCCAACGACAACCACAGCAGCTCCAACAACAACCACAGCTTCTCCAACGACAACAACTGCAGCTCCAACAACAACAACAACAGCAGCTCCAACTACAACCACTGCAGCTCCAACGACAACAACTGCAGCTCCCACAACAACCACAACAGCTCCAACAACAACCACTGCAGTTCCAACTACAACCACAGCAGCTCCAACAACGACCACTGCTGCTCCGACAACAACCACAGCAGCTCAAACAACAACAACAGCTGCTCCAACAACAACCACAGGAGCTCCAACGACAACCACAGCATCTCCAACAACGACCACAGCAGTTCCAACAACGACCACTGCTGCTCCGACAACAACCACAGCAGCTCAAACAACAACAACAGCTGCTCCAACAACAACCACAGCAGCTCCGACAACGACCACTGCTGCTCCAACAACAACCACAGCAGCTCCAACAACAACCACAGCAGCTCCAACAACAACAACAGCTGCTCCAACGACAACCACAGCAGCTCCAACAACAACAACAGCTGCTCCAACGACAACAACTGCAGCTCCAACAACAACCACAGCAGCTCCAACTACAACAACAGCTGCTCCAACAACAACCACAGCAGCTCCAACAACAACCACAGCAGCTCCAACAACAACAACAGCTGCTCCAACGACAACAACTGCAGCTCCAACAACAACAACAGCTGCTCCAACAACAACCACAGCGCCTCCAACAACAACTACTGCTGCTCCAACAACAACCACTGCAGCTCCAACAACGACCACTGCTGCTCCAACAACGACCACTGCAGCTCCAACTACAACAACAGCAGCTCCAACGACAACTGCAGCTCCAACTACAACCACAGCAGCTCCAACAACAACCACAGCAGCTCCAACTACAACCACAGCTGCTCCAACGACAACCACTGCTGCTCCGACAACAACCACAGCAGCTCCAACGACAACTGCAGCTCCAACTACAACCACAGCAGCTCCAACAACAACAACAGCTGCTCCAACGACAACAACTGCAGCTCCAACAACAACAACTGCAGCTCCAACTACAACCACAGCAGCTCCAACTACAACCACAGCTGCTCCAACGACAACCACTGCTGCTCCGACAACAACCACAGGAGCTCCAACAACAACAACAACAGCTGCACCAACGACAACAACTGCAGCTCCAACAACAACCACAGCAGCTCCAACAACAACCACAGCTGCTCCAACGACAACCACTGCAGCTCCAACTACAACCACAGCAGCTCCAACAACAACAACAGTTGCTCCAACGACAACAACTGCAGCTCCAACAACAACCACAGCAGCTCCAACTACAACCACCGCAGCTCCAACTACAACCACAGCTGCTCCAACGACAACCACTGCAGCTCCAACAACAACCACAGCAGCTGCAACAACAACAACAGCTGCTCCAACGACAACCACTGCAGCTCCAACAACAACCACAGCGGCTCCAACTACAACAACAGCAGCTCCAACAACAACTGCAGCTCCCACAACAACCACAGCAGCTCCAACAACAACCACTGCAGTTCCAACTACAACCACAGCAGCTCCAACAACGACCACTGCTGCTCCGACAACAACCACAGCAGCTCAAACAACAACAACAGCTGCTCCAACAACAACCACAGCAGCTCCAACGACAACCACAGCATCTCCAACAACGACCACAGCAGCTCCAACAACGACCACTGCTGCTCCGACAACAACCACAGCAGCTCAAACAACAACAACAGCTGCTCCAACAACAACCACAGCAGCTCCGACAACAACCACAGCAGCTCAAACAACAACAACAGCTGCTCCAACAACAACCACAGCAGCTCCGACAACGACCACTGCTGCTCCAACAACAACCACAGCAGCTCCAACAACAACCACAGCAGCTCCAACAACAACAACAGCTGCTCCAACGACAACCACAGCAGCTCCAACAACAACAACAGCTGCTCCAACGACAACAACTGCAGCTCCAACAACAACCACAGCAGCTCCAACTACAACAACAGCTGCGCCAACTACAACAACTGCAGCTCCGACAACGACCACTGCTGCTCCAACAACAACCACAGCAGTTCCAACAACAACCACAGCAGCTCCAACAACATCAACAGCTGCTCCAACGACAACAACTGCAGCTCCAACAACAACAACAGCTGCTCCAACAACAACCACAGCTGCTCCAACGACAACCACAGCTGCTCCAACAACAACAACAGCTGCTCCAACAACAACAACTGCAGCTCCAACAACAACAACAGCTGCTCCAACGACAACAACAGCTGCTCCAACTACAACCACAGCAGCTCCAACTACAACAACAGCTGCGCCAACTACAACAACTGCAGCTCCGACAACGACCACTGCTGCTCCAACAACAACCACAGCAGTTCCAACAACAACCACAGCAGCTCCAACAACATCAACAGCTGCTCCAACGACAACAACTGCAGCTCCAACAACAACAACAGCTGCTCCAACGACAACCACAGCTGCTCCAACGACAACCACAGCTGCTCCAACAACAACAACAGCTGCTCCAACAACAACAACTGCAGCTCCAACAACAACAACAGCTGCTCCAACGACAACAACAGCTGCTCCAACTACAACCACAGCAGCTCCAACGACAACAACTGCAGCTCCAACAACAACAGCTGCTCCAACGACAACAACTGCAGCTCCAACAACAATAGCTGCTCCAACGACAACAACTGCAGCTCCAACGACAACAACTGCAGCTCCCACAACAACCACAGCAGCTCCAACAACAACCACTGCAGTTCCAACTACAACCACAGCAGCTCCAACAACGACCACTGCTGCTCCGACAACAACCACAGCAGCTCAAACAACAACAACAGCTGCTCCAACAACAACCACAGCAGCTCCAACGACAACCACAGCATCTCCAACAACGACCACAGCAGCTCCAACAACGACCACTGCTGCTCCGACAACAACCACAGCAGCTCAAACAACAACAACAGCTGCTCCAACAACAACCACAGCAGCTCCGACAACGACCACTGCTGCTCCAACAACAACCACAGCAGCTCCAACAACAACCACAGTAGCTCCAACAACAACAACAGCTGCTCCAACGACAACCACAGCAGCTCCAACAACAACAACAGCTGCTCCAACGACAACAACTGCAGCTCCAACAACAACCACAGCAGCTCCAACTACAACAACAGCTGCGCCAACTACAACAACTGCAGCTCCGACAACGACCACTGCTGCTCCAACAACAACCACAGCAGTTCCAACAACAACCACAGCAGCTCCAACAACATCAACAGCTGCTCCAACGACAACAACTGCAGCTCCAACAACAACAACAGCTGCTCCAACAACAACCACAGCGCCTCCAACAACAACTACTGCTGCTCCAACAACAACCACTGCAGCTCCAACAACGACCACTGCTGCTCCAACAACGACCACTGCAGCTCCAACTACAACAACAGCAGCTCCAACGACAACTGCAGCTCAAACTACAACCACAGCAGCTCCAACAACAACAACAGCTGCTCCAACGACAACAACTGCAGCTCCAACAACAACCACAGCAGCTCCAACTACAACCACAGCAGTTCCAACAACAACTGCAGCACCAACGACAACAACTGCAGCTCCAACAACAACAACTGCAGCTCCAACTACAACCACAGCAGCTCCAACTACAACCACAGCTGCTCCAACGACAACCACTGCTGCTCCGACAACAACCACAGGAGCTCCAACAACAACAACAGCTGCACCAACGACAACAACTGCAGCTCCAACAACAACCACAGCAGCTCCAACTACAACCACAGCTGCTCCAACGACAACCACTGCAGCTCCAACTACAACCACAGCAGCTCCAACAACAACAACAGTTGCTCCAACGACAACAACTGCAGCTCCAACAACAACCACAGCAGCTCCAACTACAACCACCGCAGCTCCAACTACAACCACAGCTGCTCCAACGACAACCACTGCAGCTCCAACAACAACCACAGCAGCTGCAACAACAACAACAGCTGCTCCAACGACAACCACTGCAGCTCCAACAACAACCACAGCGGCTCCAACTACAACAACAGCAGCTCCAACAACAACTGCAGCTCCAACAACAACCACAGCAGCTCAGACAACAACCACAGCAGCTCCAACAACAACAACAGTTGCTCCAACGACAACAACTGCAGCTCCAACAACAACCACAATAGCTCCAACAACAACCACAGCTGCTCCAACGACAACCACTGCAGCTCCAACAACAACCACAGCAGCTCCAACAACAACAACAGTTGCTCCAACTACAACAACAGCAGCTCCAACAACAACTGCAGCTCCAACAACAACAACTGCAGCTCCAACAACAACCACAGCAGCTCCAACTACAACTGCAGCTCCAACAACAACAACAGCTGCACCAACGACAACAACTGCAGCTCCAACAACAACCACAGCAGCTCCAACAACAACTGCAGCTCCAACAACAACAACAGCTGCACCAACGACAACAACTGCAGCTCCAACAACAACCACAGCAGCTCCAACTACAACCACAGCTGCTCCAACGACAACCACAGCAGCTCCAACTACAACAACAGCTGCGCCAACGACAACAACTGCAGCTCCAACAACAACCACAGCAGCTCCAACTACAACAGCAGCTCCAACAACAACTGCAGCTCCAACAACAACCACTGCTGCTCCAACGACAACAACTGCAGCTCCAACAACAACCACAATAGCTCCAACAACAACCACTGCAGCTCCAACAACAACCACAGCTGCTCCAATGACAACCACAATAGCTCCAACAACAACCACTGCAGCTCCAACAACAACAACAGCTGCACCAACGACAACAACTGCAGCTCCAACAACAACAACAGCAGCTCCAACAACAACAACAGTTGTTCCAATGACAACAACTGCAGCTCCAACAACAACCACAGCAGCTCCAACTACAACTGCAGCTCCAACAACAACCACAGCAGCTCCAACAACAACTGCAGCTCCAACAACAACAACAGCTGCACTAACGACAACAACTGCAGCTCCAACAACAACCACAGCAGCTCCAACTACAACCACAGCTGCTCCAACGACAACCACTGCAGCTCCAACAACAACCACAGCAGCTCCAACAACAACAACAGTCGCTCCAACGACAACAACTTCAGCTCCAACAACAACCACAGCAGCTCCAACAACAACAACAGTCGCTCCAACGACAACAACTTCAGCTCCAACAACAACCACAGCAGCTCCAACAACAACAACAGTCGCTCCAACTACAACAACAGCTGCGCCAACGACAACAACTGCAGCTCCGACAACAACAACAGCTGTACCAACGACAACAACTGCAGCTCCAACAACAACCACAGCAGCTCCAACTACAACCACAGCAGCTCCAACTACAACCACAGCTCCTCCAACGACAACCACTGCTGCTCCGACAACAACCACAGCACCTCCAACAACAACAACAGCTGCACCAACGACAACAACTGCAGCTCCAACAACAACCACAGCAGCTCCAACAACAACCACAGCAGCTCCAACTACAACCACAGCAGCTCCAACAACATCAACATTTGCTCCAACGACAACAACTGCAGCTCCAACAACAACCACAGCAGCTCCAACTACAACCACCGCAGCTCCAACTACAACCACAGCTGCTCAAACGACAACCACTGCAGCTCCAACAACAACCACAGCAGCTGCAACAACAACAACAGCTGCTCCAACGACAACCACTGCAGCTCCAACAACAACCACAGCGGCTCCAACTACAACAACAGCAGCTCCAACAACAACTGCAGCTCCAACAACAACCACAGCAGCTCCAACAACAACCACAGCAGCTCCAACAACAACAACAGTTGCTCCAACGACAACAACTGCAGCTCCAACAACAACCACAATAGCTCCAACAACAACCACAGCTGCTCCAACGACAACCACTGCAGCTCCAACAACAACCACAGCAGCTCCAACAACAACAACAGTTGCTCCAACTACAACAACAGCAGCTCCAACAACAACTGCAGCTCCAACAACAACAACTGCAGCTCCAACAACAACAACAGCAGCTCCAACGACAACAACAGTTGCTCCAACGACAACAACTGCAGCTCCAACAACAACCACAGCAGCTCCAACTACAACTGCAGCTCCAACAACAACAACAGCTGCACCAACGACAACAACTGCAGCTCCAACAACAACCACAGCAGCTCCAACAACAACTGCGGCTCCAACAACAACAACAGCTGCACCAACGACAACAACTGCAGCTCCAACAACAACCACAGCAGCTCCAACTACAACCACAGCTGCTCCAACGACAACCACTGCAGCTCCAACAACAACCACAGCAGCTCCAACAACAACAACAGTTCCTCCAACGACAACAACTGCAGCTCCAACAACAACCACAGCAGCTCCAACTACAACCACAGCAGCTCCAACTACAACCACAGCTCCTCCAACGACAACCACTGCTGCTCCAACAACAACCACAGCACCTCCAACAACAACAACAGCTGCACCAACGACAACAACTGCAGCTCCAACAACAACCACAGCAGCTCCAACTACAACAACAGCTGCGCCAACGACAACAACTGCAGCTCCGACAACAACAACAGCTGTACCAACGACAACAACTGCAGCTCCAACAACAACCACAGCAGCTCCAACTACAACAGCAGCTCCAACAACAACTGCAGCTCCAACAACAACCACTGCTGCTCCAACGACAACAACTGCAGCTCCAACAACAACCACAATAGCTCCAACAACAACCACTGCAGCTCCAACAACAACCACAGCTGCTCCAACGACAACCACAATAGCTCCAACAACAACCACTGCAGCTCCAACAACAACAACAGCTGCACCAACGACAACAACTGCAGCTCCAACAACAACAACAGCAGCTCCAACAACAACAACAGTTGTTCCAACGACAACAACTGCAGCTCCAACAACAACCACAGCAGCTCCAACTACAACTGCAGCTCCAACAACAACAACAGCTGCACCAACGACAACAACTGCAGCTCCAACAACAACCACAGCAGCTCCAACAACAACTGCAGCTCCAACAACAACCACAGCAGCTCCAACTACAACAGCAGCTCCAACAACAACTGCAGCTCCAACAACAACCACTGCTGCTCCAACGACAACAACTGCAGCTCCAACAACAACCACAATAGCTCCAACAACAACCACTGCAGCTCCAACAACAACCACAGCTGCTCCAACGACAACCACAATAGCTCCAACAACAACCACTGCAGCTCCAACAACAACAACAGCTGCACCAACGACAACAACTGCAGCTCCAACAACAACAACAGCAGCTCCAACAACAACAACAGTTGTTCCAATGACAACAACTGCAGCTCCAACAACAACCACAGCAGCTCCAACTACAACTGCAGCTCCAACAACAACCACAGCAGCTCCAACAACAACTGCAGCTCCAACAACAACAACAGCTGCACTAACGACAACAACTGCAGCTCCAACAACAACCACAGCAGCTCCAACTACAACCACAGCTGCTCCAACGACAACCACTGCAGCTCCAACAACAACCACAGCAGCTCCAACAACAACAACAGTCGCTCCAACGACAACAACTTCAGCTCCAACAACAACCACAGCAGCTCCAACAACAACAACAGTCGCTCCAACTACAACAACAGCTGCGCCAACGACAACAACTGCAGCTCCGACAACAACAACAGCTGTACCAACGACAACAACTGCAGCTCCAACAACAACCACAGCAGCTCCAACTACAACCACAGCAGCTCCAACTACAACCACAGCTCCTCCAACGACAACCACTGCTGCTCCGACAACAACCACAGCACCTCCAACAACAACAACAGCTGCACCAACGACAACAACTGCAGCTCCAACAACAACCACAGCAGCTCCAACAACAACCACAGCAGCTCCAACTACAACCACAGCAGCTCCAACAACATCAACATTTGCTCCAACGACAACAACTGCAGCTCCAACAACAACCACAGCAGCTCCAACTACAACCACCGCAGCTCCAACTACAACCACAGCTGCTCAAACGACAACCACTGCAGCTCCAACAACAACCACAGCAGCTGCAACAACAACAACAGCTGCTCCAACGACAACCACTGCAGCTCCAACAACAACCACAGCGGCTCCAACTACAACAACAGCAGCTCCAACAACAACTGCAGCTCCAACAACAACCACAGCAGCTCCAACAACAACCACAGCAGCTCCAACAACAACAACAGTTGCTCCAACGACAACAACTGCAGCTCCAACAACAACCACAATAGCTCCAACAACAACCACAGCTGCTCCAACGACAACCACTGCAGCTCCAACAACAACCACAGCAGCTCCAACAACAACAACAGTTGCTCCAACTACAACAACAGCAGCTCCAACAACAACTGCAGCTCCAACAACAACAACTGCAGCTCCAACAACAACAACAGCAGCTCCAACGACAACAACAGTTGCTCCAACGACAACAACTGCAGCTCCAACAACAACCACAGCAGCTCCAACTACAACTGCAGCTCCAACAACAACAACAGCTGCACCAACGACAACAACTGCAGCTCCAACAACAACCACAGCAGCTCCAACAACAACTGCGGCTCCAACAACAACAACAGCTGCACCAACGACAACAACTGCAGCTCCAACAACAACCACAGCAGCTCCAACTACAACCACAGCTGCTCCAACGACAACCACTGCAGCTCCAACAACAACCACAGCAGCTCCAACAACAACAACAGTTCCTCCAACGACAACAACTGCAGCTCCAACAACAACCACAGCAGCTCCAACTACAACCACAGCAGCTCCAACTACAACCACAGCTCCTCCAACGACAACCACTGCTGCTCCAACAACAACCACAGCACCTCCAACAACAACAACAGCTGCACCAACGACAACAACTGCAGCTCCAACAACAACCACAGCAGCTCCAACTACAACAACAGCTGCGCCAACGACAACAACTGCAGCTCCGACAACAACAACAGCTGTACCAACGACAACAACTGCAGCTCCAACAACAACCACAGCAGCTCCAACTACAACAGCAGCTCCAACAACAACTGCAGCTCCAACAACAACCACTGCTGCTCCAACGACAACAACTGCAGCTCCAACAACAACCACAATAGCTCCAACAACAACCACTGCAGCTCCAACAACAACCACAGCTGCTCCAACGACAACCACAATAGCTCCAACAACAACCACTGCAGCTCCAACAACAACAACAGCTGCACCAACGACAACAACTGCAGCTCCAACAACAACAACAGCAGCTCCAACAACAACAACAGTTGTTCCAACGACAACAACTGCAGCTCCAACAACAACCACAGCAGCTCCAACTACAACTGCAGCTCCAACAACAACAACAGCTGCACCAACGACAACAACTGCAGCTCCAACAACAACCACAGCAGCTCCAACAACAACTGCAGCTCCAACAACAACAACAGCTGCACTAACGACAACAACTGCAGCTCCAACAACAACCACAGCAGCTCCAACTACAACCACAGCTGCTCCAACGACAACCACTGCAGCTCCAACAACAACCACAGCAGCTCCAACAACAACAACAGTCGCTCCAACGACAACAACTGCAGCTCCAACAACAACCACAGCAGCTCCAACAACAACAACAGTCGCTCCAACTACAACAACAGCTGCGCCAACGACAACAACTGCAGCTCCGACAACAACAACAGCTGTACCAACGACAACAACTGCAGCTCCAACAACAACCACAGCAGCTCCAACTACAACCACAGCAGCTCCAACTACAACCACAGCTCCTCCAACGACAACCACTGCTGCTCCGACAACAACCACAGCACCTCCAACAACAACAACAGCTGTACCAACGACAACAACTGCAGCTCCAACAACAACCACAGCAGCTCCAACAACAACCACAGCAGCTCCAACTACAACCACAGCAGCTCCAACAACATCAACAGTTGCTCCAACGACAACAACTGCAGCTCCAACAACAACCACAACAGCTCCAACTACAACAACAGCTGCGCCAACGACAACAACTGCATCTCCGACAACAACAACAGCTGTACCAACGACAACAACTGCAGCTCCAACAACAACCACAGCTCCTCCAACTACAACCACAGCAGCTCCAACCACAACCACAGCTGCTCCAACGACAACAACTGCAGCTCCAACAACAACCACAGCAGCTCCAACAACAACCACAGCTGCTCCAACAACAACCACTGCAGCTCCAACAACAACCACTGCAGCTCCAACAACAACCACTGTAGCTCCAACAACAACTGCAGCTCCAACAACAACCACAGCAGCTCCAACGACAATCACAGCAGCTCCAACAACAACCACTGCAGCTCCAACAACAACCACAGTAGCTCCAACGACAACCACAATAGCTCCAACAACAACAACAGCAGCTCCAACAACAACTGCAGCTCCAACTACAACCACAGCTGCTCCAACAACAACCACTGCAGCTCCAACTACAACCACAGCAGCTCCAACAACGACCACTGCAGCTCCGACAACAACCACTGCTGCTCCGACAACAACCACAGCAACTCCAACAACAACCACTTCAGCTCCAACAACAACCACAGCAGCTCCAACAACAACAACAGCTGCTCCAACGACAACAACTGTAGCTCAAACAACAACCACAGCAGCTCCAACAACAACAGCAGCTCCAACGACAACCACAGCAGCTCCAACGTCAACCACAGAAGCTCCAACGACAACCACTGCTTCTCCAACAACGACCACTGCAGCTCCGACAACGACCACTGCAGCTCCGACAACGACCACTGGAGCTCCAACGACAACCACAGCTGCCCCAACGACAACAACAGCTGCTCCAACAACAACCACAGCAGCTCCAACAACAACCACTGCAGCTCCAACGACAACCACAGCTGCTCCAACGACAACCACTGCAGCTCCAACAACAACCACAGCAGCTCCAACTACAACCATTGCAGCTCCAACGACAACCACTGCAGCTCCCACAACAACCACAGCAGCTCCAACAACAACCACTGCAGCTCCAACTACAACCACAGCAGCTCCAACTACTACCACTGCTGCTACAACTACAACCACAGCAGCTCCAACGACAACATCTGCAGCTCCAACAGCAACCACAGCAGCTACTACAACACCAACTTCTGCTCCAACAACTCCTACTATAGCTGCAACAACAACCACAGCAGCTCCTACACCCACAGGTTCTCCAACAACAACCACTGCAGCTCCAACAACAACCACAGCCGCTCCAGCAGCGACCACTCCTACTGTACCTGTTTATGTGCTTGATGTTGAGTTGGTCAGCGAAGTCTTCACAGATGATCTGAATAACCGCAGCAGTCCTACATTCCAAGCTCTTGAAAGCAGAGTTCTGCGAAGAGTGAGTATGTTTAAGCTGTTTGAGTTGCATTTTTCACGACTGCATCTGTAGCATCCACATGTTTTCAAATAGTTATTTTGATCTTTACATTTTGTTGAACTGAATCCTTTGATTGTTTAATTTTCATTTGTGGAATGTTTGATTCTATTGAAATTGTGGCTCAACTAACTAAAGGTCCTTACATCTTCCTCTTCCTTTTTTCAGTGTAATGCTGTTTACCGAAACGAATATGGTAATCGTTTTTCGAAATGCAATGTGAAAAGTTTCAGGTAAATTAAAAATTACTTTGTAATTTATTTATTAGTTGTACACTATTTTTACTTTTAAATGGACATGACATTTTTCACATTTACAGTCTCAGTAGCAGGCAGCAACTTATTTACCTCATGTGTTGTCCAATTTGGTATCATTATACAGACGTGTTTCAACACGAGCTGACAGAGTTGGTGCAGAGCTTGCAGTTACTTTCAATCAGACTACTCCAATCGCAGACCTCCCACAGAATAGCGTTGTTGCTCAAACTCTTGTTCAAGCTGCAAGTGATAACAGTACCTCTGGTGTGAGCTTTAATCCTGCTGCAGTTTCAGTATCAGGTCAGTAATCGTCACTCTTCACAATTTTGTATAAGGTCTGTGAATTTGACATCAGTGGCCATTTTATATCAACTCTGAAATCTACTGAGCACAAATGATCTTTAACTTATTCCTTATTATTATTTTTATTATTATTTTTTGTAGCTGGTCCGGTTTCAGTTGCAAATACCACTTCAACTCCAGCCACTTCAGCTCCAGCCACTGCAGCTCCAGCCACTACAGCTCCAGCCACTACAGCTCCAGCCACTACAGCTTCAGCCACGACAGTTCCGGCCACTTCAGCACCAGCCACTGCAGCTCCAGCCACTGCAGCTCCAGCCACTGCAGCTCCAGCCACTGCAGCACCTACTTCTGCACCAAATATACGTGTAAACGTGACCTTCAGATCTCTTCAAACCTCTTTTACATCTGATTTGCTGGATACATCATCTTTGGCTTTTCAGAATCGTGCTTCAATGATAAAGACACAGGTATGTCTCAGAAATCACAATTAAATTTTCAGACTCAAGAAACCTATCATTGATTTTATTGTCTGATCACAATGCTCTTATCTAATCCATATGTAAATCACAGTGATGTGACTTAAGGTGTGCAATATTGCATTTAACTGTTTTTGAATATCTTTTTTTTTTTTTTGCAGCTTCAACCTCTGTATCAAAATACATTTCCATCCTCATTCAAGTTTTTGAACGTCACCGCATTCAGGTAATTTTCCACAATGACCTAGTTACAATTTGAGAATGTTATCTTGGACTTGAATCTGACAAAATATTGTTTTTCTCCTCCCATCTGCAGAAATGGATCAATCTTCAATGAACTGAGCCTTGCATTTGTCAGCACATTTGTTCCAAACAACACTCAGATTGCAGAAGTTTTGGTCAATGCATCATCGACTGTAGTTGGCTTTGACATTGAAGGAACTTCGATCACCGTCGATGGCATTTGTAAGCATTTATGCTGCCTGATCAAAAATATATAAAATTGCAAAACTGTTTATTTAACTAATGTGTTTTCAATTTCTCCTCATTTACAGCTTCAAGTGGAATTAGTCACAAGATCAGTCTCCTCACGGCATTGTGTCTGGTACCCTTGTCATGGCTACTGTCAAACCAGCAATAGCCTCAGCATTGATTAACATTCAAAAGAGAACAGGACTGCCTTTACTGGTATGTAAATATCCAAGATGGTCTTCAACCTTGTCTTGGATTCACTAACCATAACTTTCTAGTTAGGACAGTGGATTTGATTTGTCTGTTGAAACTGAATGAATGTACCTGGGAAGGTCCACGATCCTTGGCCATACAGAATGACTATTTTTTGTCCTCTAAAGCATCATTATAATTATAAACAATACAATATAGTATCACTTATATTTAGCATTGGGATTTAAAAAAAAATGGTTGCACTATTAATAAACAACTGTGTCTTTCTTTCCTGTGAATTGTAAGTAATCTAGTGAGAGTTACTCGTGCTGTCTCGTTGAGTCTTTTCTTGTTTGTTTGCTAAACAAGTCAAACTAGCCACACTGAAAAGAACTGTAAAATCTCTCATTTCTACCTGAGTTGTACTTCTTTAGTTTGACACAAGCAGATGGAGAAATTGCTGATGTTTCTATATAAAGGGAAATACAGAGTGCTAAGATAGTCTTCATCTAAGTAAAGAATTGCACAAGTTTACGATTCTAACTTTTCTGTATATACAAATAAATTGTGGATTATCAAACAGGATTGTTATAGGGAAACAATTTCTTTTACCTTTTTAAAACAAAACATCTTAAACTGCAAACCCCTGAACTTATGTGTTCAATTATTTTTTTAACTTGTCATTTTCAAAACAATGCACTGTCACCTTTCTTATTTATTCAATTTATATTTATGTAATACTGTATCGCTGTATTATTATTCTTTTTTAACTTTTTGCTGTTTGTATTAAACATTTCTGAAAGTTTACAATGATCAGAATATAAACTCTTTAAAGAATTGAAACTGTCTCAACTGATTTTTGAAATTCTGGTTTTAGAGTGTGTCAGGGTAACTGTATGATCAGTAGCTGTCATTTAAGCACAGACAATAAGCAATGTTTGTGATTTCATATAATCAATTTTAACAATAATGTCTTACAGTCTGTTGCAACCATCCTTGTGTCAGTGAAACACCTTTGGATATCAGATTGCATTTGCTTAATAGAAAACAGACATTTTGAGATATGTGAGAACCAAAACTTCCACTTTACATTTTTAAGCACTTCTTTGAGCACAAAGAGTACATTTTTGATTGTAACTCAGTTTTTAAACTTGTTATTGTAAGCTTTAATTCATAGAAGTTAGGAATTTGTTCATTTTACAACAAGAGGAAAAGGAAATCTGGACAACAATCGAGAGCTGCTGCTTTTAGCTATAGGGAAACAGAGTCAAGTGAGTCAGCGAAGAGGTTCATTCATCAAAACCTTTTTGGACAGGGCCTCCCTGTGCATATGTGGTTTCTCTCCGGCTACTCCAGCTTCCTCCCACAGTTTAAAGACATGCTGATTAGGTTGATTGATGACTATTAATTGCCCCTAGAGTGTGGCTGATTGTTTTTCTATAAATAAGCAGTGGGATTTACAACAACTTAACTTCGAGGACACTCATTTTCAGATCAAAATAAAGGCAGAGGGGCTGAAAAGAGTAATGACGACTAAATTCTTGGTGGTTTTCATAGATGACTGCCTAAACTTCAAATACCATATTGACTACCTTGTTAAACAATTATCAAAATACGTTGGTCTGTTCTTTAAGCTGAGACACCTGCTTCCTCATGCAACACTTCTTGTTCTTTACAAATCCCTCTTTGAACCCCATTTAAACTACTGCAACATTATGGTGTATTATTTACCCCACTCATCTAAAAAAAATCATCCGCGCCATGGTCTGATTTCAATGCCCCAACCCATCTTATCTTCTCTATTTATGGTCTTTTAAGACTCACTGAATATAACATATTTCACAATGCATGTATTACGTATCAGGTGGTCTCTGGCTTGAATACTAGATTATGTGAGCTTGTTCCAATCTGCTATTCCCAGCACACCTACCTCACCAGAAACACGCACATCACATCATTACAG
This sequence comes from Symphodus melops, assembly GCF_947650265.1. NCBI lineage: Eukaryota > Metazoa > Chordata > Actinopteri > Labriformes > Labridae > Symphodus > Symphodus melops. Next base: position 9,748,798 of record NC_136710.1, read on the forward strand.
GAAAAAAACAGAGATTAAAACGCATTGCAAGGAGTGTAGTGTGCCGGAGACCACAAATCTGGAGCGAGCTGGATGGAAATTTGAAAACCTATGAAGCACTATTTTCACCTTTAAACACAATCTCAAGAAACACTTAGTAAGTTTGTATATGTCTTCCTGATGCATGTCTTTACTTTATTATTTTATTACTATCTCTCACCTTGTACGTGTAATGTCACTTCCTACCTCTCAATCTTAAGGAAAACTCTTAAAACATCACTTTACTTGTTAAATGGGATCTACTGCAATTTGTTGTATGAATGAGATGTATGTCATGTATTATGTGTAGGCCACACACCCTATTTTTGTTTGTCATGGCCCCCTAGCATAAGCTTTAGATAGCTGCTTTGGGGACCAGTTCACATACATGGACACTTTCTTACTTTGTCTCAAATGTCAACAAAGATGTATGTGAATAAAAAATCATGTGAAATGTGAGGAACAGTCGAGGTTGCACTCTGCCTCTCGACCAATAACAACTATCATATGGGAAAAGTTGTATACATAATGGATGGATACTAGGATTCCTCTTATTATTGTGGTAACACTTCAGATAAAACTCACAATATTGACTAACTAGTTGCTTATAATCATACTAATTAGTAGCCTACTGGCTGCTTATTAGTCATTATTAAGCACTTCTTAGTACTGTATACTACACAAGAGCAAAGGAACACAGACTCAGGCTGGATTGGATTGTCCTTCCTATCCTCTTTGCACATCTTTAAAATGTTCTGCTGTGCCTTCTTCTCTGTGAAATTATCCTAACTACCAAAAGGTTGACGTTGAAATCAACGGAATATGGACTACTATAGGCTACTTTACTTTGGTTGTATTACATCAGCATAACATTTATAGTTCACATATGGGATTTAGATTATTGCAAGTTGTTCAAGCCATATCAATGCAACATGATCCGTGTGCCTGTTTTCTTTCCTTGTCAATGTTTTCTACTACAATTTACCGTAGGAATCAACATCAAATAACAGCAAGGCATCCACACTAAATATTATACAAGAATGTATAAACACAATGCTCACCTTCTTCACACAAAATAAAACTAAAGAAATGCAAAAGCACTAACAAATTACAAGTCAAATTAATAGTTAAACCAAATGCAGGTTGATTCCACATTTCATCAGATCTCAGTCAATACAGTGATGTACATCGGATGTTCAAATCCTTTCATAATTCCTTGAATTGTGAAACTGCATTATCTCATCTTCTTTCTTAAAGGAGGATCCATGCTAAAGGAGGTTATAAAGGAAGCATTGACGCACCTTTCCTCAGCTTTTAGAGCATTCGAACAGCGCTGATCACTTAGATGCTTCCAGGTCACTTCACTCTGTTAAGAACCTTCCTAAGCAAAAAATGAAAACGTGAAAGCACCCGATACACAGGAAATCAAACACAGGTGAGACACACTACACAGGTGAAGACAATGAAGGTAATCAAAATTGAGGGAAACATTAAAGACTCAAGATTCACAGACGTACAACTGGAACTACTACAAACAAAGAGAACTAAATTTAACATTAATAATACATACTAGTGCAAAGAAACAAGTACGTATAGGAAATTACAAAATATAAAACACTAAAGACTATTGTAGGAAACATTTCGATAAAGAAACACACAGGAAAGGAAAACAAGCAATATCAAGAAAGACTGAGAACTAAAACAAGAAAATCTAAGCTGTGAAAATATACAAAACCAAATAATCAAACAGACAATCGACAAACTGCAGGATGAATGACAGTGCAGCAATACTAAAACATTTAACCAAAGCTACAGAGTCGACAAAAGATTAAGGGCCAGATTTACTAAGATCTCAATTAAAGAGGACTAAATTGCGTGTTCACGTTTGGCTTGTGGGCGTTTTGCGGGTGATTTACTAAGAACAATTGCGTGAATTTGTCCTCCTAACTGCAACCTGCAGTGCATAACACTGGGGCTCTTGGATTAGCACGTTCTTTTCAAATGTGTTAAATTCAGACACCGTCACAACAACCGCAATTTTTGCCTGGCTTGGTAAGTCACATTGCGTGTACTAACTTAACCTCTTTTTTTGCATGTTCTCCTCCCAGTATTTTGCGCACTTGGGCAGAAACACCTCGTTTTGCATATTCATTAAGGCAAACGTACTACATGAACAGTACGTGTTGTTTTGCTCATATGAAAGACGCAATCCTCACTGCACGCTGTTAATAGATCAGATAGCACATATTTTACTGGTGGTATCAAGTTTGCACACGTTTTAATACACGCAAACCTTTAGTAAATCTGGCCCTAAATTTTTTCAAAAAATAAAGTGCCAAAACGAATATGTCACAAAAGAATAAGTGTCAAGATGTTAGTACAAAGTTAAAATACAAAATTACAAAGTTTGATACAAAGGACAGCGATCGGATGATGTAAACAGACTTATATGTAAACAGATGTAAGCCGACAAGTGTGCATGTGAACAGAAGTAAAAGAACGATATGTAAACAGAGGAATCAGTGGACAGTGCTTCGACTAAAGAAGTAAACAGATACGCATACAGTACGCAGTAATGAACAGATGTAAACAGAACTATAGTGCAGTAAATGAGAATTAAATATATTTCGATAACTATATCTAAATGCAAGTAGGGTCATTTAAATAAGATACTGTTGACTAATAGTATATAGTATGCTAATCAGACACTAATATTGAATATTGTTACCTTAATTGAGAATGTTACCATTCTTGTTATTATCATTACTATAGTTCAATCAGGAGAGACAAGTGATATTAAGAATGAATTTATTACAATGAAAAAGTGATTGACAGAATAAGATTGACAGAATGTTTTGGCGCTTGGACTCTATGGGGTGGAGATGCGATTTTTGTGATGAAGTCCTGCTCGTCATTAGGATAGATCCCCCCCATGGAGTCCAGACCCTGGTGGTGGAGGACTGATGATTTGATGAGACCGGATGGGGAAAGATTGATGGGAGTTGCCTCTGCTCCTGAAGATGGCGGTGATGGGGAGGTGGAGGGGCGCACGAAGCCAGCTTGAAAGAACTAGGGAAGAAAAAGGATCATATTTAAAAGGAGAGCTGAACGATGATAGGCCGAAAACGAAGGAGGAACGCTGCGCTATTGGTTAGATGAGGTCCGGTGACAGACAGCTGATTAACCTGCGGACAGCCCAAACTGACAGCTCGAGAATGACAGCGGAAATGAGATAGCGTGAAAAAGGGTGACTGAGAAACCTGATTGTGGATCACTTAAAGTCTTCCTTACTGAACTTTCGCTAAGCTTCATTATAATTATAACAATATGTGAGATTTAAAAAAACCCCACTAATCTACAAGTGGTGTACATTTTGTTTTTCATGGCTTTATCTACCTGTGGCATCACTTCAAGGCATTAAAAATCATAATTCATTCATCGTTAGTCTTTTGTCAGAAAGATGTGTTGTAATAATTTCAGTATGTTTTAGAACAAGATACAAACTCCTCACAGAGTTTTAAAAGAAATGAAGGTAGCCAAATGAAAATGATCAGATTCAATTCCACAGTGACACTAACAGGACTCTGTCCCACTAAAACAATGATGTCATCACTGTAACTCTGACAATCTGCTGCTGACTGATTGGTTGGCATAAAGCTTTCATCTTCCAGAACAATCCGTGTTTGAATGGGCTTACCACTGCTTGCAAAACCTCAAATATCTTGAAAACTAAAAATGGTATCACCGGTCCGTTTGCACTGTGAGCGACACCACAAATAGGTGCACCTTTCCATGTATTTTATTTTTATGTAGCATTCAGACTGGGAACCACTATAGCTCTGTGTTTGCAGATGGTCACGTGAGCCTAGCATTTATTATCAAATAACAACCACTAGATCAGGACTTTTTGATCTTACTGTTTAACTTAAATGTTTTTTACTGTTAACAAATGAAAACATCACACTTGTCTGTATTGAAAGTTCAGTTAGGAAGACTATATAATTGTTTTATTGGGTTTTTTGTTTTTGTCATACTATGTGACATTGCTTCTCTAAGCATACTCATTCCTTTTCTTGTTATCATCAGCTGTTCACATAGCTTGGTCACATCTATTATATAACCCTGCTCCATTCCCTCATATTGCTGCTGCCTTTTTTAAAATATGGCATCTCTTCCACTAGTTCAGTCATGACATCATTATATCATATTCATTAACAAATAGAAACCTTGTTAAAAATCTGACGTTTTAATCTTTTAGTTTTTAATTTCTTCTTTCCTGCTTGTACCACTGAAGCAATTTATGAAATCAAAACTCTAAATAAAAAGTTTGATTATATTTTTGTATAAACGTTGAAAAAGCTGCTTGACTCTATTTAATGGAGTTTTACTTGACATTAAAATACATTTTTAGCAACAGTTTCAAAGACCATTGACTGTAAATAAAGCAAATAGTTGAACAACCGTTCATTTTGTTAATTCATTAAATGTTTCTGGTTAACCAGGTCCAGGACATGTGTCTGATTTATTAGACTATTCAAATCTAAATATAGTTAAGATGTACTGTATCAAAAAGCTGTTGTAGAATAAGACGTTCAGGCCATTAAACCCTTGGTCTTTCATAATTCTTTGGAATGAATAATGTTGTGACTTTTTAAAAATCTGTAGTGTTATGCTGAAATGGTCCACAGCTAAATGTTGGAACAGCTAAACACAAGTCAAGCAATTTTATTTTGGTCTGGCTAAATTGTAACGTAAATGTGTCGAGCTAAAAAATGTAACAAAAAAAAAGGAAAGTACACAAACCTTAATCGTCGAATATGATATAACTTCACAACAGTTATTGCTCTTTTTTGCATTTTGTTTGTATAGCCCATTCAAAAAAGATACTTAATTTCTTTTTCGTAACTTTCTGTCGTACCGGTGTAACTTCTTTCTACATTCACATAAGTGGAATGCACCGGCACCTTGTGTCACAGGACAAAAGAAGGGAGTGTACCACAAAGCTGTGCCAAGAAAATGACAGAAATGTCAATGTGTAAATAGTGATTTGCCTTTGTTCACTGCATTGACGTCACAACATTTCAGAAATATTCAACACGTAAGCGACACATACTCATCTATCACTCCTTTCTGATATATAAAGCCCTAAAAACATGAGAGGTGTCAACTAGGTGAAAAGCTTGCAACACTCAACCGTAAACTGAAGTTTGATTCATCACTTCAGAAAGTATATAAATCCAATACAGAGAAGGAATAAATAACTCTTTGTGGATCTTTCGTTTCGAGGTGAGTAAATTTTCCATTTGTATCTAAGCTTTAGTACATTTTTGTACAATTATTGTTTAGACATTTAAAAAAAAAAAAATTATGATTTGTACTTGTTTTACATATAACACTGTTGTAGTTCAAATTACATCAGCATACTTACATTACATTCAATATAACAATTACATAAAACATTGAGTACTTCACAGTTTGAGAACTCTTCACTAGACTCCGGTCTATCCATGTGTAGATCATGAGCTGGGAGTCTAGGGGGAATAACCTATATTACAATAAATTAGACCAATATTCTTTACCTGTTTCACAGATTAGACAAGCTCCAAACAAACTATGTGCAAATTTTTTTTTTTCTTTTTCATGTATAGGCTTGGAGAAAGAGAAAATGGCTGTTCGAAAGATCACATCATTTATTCTAATTCTAACAGGTAAGCTGAGTGTGATTTAAGACCTGCACAGTAAATGAAATGAAAAAATAATTTAAGAGTCAAGTACTAGAGCCTTGATGGGGTGAAACAGATCAGTACCATTTTTCTTTACATAAATTGTATGAGGAAAGAATATATCATGATTAGAGATTGTAAGAGAAAACATCCATAAATAATAAAAAACTTAACGAAGAAATTGTGTTTGAATTTTTTTTCGATATCAACAGCTCTAATATCACAAGAAATGACGATGACAACAGCTTCAACAACAACCACAGCTGCGCCAACTACAACCACAGTAGCTCCAACTACAACCACAGCAGCGCCAACAACGACCACTGCTGCTCCGACAACAACAACAGCTGCTCCGACTACAACCACAGCAGCTCCAACAACAACAGCTGCTCCGACTACAACCACAGCAGCTCCAACAACAACAACAGCTGCTCCAACGACAACAACTGCTGCTCCGACAACAACCACTGCTGCTCCAACAACAACAACTACAGCTCCAACAACAACAACAGCTGCTCCAACGACAACAACTGCAGCTCCAACAACAACAACAGCTGCTCCAACGACAACAACTGCTGCTCCGACAACAACCACAGCTGCTCCAACAACAACAACAGCTGCTCCAACAACAACAACTACAGCTCCAACAACAACAACAGCTGCTCCAACGACAACAACAGCTGCTCCAACGACAACCACAGCAGCTCCAACAACAACCACAGCTGCTCCAACAACAACAACAGCTGCTCCAACAACAACAACAGCTGCTCCAACGACAACAACAGCTGCTCCAACAACAACCACAGCAGCTCCAACAACAACCACAGCAGCTCCAACAACAACAACAGCTGCTCCAACAACAACCACAGCAGCTCCAACGACAACCACAGCATCTCCAACAACGACCACTGCAGCTCCGACAACGACCACTGCTGCTCCAACAACAACCACAGCAGCTCCAACAACAACCACAGCAGCTCCAACAACAACAACAGCTGCTCCAACGACAACCACAGCAGCTCCAACAACAACAACAGCTGCTCCAACGACAACAACTGCAGCTCCAACAACAACCACAGCAGCTCCAACTACAACAACAGCTGCGCCAACTACAACAACTGCAGCTCCGACAACGACCACTGCTGCTCCAACAACAACCACAGCAGCTCCAACAACAACCACAGCAGCTCCAACAACAACAACAGCTGCTCCAACGACAACAACTGCAGCTCCAACAACAACAACAGCTGCTCCAACAACAACCACAGCGCCTCCAACAACAACTACTGCTGCTCCAACAACAACCACTGCAGCTCCGACAACGACCACTGCTGCTCCAACAACAACCACAGCAGCTCCAACAACAACCACAGCAGCTCCAACAACAACAACAGCTGCTCCAACGACAACCACAGCTGCTCCAACAACAACCACTGCAGCTCCAACAACGACCACTGCTGCTCCGACTACAACCACAGCAGCTCCAACAACAACAGCTGCTCCGACTACAACCACAGCAGCTCCAACAACAACAACAGCTGCTCCAACGACAACAACTGCTGCTCCGACAACAACCACAGCAGCTCCAACAACAACAACAGCTGCGCCAACTACAACAACTGCAGCTCCGACAACGACCACTGCTGCTCCAACAACAACCACAGCAGCTCCAACAACAACCACAGCAGCTCCAACAACAACAACAGCTTCTCCAACGACAACAACTGCAGCTCCAACAACAACAACAACAGCAGCTCCAACTACAACCACTGCAGCTCCAACGACAACAACTGCAGCTCCCACAACAACCACAGCAGCTCCAACAACAACCACTGCAGTTCCAACTACAACCACAGCAGCTCCAACAACGACCACTGCTGCTCCAACAACAACCACAGCAGCTCAAACAACAACAACAGCTGCTCCAACAACCACAGCAGCTCCAACGACAACCACAGCATCTCCAACAACGACCACTGCAGCTCCGACAACGACCACTGCTGCTCCAACAACAACCACAGCAGCTCCGACGACGACCACTGCTGCTCCAACAACAACCACAGCAGCTCCAACAACAACCACAGCAGCTCCAACAACAACAACAGCTGCTCCAACGACAACAACTGCAGCTCCAACAACAACAACAGCTGCTCCAACAACAACCACAGCGCCTCCAACAACAACTACTGCTGCTCCAACAACAACCACTGCAGCTCCAACAACGACCACTGCTGCTCCAACAACGACCACTGCAGCTCCAACTACAACAACAGCAGCTCCAACGACAACTGCAGCTCCAACTACAACCACAGCAGCTCCAACAACAACAACAGCTGCTCCAACGACAACAACTGCAGCTCCAACAACAACCACAGCAGCTCCAACGACAACCACAGCAGTTCCAACAACAACTGCAGCTCCAACGACAACCACAGCAGCTCCAACAACAACCACAGCTGCACCAACGACAACAACTGCAGCTCCAACAACAACAACTGCAGCTCCAACTACAACCACAGCAGCTCCAACTACAACCACAGCTGCTCCAACGACAACCACTGCTGCTCCGACAACAACCACAGGAGCTCCAACAACAACAACAGCTGCACCAACGACAACAACTGCAGCTCCAACAACAACCACAGCAGCTCCAACTACAACCACAGCTGCTCCAACGACAACCACTGCAGCTCCAACTACAACCACAGCAGCTCCAACAACAACAACAGTTGCTCCAACGACAACAACTGCAGCTCCAACAACAACCACAGCAGCTCCAACTACAACCACCGCAGCTCCAACTACAACCACAGCTGCTCCAACGACAACCACTGCAGCTCCAACAACAACCACAGCAGCTGCAACAACAACAACAGCTGCTCCAACGACAACCACTGCAGCTCCAACAACAACCACAGCGGCTCCAACTACAACAACAGCAGCTCCAACAACAACTGCAGCTCCAACAACAACAACAGCAGCTCCAACAACAACCACAGCAGCTCCAACAACAACAACAGTTGCTCCAACGACAACAACTGCAACTCCAACAACAACCACAATAGCTCCAACAACAACCACAGCTTCTCCAACAACAACAACAGTTGCTCCAACTACAACAACAGCAGCTCCAACAACAACTGCAGCTCCAACAACAACAACTGCAGCTCCAACAACAACAACAGCAGCTCCAACGACAACAACAATTGCTCCAACGACAACAACTGCAGCTCCAACAACAACCACAGCAGCTCCAACTACAACTGCAGCTCCAACAACAACAACAGCTGCACCAACGACAACAACTGCAGCTCCAACAACAACCACAGCAGCTCCAACTACAACCACAGCTGCTCCAACGACAACCACTGCAGCTCCAACAACAACCACAGCAGCTCCAACAACAACAACAGTTCCTCCAACGACAACAACTGCAGCTCCAACAACAACCACAGCAGCTCCAACTACAACCACAGCAGCTCCAACTACAACCACAGCTCCTCCAACGACAACCACTGCTGCTCCAACAACAACCACAGCACCTCCAACAACAACAACAGCTGCACCAACGACAACAACTGCAGCTCCAACAACAACCACAGCAGCTCCAACTACAACAACAGCTGCGCCAACGACAACAACTGCAGCTCCGACAACAACAACAGCTGTACCAACGACAACAACTGCAGCTCCAACAACAACCACAGCAGCTCCAACTACAACAGCAGCTCCAACAACAACTGCAGCTCCAACAACAACCACTGCTGCTCCAACGACAACAACTGCAGCTCCAACAACAACCACAATAGCTCCAACAACAACCACTGCAGCTCCAACAACAACCACAGCAGCTCCAACGACAACCACAATAGCTCCAACAACAACCACTGCAGCTCCAACAACAACAACAGCTGCACCAACGACAACAACTGCAGCTCCAACAACAACAACAGCAGCTCCAACAACAACAACAGTTGCTCCAACGACAACAACTGCAGCTCCAACAACAACCACAGCAGCTCCAACTACAACTGCAGCTCCAACAACAACAACAGCTGCACCAACGACAACAACTGCAGCTCCAACAACAACCACAGCAGCTCCAACAACAACTGCAGCTCCAACAACAACAACAGCTGCACCAACGACAACAACTGCAGCTCCAACAACAACCACAGCAGCTCCAACTACAACCACAGCTGCTCCAACGACAACCACTGCAGCTCCAACAACAACCACAGCAGCTCCAACAACAACAACAGTCGCTCCAACGACAACAACTGCAGCTCCAACAACAACAACAGCAGCTCCAACTACAACAACAGCTGCGCCAACGACAACAACTGCAGCTCCGACAACAACAACAGCTGTACCAACGACAACAACTGCAGCTCCAACAACAACCACAGCAGCTCCAACTACAACCACAGCAGCTCCAACTACAACCACAGCTCCTCCAACGACAACCACTGCTGCTCCGACAACAACCACAGCACCTCAAACAACAACAACAGCTGCACCAACGACAACAACTGCAGCTCCAACAACAACCACAGCAGCTCCAACAACAATCACAGCAGCTCCAACTACAACCACAGCAGCTCCAACAACATCAACAGTTGCTCCAACGACAACAACTGCAGCTCCAACAACAACCACAACAGCTCCAACTACAACCACAGCTGCTCCAACGACAACCACTGCTGCTCCGACAACAACCACAGGAGCTCCAACAACAACAACAGCTGCACCAACGACAACAACTGCAGCTCCAACAACAACCACAGCAGCTCCAACTACAACCACAGCTGCTCCAACGACAACCACTGCAGCTCCAACTACAACCACAGCAGCTCCAACAACAACAACAGTTGCTCCAACGACAACAACTGCAGCTCCAACAACAACCACAGCAGCTCCAACTACAACCACCGCAGCTCCAACTACAACCACAGCTGCTCCAACGACAACCACTGCAGCTCCAACAACAACCACAGCAGCTGCAACAACAACAACAGCTGCTCCAACGACAACCACTGCAGCTCCAACAACAACCACAGCGGCTCCAACTACAACAACAGCAGCTCCAACAACAACTGCAGCTCCAACAACAACCACAGCAGCTCCAACAACAACCACAGCAGCTCCAACAACAACAACAGTTGCTCCAACGACAACAACTGCAACTCCAACAACAACCACAATAGCTCCAACAACAACCACAGCTTCTCCAACGACAACCACTGCAGCTCCAACAACAGCCACAGCAGCTCCAACAACAACAACAGTTGCTCCAACTACAACAACAGCAGCTCCAACAACAACTGCAGCTCCAACAACAACAACTGCAGCTCCAACAACAACAACAGCAGCTCCAACGACAACAACAGTTGCTCCAACGACAACAACTGCAGCTCCAACAACAACCACAGCAGCTCCAACTACAACTGCAGCTCCAACAACAACAACAGCTGCTCCAACGACAACAACTGCAGCTCCAACAACAACAACAGCTGCTCCAACAACAACTGCAGCTCCAACAACAACAACAGCTGCACCAACGACAACAACTGCAGCTCCAACAACAACCACAGCAGCTCCAACTACAACCACAGCTGCTCCAACGACAACCACTGCAGCTCCAACAACAACCACAGCAGCTCCAACAACAACAACAACAGTTCCTCCAACGACAACAACTGCAGCTCCAACAACAACCACAGCAGCTCCAACTACAACCACAGCAGCTCCAACTACAACCACAGCTCCTACAACGACAACCACTGCTGCTCCAACAACAACCACAGCACCTCCAACAACAACAACAGCTGCACCAACGACAACAACTGCAGCTCCAACAACAACCACAGCAGCTCCAACTACAACAACAGCTGCGCCAACGACAACAACTGCAGCTCCGACAACAACAACAGCTGTACCAACGACAACAACTGCAGCTCCAACAACAACCACAGCAGCTCCAACTACAACAGCAGCTCCAACAACAACTGCAGCTCCAACAACAACCACTGCTGCTCCAACGACAACAACTGCAGCTCCAACAACAACCACAATAGCTCCAACAACAACCACTGCAGCTCCAACAACAACCACAGCAGCTCCAACGACAACCACAATAGCTCCAACAACAACCACTGCAGCTCCAACAACAACAACAGCTGCACCAACGACAACAACTGCAGCTCCAACAACAACAACAGCAGCTCCAACAACAACAACAGTTGCTCCAACGACAACAACTGCAGCTCCAACAACAACCACAGCAGCTCCAACTACAACTGCAGCTCCAACAACAACAACAGCTGCACCAACGACAACAACTGCAGCTCCAACAACAACCACAGCAGCTCCAACAACAACTGCAGCTCCAACAACAACAACAGCTGCACCAACGACAACAACTGCAGCTCCAACAACAACCACAGCAGCTCCAACTACAACCACAGCTGCTCCAACGACAACCACTGCAGCTCCAACAACAACCACAGCAGCTCCAACAACAACAACAGTCGCTCCAACGACAACAACTGCAGCTCCAACAACAACAACAGCAGCTCCAACTACAACAACAGCTGCGCCAACGACAACAACTGCAGCTCCGACAACAACAACAGCTGTACCAACGACAACAACTGCAGCTCCAACAACAACCACAGCAGCTCCAACTACAACCACAGCAGCTCCAACTACAACCACAGCTCCTCCAACGACAACCACTGCTGCTCCGACAACAACCACAGCACCTCAAACAACAACAACAGCTGCACCAACGACAACAACTGCAGCTCCAACAACAACCACAGCAGCTCCAACAACAATCACAGCAGCTCCAACTACAACCACAGCAGCTCCAACAACATCAACAGTTGCTCCAACGACAACAACTGCAGCTCCAACAACAACCACAACAGCTCCAACTACAACAACAGCTGCGCCAACGACAACAACTGCATCTCCGACAACAACAACAGCTGTACCAACGACAACAACTTCAGCTCCAACAACAACCACAGCTCCTCCAACTACAACCACAGCAGCTCCAACCACAACCACAGCTGCTCCAACGACAACAACTGCAGCTCCAACAACAACCACAGCAGCTCCAACTACAACAACAGAAGCTCCAACAACAACTGCAGCTCCAACAACAACCACAGCAGCTCCAACAACAACCACAGCTGCTCCAACAACAACCACTGCAGCTCCAACAACAACCACAGTAGCTCCAACAACAACTGCAGCTCCAACAACAACCACAGCAGCTCCAACGACAATCACAGCAGCTCCAACAACAACCACTGCAGCTCCAACAACAACCACAGTAGCTCCAACGACAACCACAATAGCTCCAACAACAACAACAGCAGCTCCAACAACAACTGCAGCTCCAACTACAACCACAGCTGCTCCAACAACAACCACTGCAGCACCAACTACAACCACAGCAGCTCCAACAACGACCACTGCAGCTCCGACAACAACCACTGCTGCTCCGACAACAACCACAGCAACTCCAACAACAACCACTTCAGCTCCAACAACAACCACAGCAGCTCCAACAACAACAACAGCTGCTCCAACGACAACAACTGTAGCTCAAACAACAACCACAGCAGCTCCAACAACAACCACAGCAGTTCCAACAACAACTGCAGCTCCAACAACAACCACAGTAGCTCCAACGACAACCACAATAGCTCCAACAACAACAACAGCAGCTCCAACAACAACTGCAGCTCCAACTACAACCACAGCTGCTCCAACAACAACCACTGCAGCTCCAACTACAACCACTGGAGCTCCAACGACAACAACTGCAGCTCCAACAGCAACCACAGCAGCTACTACAACACCAACTTCTGCTCCAACAACTCCTACTATAGCTGCAACAACAACCACAGCAGCTCCTACACCCACAGGTTCTCCAACAACAACCACTGCAGCTCCAACAACAACCACAGCCGCTCCAGCAGCGACCACTCCTACTGTACCTGTTTATGTGCTTGATGTTGAGTTGGTCAGCGAAGTCTTCACAGATGATCTGAATAACCGCAGCAGTCCTACATTCCAAGCTCTTGAAAGCAGAGTTCTGCGAAGAGTGAGTATGTTTAAGCTGTTTGAGTTGCATTTTTCACGACTGCATCTGTAGCATCCACATGTTTTCAAATAGTTATTTTGATCTTTACATTTTGTTGAACTGAATCCTTTGATTGTTTAATTTTCATTTGTGGAATGTTTGATTCTATTGAAATTGTGGCTCAACTAACTAAAGGTCCTTACATCTTCCTCTTCCTTTTTTCAGTGTAATGCTGTTTACCGAAACGAATATGGTAATCGTTTTTCGAAATGCAATGTGAAAAGTTTCAGGTAAATTAAAAATTACTTTGTAATTTATTTATTAGTTGTACACTATTTTTACTTTTAAATGGACATGACATTTTTCACATTTACAGTCTCAGTAGCAGGCAGCAACTTATTTACCTCATGTGTTGTCCAATTTGGTATCATTATACAGACGTGTTTCAACACGAGCTGACAGAGTTGGTGCAGAGCTTGCAGTTACTTTCAATCAGACTACTCCAATCGCAGACCTCCCACAGAATAGCGCTGTTGCTCAAACTCTTGTTCAAGCTGCAAGTGATAACAGTACCTCTGGTGTGAGCTTTAATCCTGCTGCAGTTTCAGTATCAGGTCAGTAATCGTCACTCTTCACAATTTTGTATAAGGTCTGTGAATTTGACATCAGTGGCCATTTTATATCAACTCTGAAATCTACTGAGCACAAATGATCTTTAACTTATTCCTTATGTTATTTTTTGTAGCTGGTCCGGTTTCAGTTGCAAATACCACTTCAACTCCAGCCACTTCAGCTCCAGCCACTGCAGCTCCAGCCACTACAGTTCCAGCCACTACAGCTCCAGCCACTACAGCTCCAGCCACTACAGCTTCAGCCACGACAGTTCCGGCCACTTCAGCACCAGCCACTGCAGCTCCAGCCACTGCAGCTCCAGCCACTGCAGCACCTACTTCTGCACCAAATATACGTGTAAACGTGACCTTCAGATCTCTTCAAACCTCTTTTACATCTGATTTGCTGGATACATCATCTTTGGCTTTTCAGAATCGTGCTTCAATGATAAAGACACAGGTATGTCTCAGAAATCACAATTAAATTTTCAGACTCAAGAAACCTATCATTGATTTTATTGTCTGATCACAATGCTCTTATCTAATCCATATGTAAATCACAGTGATGTGACTTAAGGTGTGCAATATTGCATTTAACTGTTTTTGAATATCTTTCTTTTTTTTTTTGCAGCTTCAACCTCTGTATCAAAATACATTTCCATCCTCATTCAAGTTTTTGAACGTCACCGCATTCAGGTAATTTTCCACAATGACCTAGTTACAATTTGAGAATGTTATCTTGGACTTGAATCTGACAAAATATTGTTTTTCTCCTCCCATCTGCAGAAATGGATCAATCTTCAATGAACTGAGCCTTGCATTTGTCAGCACATTTGTTCCAAACAACACTCAGATTGCAGAAGTTTTGGTCAATGCATCATCGACTGTAGTAGGCTTTGACATTGAAGGAACTTCGATCACCGTCGATGGCATTTGTAAGCATTTATGCTGCCTGATCAAAAATATATAAAATTGCAAAACTGTTTATTTAACTAATGTGTTTTCAATTTCTCCTCATTTACAGCTTCAAGTGGAATTAGTCACAAGATCAGTCTCCTCACGGCATTGTGTCTGGTACCCTTGTCATGGCTACTGTCAAACCAGCAATAGCCTCAGCATTGATTAACATTCAAAAGAGAACAGGACTGCCTTTACTGGTATGTAAATATCCAAGATGGTCTTCAACCTTGTCTTGGATTCACTAACCATAACTTTCTAGTTAGGACAGTGGATTTCATTTGTCTGTTGAAACTGAATGAATGTACCTGGGAAGGTCCACGATCCTTGGCCATACAGAATGACTATTTTTTGTCCTCTAAAGCATCATTATAATTATAAACAATACAATATAGTATCACTTATATTTAGCATTGGGATTTTAAAAAAAATGGTTGCACTATTAATAAACAACTGTGTCTTTCTTTCCTGTGAATTGTAAGTAATCTAGTGAGAGTTACTCGTGCTGTCTCGTTGAGTCTTTTCTTGTTTGTTTGCTAAACAAGTCAAACTAGCCACACTGAAAAGAACTGTAAAATCTCTCATTTCTACCTGAGTTGTACTTCTTTAGTTTGACACAAGCAGATGGAGAAATTGCTGATGTTTCTATATAAAGGGAAATACAGAGTGGTAAGATAGTCTTCATCTAAGTAAAGAATTGCACAAGTTTACGATTCTAACTTTTCTGTATATACAAATAAAATGTGGATTATCAAACAGGATTGTTATAGGGAAACAATTTCTTTTACCTTTTTAAAACAAAACATCTTAAACTGCAAACCCCTGAACTTATGTGTTCAATTATTTTTTTAACTTGTCATTTTCAAAACAATGCACTGTCACCTTTCTTATTTATTCAATTTATATTTATGTAATACTGTATCGCTGTATTATTATTCTTTTTTAACTTTTTGCTGTTTGTATTAAACATTTCTGAAAGTTTACAATGATCAGAATATAAACTCTTTAAAGAATTGAAATTGTCTCAACTGATTTTTGAAATTCTGGTTTGTTTTAGAGTGTGTCAGGGTAACTGTATGATCAGTAGCTGTCATTTAAGCACAGACAATAAGCAATGTTTGTGATTTCATATAATCAATTTTAACAATAATGTCTTACAGTCTGTTGCAACCATCCTTGTGTCAGTGAAACACCTTTGGATATCAGATTGCATTTGCTTAATAGAAAACAGACATTTTGAGATATGTGAGAACCAAAACTTCCACTTTACATTTTTAAGCACTTCTTTGAGCACAAAGAGTACATTTTTGATTGTAACTCAGTTTTTAAACTTGTTATTGTAAGCTTTAATTCATAGAAGTTAGGAATTTGTTCATTTTACAACAAGAGGAAAAGGAAATCTGGACAACAATCGAGAGCCGCTGCTTTTAGCTATAGGGAAACAGAGTCAAGTGAGTCAGCGAAGAGGTTCATTCATCAAAACCTTTTTGGACAGGGCCTCCCTGTGCATATGTGGTTTCTCTCCGGCTACTCCAGCTTCCTCCCACAGTTTAAAGACATGCTGATTAGGTTGATTGATGACTATTAATTGCCCCTAGAGTGTGGCTGATTGTTTTTCTATAAATAAGCAGTGGGATTTACAACAACTTAACTTCGAGGACACTCATTTTCAGATCAAAATAAAGGCAGAGGGGCTGAAAAGAGTAATGACGACTAAATTCTTGGTGGTTTTCATAGATGACTGCCTAAACTTCAAATACCATATTGACTACCTTGTTAAACAATTATCAAAATACGTTGGTCTGTTCTTTAAGCTGAGACACCTGCTTCCTCATGCAACACTTCTTGTTCTTTACAAATCCCTCTTTGAACCCCATTTAAACTACTGCAACATTATGGTGTATTATTTACCCCACTCATCTAAAAAAAATCATCCGCGCCATGGTCTGATTTCAATGCCCCAACCCATCTTATCTTCTCTATTTATGGTCTTTTAAGACTCACTGAATATAACATATTTCACAATGCATGTATTACGTATCAGGTGGTCTCTGGCTTGAATACTAGATTATGTGAGCTTGTTCCAATCTGCTATTCCCAGCACACCTACCTCACCAGAAACACACACATCACATCATTACAGGAAAAAAACAGAGATTAAAACGCATTGCAAGGAGTGTAGTGTGCCGGAGACCACAAATCTGGAGCGAGCTGGATGGAAATTTGAAAACCTATGAAGCACTATTTTCACCTTTAAACACAATCTCAAGAAACACTTAGTAAGTTTGTATATGTCTTCCTGATGCATGTCTTTACTTTATTATTTTATTACTATCTCTCACCTTGTACGTGTAATGTCACTTCCTACCTCTCAATCTTAAGGAAAACTCTTAAAACATCACTTTACTTGTTAAATGGGATCTACTGCAATTTGTTGTATGAATGAGATGTATGTCATGTATTATGTGTAGGCCACACACCCTATTTTTGTTTGTCATGGCCCCCTAGCATAAGCTTTAGATAGCTGCTTTGGGGACCAGTTCACATACATGGACACTTTCTTACTTTGTCTCAAATGTCAACAAAGATGTATGTGAATAAAAAATCATGTGAAATGTGAGGAACAGTCGAGGTTGCACTCTGCCTCTCGACCAATAACAACTATCATATGGGAAAAGTTGTATACATAATGGATGGATACTAGGATTCCTCTTATTATTGTGGTAACACTTCAGATAAAACTCACAATATTGACTAACTAGTTGCTTATAATCATACTAATTAGTAGCCTACTGGCTGCTTATTAGTCATTATTAAGTACTTCTTAGTACTGTAAATTACACAAGAGCAAAGGAACACAGACTCAGGCTGGATTGGATTGTCCTTCCTATCCTCTTTGCACATCTTTAAAATGTTCTGCTGTGCCTTCTTCTCTGTGAAATTATCCTAACTACCAAAAGGTTGACGTTGAAATCAACGGAATATGGACTACTATAGGCTACTTTACTTTGGTTGTATTACATCAGCATAACATTTATAGTTCACATATGGGATTTAGATTATTGCAAGTTGTTCAAGCCATATCAATGCAACATGATCCGTGTTTTCTTTCCTTGTCAATGTTTTCTACTACAATTTACCGTAGGAATCAACATCAAATAACAGCAAGGCATCCACACTAAATATTATACAAGAATGTATAAACACAATGCTCACCTTCTTCACACAAAATAAAACTAAAGAAATGCAAAAGCACTAACAAATTACAAGTCAAATTAATAGTTAAACCAAATGCAGGTTGATTCCACATTTCATCAGATCTCAGTCAATACAGTGATGTACATCGGATGTTCAAATCCTTTCATAATTCCTTGAATTGTGAAACTGCATTATCTCATCTTCTTTCTTAAAGGAGGATCCATGCTAAAGGAGGTTATAAAGGAAGCATTGACGCACCTTTCCTCAGCTTTTAGAGCATTCGAACAGCGCTGATCACTTAGATGCTTCCAGGTCACTTCACTCTGTTAAGAACCTTCCTAAGCAAAAAATGAAAACGTGAAAGCACCCGATACACAGGAAATCAAACACAGGTGAGACACACTACACAGGTGAAGACAATGAAGGTAATCAAAATTGAGGGAAACATTAAAGACTCAAGATTCACAGACGTACAACTGGAACTACTACAAACAAAGAGAACTAAATTTAACATTAATAATACATACTAGTGCAAAGAAACAAGTACGTATAGGAAATTACAAAATATAAAACACTAAAGACTATAGTAGGAAACATTTCGATAAAGAAACACACAGGAAAGGAAAACAAGCAATATCAAGAAAGACTGAGAACTAAAACAAGAAAATCTAAGCTGTGAAAATATACAAAACCAAATAATCAAACAGACAATCGACAAACTGCAGGATGAATGACAGTGCAGCAATACTAAAACATTTAACCAAAGCTACAGAGTCGACAAAAGATTAAGGGCCAGATTTACTAAGATCTCAATTAAAGAGGACTAAATTGCGTGTTCACGTTTGGCTTGTGGGCGTTTTGCGGGTGATTTACTAAGAACAATTGCGTGAATTTGTCCTCCTAACTGCAATCTGCAGTGCATAACACTGGGGCTCTTGGATTAGCACGTTCTTTTCAAATGTGTTAAATTCAGACACCGTCACAACAACCGCAATTTTTGCCTGGCTTGGTAAGTCACATTGCGTGTACTAACTTAACCTCTTTTTTTGCATGTTCTCCTCCCAGTATTTTGCGCACTTGGGCAGAAACACCTCGTTTTGCATATTCATTAAGGCAAACGTACTACATGAACAGTACGTGTTGTTTTGCTCATATGAAAGACGCAATCCTCACTGCACGCTGTTAGTAGATCAGATAGCACATATTTTACTGGTGGTATCAAGTTTGCACACGTTTTAATACACGCAAACCTTTAGTAAATCTGGCCCTAAATGTTTGCAAAAAATAAAGTGCCAAAACGAATATGTCACAAAAGAATAAGTGTCAAGATGTTAGTACAAAGTTAAAATACAAAATTACAAAGTTTGATACAAAGGACAGCGATCGGATGATGTAAACAGACTTATATGTAAACAGATGTAAGCCGACAAGTGTGCATGTGAACAGAAGTAAAAGAATATGTAAACAGAGGTATCAGTGGACAGTGCTTCGACTAAAGAAGTAAACAGATACGCATACAGTACGCAGTAATGAACAGATGTAAACAGAACTATAGTGCAGTAAATGAGAATTAAATATATTTCGATAACTATATCTAAATACAAGTAGGGTCATTTAAATAAGATACTGTTGACTAATAGTATATAGTATGCTAATTAGTATGCTAATCAGACACTAATATTGTTACCTTAATTGAGAATGTTACCATTCTTGTTATTATCATTACTATAGTATAATTATAACAATATGTGAGATTTAAAAAAAACCCACTAATCTACAAGTGGTGTACATTTTGTTTTTCATGGCTTTATCTACCTGTGGCATCACTTCAAGGCATTAAAAATCATAATTCATTCATCGTTAGTCTTTTGTCAGAAAGATGTGTTGTAATAATTTCAGTATGTTTTAGAACAAGATACAAACTCCTCACAGAGTTTTAAAAGAAATGAAGGTAGCCAAATGAAAATGATCAGATTCAATTCCACAGTGACACTAACAGGACTCTGTCCCACTAAAACAATGATGTCATCACTGTAACTCTGACAATCTGCTGCTGACTGATTGGTTGGCATAAAGCTTTCATCTTCCAGAACAATCCGTGTTTGAATGGGCTTACCACTGCTTGCAAAACCTCAAATATCTTGAAAACTAAAAATGGTATCACCGGTCCGTTTGCACTGTGAGCGACACCACAAATAGGTGCACCTTTCCATGTATTTTATTTTTATGTAGCATTCAGACTGGGAACCACTATAGCTCTGTGTTTGCAGATGGTCACGTGAGCCTAGCATTTATTATCAAATAACAACCACTAGATCAGGACTTTTTGATCTTACTGTTTAACTTAAATGTTTTTTACTGTTAACAAATGAAAACATCACACTTGTCTGTATTGAAAGTTCAGTTAGGAAGACTATATAATTGTTTTATTGGGTTTTTTGTTTTTGTCATACTATGTGACATTGCTTCTCTAAGCATGCTCATTCCTTTTCTTGTTATCATCAGCTGTTCACATAGCTTGGTGACATCTATTATATAACCCTGCTCCATTCCCTCATATTGCTGCTGCCTTTTTTAAAATATGGCATCTCTTCCACTAGTTCAGTCATGACATCATTATATCATATTCATTAACAAATAGAAACCTTGTTAAAAATCTGACGTTTTAATCTTTTAATTTTTCATTTCTTCTTTCCTGCTTGTACTTCTGAAGCAATTTATGAAATCAAAAGTCTAAATAAAAAGTTTGATTATATTTTTGTATAAACGTTGAAAAAGCTGCTTTTAGCAACAGTTTCAAAGACCATTGACTGTAAATAAAGCAAATAGTTGAACAAGCATTCATTTTGTTAATTCATTAAATGTTGCTGGTTAACCAGGTCCAGAACAGTTTCAAAGATCATTGACTGTAAATAAAGGAAAGTTGGTCCGACTCTGTCGTGTCTGCTTGCTGGACTTCCATTGTTTTTCTCATCATGGATTTTGGATATTTTGGAATATTGTTTGAGTACGTTTTTAATAATAATAATAATAATAATTTTATTTATAGAGCGCTTTTAGACAAAGTGCTTTACACAGCTTAAAAGCTCAACACACAGACATAACACATCATTAAAAACATCAGGCATAAACAGCAGTGAAAAGGTGGGTCTTCAACTTTGCTTTGAACACATCAATGGAACAAGAAAGTCTGATGTCCGCAGGGAGAGTGTTCCAGAGAGTGGGAGCGCGGAATGAAAAGGACCGCTCACCAATAGTCTTTTTGCGAACCTTAGGGACAGCTAAGAGGCCAGTCCCCTGTGAGCGAAGTGACCGAGCAGGCACATACAAATCTAAGAGACCAGTCAGGTATGCTGGTGCAGAGCCATTTACAATTTTAAAAGTCAGCAGTAACACTTTAAAATCCGCTCTGGCGTGAACAGGCAACCAGTGGAGAGAGGAGAGCACCGGAGTTATGTGCTCATACCTGTTGGATCCAGTAAGAAGGCGTGCTGCAGCGTTCTGCACCATCTGCAGACCTCGCAGACTCTTCTTGGGCAGACCCGACAGAAGAACATTACAGTAATCCAACCGTGATGATACAAATGCATGGATAAGAGTCTCAGCATCATTAAAGGACAGGATTGATCTAATTTTAGCGATGTTTCTTAGGTGAAAAAATGACACTCTTGTCACCGCTTTAATGTGAAGGTCAAAAGAAAGAGTTTGATCAAACACAACTGGTTGTCCTGGTATTTTAGTTTAAATCACTTCTTTTTTCTGCACATGGGTCCTCCTAATTTCTGCCCGCACCCGTGGCAAAAGTACACAAACCTTAATCGCCGAATATGATATAACTTCACAACAGTTATTGCTCTTTTTTACATTTTGTTTGTATAGCCCATTCAAAAAAGATACTTAATTTCATAACTTTCTGTCGTACCGGTGTAACTTCTGTCTACTTTCACATAAGTGGAACGTACCGGCACCTTGTGTCACAGGACAAAAGAAGGGAGTGTACCACAAAGCTGTGCCAAGATAATGACAGAAATAAAAATGTGTAAATAGTGATTTGCCTTTGTTCACGGCATTGACGTCACAACATTTCAGAAATATTCAACACGTTAGAGACACGTAGTCATCAATTACTCCTTTCGGATATATAAAGCCCTTAACACATGAGAGTTGTCAACAAGGTGAAAAGCACTCAACCGTAAACTCAAGTTTGATTCATCACTACAGAAAATATAAAAATCCTATACAGAGAAGGAATAAATAACTCTTTGTGGATCTTTCGTTTCGAGGTGAGTAAATTTTCCATCTGTATCTAAGCTTTAGTACATTTTTGTAAAATTATTGTGTAAACATTTTTAAAAAATCTAAAGTTATGATTTGTACTTGTTTTCAATATAACACTGTTGTAGTTCAAATTACACCAGCATACTTACATTACATACAAGATAACAATTACATTAAACATTGAGCACTTGACAATTTGAGAACTCTTCACTTCCACTCCATGATGCTGAAAATACTCCTATCCATGTGTAGATCACGAAATGGGAGTTTAGAGGCAATAACCTTTTACAGTAAATAAGACAAATATTCTTTACCTGTTTCACAGACTAGACAGGCTCCAAAGAAACTTTGTGTATTGAGTTCTTTTTCTTTTTCACAGAAGAGAAGAGAGAAGATGGCTGTTCGAAAGATCACGTCATTTATTCTGATTCTAACAGGTAAGTTGAGTATGATTTACGATGTGCAATGTAAATGTCAATGAATAAATAATTTAAGAGACAAGTATCAGAGCCTTGATGGGGGGAAACAGGTCATTACCATTTTGCTTTACATAAAATGCATGGGGAACAAATTATTAGATATATTAATGGAAAACATCTATAACTTCATTTTGATATTTTGTTTTTCAAAAAATTCAATATCAACTGCTCTATTAATGTCACCAGCAATGACGATGACAACCGTTTCAACGACAACCACAGTAGCTCCAACAACAACCACAGCAACTCCAACAACAACCACAGCAGCTCCAACGACAACCACAGCAGCTCCAATTACAACCACAGCAGCTCCAACAACGACCACTGCTGCTCCGACAACAACCACTGCAGCTCCAACAACTGCAGCGCCAACAACAACCACTGCAGCTCCAACAACAACCACAGCGGCTCCAACAACAACCACAGAAGCTCCAACGACAACCACAGCAGCAGCACCAACAACAACAACAACAGCAGCTCCAACAACAACCACTGCTGCTCCAACAACAACCACAGCAGCTCCAACAACAACAACAGCTGCTCCAACTACAACCACAGCAGCTCCAACAACAACAACAGCTGCTCCAACTACAACCACAGCAGCTCCAACAACGACCACTGCTGCTCCAACAACCACTGCAGCTCCAACAACAACCACAGCAGCTCCAACAACGACCACTGCAGCTCCAACAACAACAGCTGCTCCAACGACAACCACAGCAGCTCCAACAACAACCACAGCAGCTCCAACGACAACCACAGCAGCTCAAACAACAACAACAGCTGCTCCAACGACAACCACAGCAGCAGCACCAACAACAACAGCTGCTCCAATGACAACCACAGCAGCTCCAACAACAACAACAACAGCTGCTCCAACAACAACCACAGCAGCTCCAATTACAACCACAGCAGCTCCAACAACGACCACTGCTGCTCCGACAACAACCACTGCAGCTCCAACAACTGCAGCGCCAACAACAACCACTGCAGCTCCAACAACAACCACAGCGGCTCCAACAACAACCACAGAAGCTCCAACGACAACCACAGCAGCAGCACCAACAACAACAACAACAGCAGCTCCAACAACAACCACTGCTGCTCCAACAACAACCACTACAGCTCCAACAACAACGACAGCAGCTCCAACTACAACCACAGCAGCAGCACCAACAACAACAACAACAGCAGCTCCAACAACAACAGCAGCTCCAACAACAACCACAGCAGCTCCAACTACAACCACAGCAGCAGCACCAACAACAACAACAACAGCAGCTCCAACAACAACAGCAGCTCCAACAACAACCACAGCAGCTCCTACGACAACCACAGCTGCTCCAACAACAACCACAGCTGCTCCAACAACAACCACAGCAGCTCCAACGACAACCACAGCTGCTCCAACAACAACCACAGCTGCTCCAACAACAACCACAGCAGCTCCAACAACAACAACAGTTGCTCCAACAACAACCACTGCAGCTCCAACAACAACCACTGCAGCTCCAACTACAACCACAGCAGCTCCAACGACAACCACAGCTGCTCCAACGACAACAACTGCTGCTCCAACAACAACCACAGTTGCTCCAACAACAACCACTGCAGCTCCAACAACAACCACAGCAGCTCCAACTACAACCACAGCAGCTCCAACGACAACAATTGCAGGTCCAACAACAACAACTGCAGCTCCAACTACAACCACAGCAGCTCCAACAACAACCACAGCAGCTCCAACTACAACCACAGCAGCTCCAACAACAACCACTGCAGCTCCAACTACAACCACAGCTGCTCCAACGACAACCACAGCAGCTCCAACAACCACCACTGCAGCTCCAACTACAACCACAGCTGCTCCAACGACAACCACTGCAGCTCCAACAACAACCACAGCAGCTCCAACTACAACAACAGCTGCTCCAACAACGACCACTGCTGCTCCAACTACATCCACAGCAGCTCTAACAACGACCACAGCAGCTCCAACAACTGCAGCGCCAACAACAACCACAGCAGCTCCAACAACAACCACTGCAGCTCCAACAACAACCACTGCGGCTCCAACAACAACCACAGCAGCTCCAACGACAACCACAGCTGCTCCAACAACAACCACAGCTGCTCCAACAACAACCACAGCAGCTCCAACGACAACCACAGCTGCTCCAACAACAACCACAGCTGCTCCAACAACAACCACAGCAGCTCCAACAACAACCACAGTTGCTCCAACAACAACCACTGCAGCTCCAACAACAACCACTGCAGCTCCAACTACAACCACAGCAGCTCCAGCGACAACCACAGCTGCTCCAACAACAACCACAGCAGCTCCAACGACAACCACAGCTGCTCCAACGACAACCACTGCAGCTCCAACTACAACCACAGCAGCTCCAACTACAACCACAGCAGCTCCAACAACAACCACAGCAGCTCCAACAACAACCACAGTTGCTCCAACAACAACCACTGCAGCTCCAACTACAACCACAGCAGCTCCAACAACAACCACTGCAGCTCCAACTACAACCACAGCTGCTCCAACGACAACCACAGCAGCTCCAACAACGACCACAGCAGCTCCAACAACTGCAGCGCCAACAACAACCACAGCAGCTCCAACAACGACCACAGCAGCTCCAACAACTGCAGCTCCAACAACAACCACTGCGGCTCCAACAACAACCACAGCAGCTCCAACGACAACAACAGCTGCTACAGCGACAACCACATCACCACCAACAACAACAACAGCTGCTCCAACGACAACCACTGCTTCTCAAACAACAACCACTGGAGCTCCAACAACAACCACAGCAGCTCCAACAACAACCACTGCTGCTCCAACAACAACCACTGCAGCACCAACAACCACAGCAGCAGCACCAACAACAACAACAGCTGCTCACACAACAACAACAGTTGCTCCAACGACAACAACTGCAGCTCCAACAACAACAACAGCTGTACCAACGACAACAACTGCAGCTCCAACAACAACCACTGTTGCTCCGACAACAACCACAGCAGCTCCAACAACAACCACTGCGGCTCCAACAACAACCACAGCAGCTCCAACGACAACAACAGCACCACTAACAACAACAACAGTTGCTCCAACGACAACAACTGCAGCTCCAACAACAACAACAGCTGTACCAACGACAACAACTGCAGCTCCTACAACAACGACTGCAGCTCCAACAACAACCACTGTAGCTCCAATAACAACCACAGCAGCTCCAACAACAACAACAGCTGCTCCAACGACAACCACTGCAGCTCCAACAACAACCACTGCTGCTCCAACAACAACCACTGCTGCTCCAACAACAACCACTGCTGCTCCAACAACAACCACAGCAGCTCCAACAACAACAGCAGCTCCAACGACAACCACA
Source organism: Symphodus melops (assembly GCF_947650265.1). Taxonomy (NCBI): domain Eukaryota; kingdom Metazoa; phylum Chordata; class Actinopteri; order Labriformes; family Labridae; genus Symphodus; species Symphodus melops. The sequence continues at coordinate 9,775,576 of NC_136710.1, forward strand.
GCAGCTCCAACGTCAACCACAGAAGCTCCAACGACAACCACTGCTTCTCCAACAACGACCACTGCAGCTCCGACAACGACCACTGCAGCTCCGACAACGACCACTGCAGCTCCAACGACAACCACAGCTGCCCCAACGACAACAACAGCTGCTCCAACAACAACCACAGCAGCTCCAACAACAACCACTGCAGCTCCAACGACAACCACAGCTGCTCCAACGACAACCACTGCAGCTCCAACAACAACCACAGCAGCTCCAACTACAACCATTGCAGCTCCAACGACAACCACTGCAGCTCCCACAACAACCACAGCAGCTCCAACAACAACCACTGCAGCTCCAACTACAACCACAGCAGCTCCAACTACTACCACTGCTGCTACAACTACAACCACAGCAGCTCCAACGACAACATCTGCAGCTCCAACAGCAACCACAGCAGCTACTACAACACCAACTTCTGCTCCAACAACTCCTACTATAGCTGCAACAACAACCACAGCAGCTCCTACACCCACAGGTTCTCCAACAACAACCACTGCAGCTCCAACAACAACCACAGTCGCTCCAGCAGCGACCACTCCTACTGTACCTGTTTATGTGCTTGATGTTGAGTTGGTCAGCGAAGTCTTCACAGATGATCTGAATAACCGCAGCAGTCCTACATTCCAAGCTCTTGAAAGAAGAGTTGTGCGAAGAGTGAGTATGTTTAAGCTGTTTATGTTGCATTTTTCACGACTGCATCTGTGGCATCCACATGTTTTCAAATAGTTATTTTGATCTTTACATTTTGTTGAACTGAATCCTTTGATTGTTTAATTTTCATTTGTGGAATGTTTGATTCTATTGAAATTGTGGCTCAACTAACTAAAGGTCCTTACATCTTCCTCTTCCTTTTTGCAGTGTAATGCTGTTTACCGAAACAAATTTGGTAATCGTTTTTCGAAATGCAATGTGAAAAGTTTCAGGTAAATTAAAAATTACTTTGTAATTTATTTATTAGTTGTACACTATTTTTACTTTTATATGGACATGACATTTTTCACATTTAAAGTCTCAGTAGCAGGCAGCAACTTATTTACCTCATGTGTTGTCCAATTTGGTATCGTTATACAGACCTGTTTCAACACGAGCTGACGGAGTTGGTGCAGAGCTTGCAGTTACTTTCAATCAGACTACTCCAATCGCAGACCTCCCACAGAATAGCGTTGTTGCTCAAACTCTTGTTCAAGCTGCAAGTGATAACAGTACCTCTGGTGTGAGCTTTAATCCTGCTTCAGTTTCAGTATCAGGTCAGTAATCGTCACTCTTCACAATTTTGTATAAGGTCTGTGAATTTGACATCAGTGGCCATTTTATATCAACTCTGAAATCTACTGAGCACAAATGATCTTTAACTTGTTCCTTATGTTATTTTTTATAGCTGGTCCGGTTTCAGTTGCAAATACCACTACAGCTCCAGCCACTACAGCTCCAGCCGCTACAGCTTCAGCCGCTACAGTTCCAGCCACTTCAGCACCAGCCACTACAGCTCCAGCCACTACAGCTCCAGCCGCTACAGCTTCAGCCGCTACAGTTCCAGCCACTACAGCACCAGCCACTACAGCTCCAGCCACTACAGCTTCAGCCGCTACAGTTCCAGCCACTTCAGCACCAGCCACTACAGCTCCAGGCACTGCAGCTCCAGCCACTGCAGCTCCAGCCACTGCAGCACCTACTTCTGCACCAAATATACGTGTAAACGTGACCTTCAGATCTCTTCAAACCTCTTTTACATCTGATTTGCTGGATACATCATCTTTGGCTTTTCAGAATCGTGCTTCAATGATAAAGACACAGGTATGTCTCAGAAATCACAATTAAATTTTCAGACTCAAGAAACCTATCAAATATTTTATTGTCTGATCACAATGCTCTTATCTAATCCGTATGTAAATCAATATTGCATTTAACTGTTTTTGAATATCTTTTTTTTTTTTTTTGCAGCTTCAACCTCTGTATCAAAATACATTTCCATCCTCATTCAAGTTTTTGAACGTCACCGCATTCAGGTAATTTTCCACAATGACCTAGTTACAATTTGAGAATGTTGTCTTGAACTTGAATCTGACAAAATATTGTTTTTCTCCTCCCATCTGCAGAAATGGATCAATCATCAATGTACTGAGCCTTGCATTTGTCAGCACATTTGTTCCAAACAACACTCAGATTGCAGAAGTTTTGGTCAATGCATCATCGACTGTAGTTGGCTTTGACATTGAAGGAACTTCGATCACCGTCGATGGCATTTGTAAGCATTTATGCTGCCTGATCAAAAATATATAAAATTGCAAAACTGTTTATTTAACTAATGTGTTTTCAATTTCTCCTCATTTACAGCTTCAAGTGGAATTAGTCACAAGATCAGTCTCCTCACGGCATTGTGTCTGGTACCCTTGTCATGGCTACTGTCAAACCAGCAATAGCCTCAGCATTGATTAACATTCAAAAGAGAACAGGACTGCCTTTACTGGTATGTAAATATCCAAGATGGTCTTCAACCTTGTCTTGGATTCACTAACCATAACTTTCTAGTTAGGACAGTGGATTTGATTTGTCTGTTGAAACTGAATGAATGTACCTGGGAAGGTCCACGATCCTTGGCCATACAGAAAGACTATTTTTTTGTCCTCTAAAGCATCATTATAATTATAAACAATACAATATAGTATCACTTATATTTAGCATTGGGATTTTTTTTAAAAATGGTTGCACTATTAATAAACAACTGTGTCTTTCTTTCCTGTGAATTGTAAGTAATCTAGTGAGAGTTACTCGTGCTGTCTCGTTGAGTCTTTTCTCGTTTGTTTGCTAAACAAGTCAAACTAGCCACACTGAAAAGAACTGTAAAATCTCTCATTTCTACCTGAGTTGTACTTCTTTAGTTTGACACAAGCAGATGGAGAAATTGCTGATGTTTCTATATAAAGGGAAATACAGAGTGGTAAGATAGTCTTCATCTAAGTAAAGAATTGCACAAGTTTACGATTCTAACTTTTCTGTATATACAAATAAAATGTGGATTATCAAACAGGATTGTTATAGGGAAACAATTTCTTTTACCTTTTTAAAGGAAAACATCTTAAACTGCAAACCCCTGAACTTATGTGTTCAATTATTTTTTTAACTTGTCATTTTCAAAACAATGCACTGTCACCTTTCTTATTTATTCAATTTATATTTATGTAAAACTGTATCGCTGTATTATTATTATTTTTTAAACTTTTTGCTGTTTGTATTAAACATTTCAGAAAGTTTACAATGATCAGAATATAAACTCTTTAAAGAATTGAAATTGTCTCAACTGATTTTTGAAATTCTGGTTTGTTTTAGAGTGTGTCAGGGTAACTGTATGATCAGTAGCTGTCATTTAAGCACAGACAATAAACAATGTTTGTGATTTCATATAATCAATTTTAACAATAATGTCTTACAGTCTGTTGCAACCATCCTTGTGTCAGTGAAACACCTTTGGATATCAGATTGCATTTGCTTAATAGAAAACAGACATTTTGAGATATGTGAGAACCAAAACTTCCACTTTACATTTTTAAGCACTTCTTTGAGCACAAAGAGTACATTTTTGATTGTAACTCAGTTTTTAAACTTTTTACTGTAAGCTTTAATTCATAGAAGTTAGGAATTTGTTCATTTTACAACAAGAGGAAAAGGAAATCTGGACAACAATCGAGAGCTGCTGCTTTTAGCTATAGGGAAACAGAGTCAAGTGAGTCAGCGAAGAGGTTCATTCATCAAAACCTTTTTGGACAGGGCCTCCCTGTGCATATGTGGTTTCTCTTCAGCTCCTCCAGCTTCCTCCCACAGTTCAAAGACATGCTGATTAGGTTGATTGATGACTATTAATTGCCCCTAGGGGTTAATGAGTGTGGCTGATTGTTTTTCTATAAATAAGCAGTGGGATTTACAACAACTTAACTTCGAGGACACTCATTTTCAGATCAAAATAAATGCAGAGGGGCTGAAAAGAGTAATGACGACTAAATTCTTGGTGGTTTTCATAGATGACTGCCTAAACTTCAAATACCATATTGACTACCTTGTTAAACAATTATCAAAATACGTTGGTCTGTTCTTTAAGCTGAGACACCTGCTTCCTCATGCAACACTTCTTGTTCTTTACAAATCCCTCTTTGAACCCCATTTAAACTACTGCAACATTATGGTGTATTATTTACCCCACTCATCTACAAAAAATCATCCGCGCCATGGTCTGATTTCAATGCCCCAACCCATCTTATCTTCTCTATTTATGGTCTTTTAAGACTCACTGAATATAACATATTTCACAATGCATGTACTACGTATCAGGTGGTCTCTGGCTTGAATACTAGACGATGTGAGCTTGTTCCAATCTGCTATTCCCAGCACACCTACCTCACCAGAAACACGCACATCACATAATTACAGGAAAAAAACAGAGATTAAAACGCATTGCAAGGAGTGTAGTGTAATGTCACTTCCTACCTCTCAATCGTAAGGAAAACTCTTAAAACATCACTTTACTTGTTAAATGGGATCTACTGCAATTTGTTGTATGAATGAGATGTATGTCATGTATTATGTGTAGGCCACACACCCTATTTTTGTTTGTCATGGCCCCCTAGCATAAGCTTTAGATAGCTGCTTTGGGGACCAGTTCACATACATGGACACTTTCTTACTTTGTCTCAAATGTCAACAAAGATGTATGTGAATAAAAAATCATGTGAAATGTGAGGAACAGTCGAGGTTGCACTCTGCCTCTCGACCAATAACAACTATCATACGGGAAAAGTTGTATACATAATGGATGGATACTAGGATTCCTCTTATTATTGTGGTAACACTTCAAATAAAACTCACAATATTGACTAACTAGTTGCTTATAATCATACTAATTAGTAGCCTACTGGCTGCTTATTAGTCATTATTAAGCACTTCTTAGTACTGTATACTACACAAGAGCAAAGGAACACAGACTCAGGCTGGATTGGATTGTCCTTCCTATCCTCTTTGCACATCTTTAAAATGTTCTGCTGTGCCTTCTTATCTGTGAAATTATCCTAACTACCAAAAGGTTGACGTTGAAATCAACGGAATATGGACTACTATAGGCTACATTACTTTGGTTGTATTACATCAGCATAACATTTATAGTTCACATATGGGATTTAGATTATTGCAAGTTGTTCAAGCCATATCAATGCAACATGATCCGTGTGTCTGTTTTCTTTCCTTGTCAATGTTTTCTACTACAATTTACCGTAGGAATCAACATCAAATAACAGCAAGGCATCCACACTAAACATTATACAAGAATGTATAAACACAATGCTCACCTTCTTCACACAAAACAAAACTAAAGAAATAAATTAAATAAATGCAAAAGCACTAACAAATTACAAGTCAAATTAATAGTTAAACCAAATGCAGGTTGATTCCACATTTCATCAGATCTCAGTCAATACAGTGATGTACATCGGATGTTCAAATCCTTTCATAATTCCTTAAATTGTGAAACTGCATTATCTCATCTTCTTTCTTAAAGGAGGATCCATGCTAAAGGAGGTTATAAAGGAAGCATTGACGCACCTTTCCTCAGCTTTTAGAGCATTCGAACAGCGCTGATCACTTAGATGCTTCCAGGTCACTTCACTCTGTTAAGAACCTTCCTAAGCAAAAAATGAAAACGTGAAAGCACCCGATACACAGGAAATCAAACACAGGTGAGACACACTACACAGGTGAAGACAATGAGGGAAACGTTAAAGACTCAAGATTCACAGAGGGAAAAATAAACTACGAAGTACAACTGGAAATACTACAAACAAAGAGAACTCAATTTAACATTAATAATACATACTAGTACAAAGAAACACAAGTACGTATAGGAAACTACAAAATATAAAACACTAAAGACTATTGTAGGAAACATTTAGATAAAGAAACACACAGGAAAGGAAAACAAGCAATATCAAGAAAGACTGAAAACTAAAACAAGAAAATCTAAGCTGTAAAAATATACAAAACAGACAATCAACAAACTGCAGGATTTTGCAATTGCACTTTGCTTTTTTTTCCAAGACTGGAGGTTGTTGCTTTGGTAAAAGTAAGCAAAAGATCATAATTAATTTACACTCCCCTAACTTAATATCAATAAGCAGCAATGAGGAGAGTATTGAGTGAAAACTCTCAGTTAATGGCCTACTAGATATCCACTATTTAATTCAGTTTAATTAAAAAAAACCTCATTTGTCCCCTGGGGGCCATTCAAGTCCACACAGAGCAGTAAATGAATGACAGTGAGGCTATACTAAAAAATTTAACCAAAGATACAGAGTCAACAAAAGATTAAGTTTTATCAAAGAATAAAGTGCCAAAACGAATATGTCAAAAAAGAATAAGTGTCAAGATGTTAGTACAAAGTTAAAATACAAAATTACAAAGTTTGATACAAAGGACAGCGATCGATGATCTAAACAGACTTATATGTAAACAGATGTAAGCCGACAAGTGTGCATGTGAACAGAAGTAAAAGAACGATATGTAAACAGAGGTATCAGTGGACAGTGCTTCGACTAAAGAAGTAAACAGATACGCATACAGTATATACTATATATACTGTATATATATATATATATATATATATATATATATATATATATATATATATATATATATATATATATATACAACTCTCGAGCTAAATGCAAGTAGGGCCATTTGAATAAGATACTGTTGACTAATAAGCAGCCAGTATGCTACTTAGTATGCTCATCAGCCACTAATATTGAATATTGTTATCTGAAAATGATCAGATGCAATTCCATAGTGACACTAAGCTTTTTGAGATGATAATAATAATAATAATAATAATAATAATAATAATCATAATCATAATCATAATCATAATAATCATAATAATGGGCTACATTGAGGTTGACCAGTCTACTTTTTTCCTCATATTCTTGAACACTAGATTGATTTCCCCAGCGTTGCATGTTGCTCCCTTGTGCTTCACTGCTCTCTCGGTCTCATCAATGGAAAAACATGCAGACAGAGTAGGCCGACTGAAGCAACGATTATCGGCCGAACCGGAAACGGAACACACATGGATTTGTGTCTTTACAATTCGTTCATCCTGAGTGCAACCCAAAATAGCCTGTCTTCCAAGACAACAGAACAAATTTGCACTCGCAGTCTGATGCTTGTTGGACCATCTTGTTTCCTATAACACCAGCCTGTTTTACTGTCTTCGTGGGGAATTGACGGGCTTGTTTGTGATATCGCTGCAGCGTCTGGCCACCCACCATCTGTGGAAATGGGACAAGGGAACAGATGGCGCATCCAACCCGGCCTAAAGGAGGGCTGCTGACGCTGACTGTTGGGACAGCTTTGGGGATGAGTACTAAACATTAAACACGGGATTTTGCCTTTCTCCATTGTACAGTACACTGCCTGTATTCTGCAGACTTGACGATGTTGGCGTGACTCGGACCGGGGTTTTTTGCCATCGCAGACTGTCAACATTGATGAGCGACGACTCAACCGCCTGCAACTTAATCCCTTTTGACGTGCATCTCGATCAGTGAACAATGGTTGACAACCGCTACGCTACAGCTCTGGTCATCGCCTGCGTGCTGAGCATACTGGCCACTGTGTATCTGTCGGTGGCCATCGGTACGCAGCACTGGTACCAGTACAGCAGCCCCACCGTCCGAGGAGAGGCGAATGTGTCTGAGCTGCGTTCCCTTTATGAGGAGTTCATAGACGGGGAGTTTGATGAGAAAACCTACAGCGACACACTTTTCCGCCTCAATGGGACCGTGGGCCTGTGGTGGCGGTGTGTGCTCGTCCCTGCCAACTCTAACTGGTACAAAGAAACAGGTAAACAGCTGTCCTAACTTGTCCAATTACACAGCTCTGTCGTGTCAACAAACAGATGATTTACCCAAGCTGTGAGAAGCCTTTTAAGAATGCGCCCCGCCCTGTCTCAGGTAGATGCCATCAATTGTGGCTCATTCATTCCCCAGACAGGAGCTGTAAAGCAGGATGGTGCTATTAGCTCTTGTGCAGCCTTCTACAGATAAATCCTGCTTTATTGGATTTATCATACATGAAGCAGCACCAACTGCATCATATTCTCCGTCAAATGTTTTTTTAAGCTCCTGTGAGGAGATTTGAGCTGTGGTTATGAATCAAAGTTAAATTTATACTGAAGATTCTTCATGACCACGAGAACAGTTGTTTCTGTGTTTTCATTCATGCCTGGAACTGGTAGGGGAAAGTGTGAGATGAATTGATTTATTTCAGGCATTGTTCAAGTCAGCAGGATACGATTTGTTTGTTTTAAGTATTAAAAAAAAAACATGCACTTTGTCCTCAGTGGGCTCCAAATTTGACACAAATCACAAGTTCCTCACAGGACCTGTAAATATTTCTTATTGCAGCATAAGTGTAAGGCTATTACTAACACCGTAAAAGGGATTATTAAAGTTGTTTGAATTACTACTGTAATTGTGTTAAGTCCTGTTTAGGTTGTCAAAAAAAAGAAAATACTGTAATAGTCTTTTAATACATTGTTTGAAAACATAACAATTGTTATTTTAATAGTACATATTGTCGAAAAGTACCAGTTCTTGATTAAAACAACTTCTTTAATCAGTTATTGCCCTTTCTACCCATCAACAAATCAGTCGAAGGCACAGTCAGGGTTGTCTGGGCCCCACTTGGTATCTGATTGGCCTCTCAAGGTTCCACTTCAAAATAACAACATATGGTTTGCTATTTGCCTAATCAGAGGCTGGATTTTTGTTAAAATCAGCTATTTGGGCTGCGGCTCGTAGCCTTCTTTTAATTTCAATGTGATCTTGTGATCCCAAAGATCACAACATCAAATGATTAAGTTATCTCATTTGACATATTTTAACTATTATAACATGAGTAGTTAAAGTTGATGTGACAGTTGAAGTTGATATGGGTGTTGAGAGAAAGTGGAAATATTTGTTGTTCCTCTGGGTGATTGCACACACACCTTATAGTGAAATGAAATGGAAATGTTTAATAAAGTTAAATTGGGCTCTGTCAGTCACACATTTGTTTTGTTTGGGGAGGGGGGGGGGGTCATGGGGGTCATGGTGATACTTCCCCATTCAAGGAGGGGCTAGACAGAATAAGTTTGAGAAGAACTGACTGTTTTCATCAAAAGTGATTTAAAGTAGCTACAATGCTCAGACATTGAGTATTTGTGTTAATAACGTCTTTCAGATAAAAAGATGGTGTTGGAGTGTCGAAGCTTTAGCCTGACTCAGCAGTTTACTCCCAAGTATAAAGAACCCGGAAACCACAACAGTGGAGAAGACATGCTGCGCACATGTAAGTCTCCTCAGCAGGTTTACACTTATTCTAATAATAAAGCTTTATGTAAAACTCTGTGACAGATTACACCTTTTGTCCTTCTAGTACAATATGTATGGTCAATATGTGATATTTAATAATGCATTGTTCCGAATAAGTGCATTTTCTTCTGTCATGTCGAAAAGAAGGATTAAGATGAAATTATCTGTTACTTTGATGCAGATTGACTCTTTACTGTCTTTGTCTGCATGTACGTAAAGACTTGTGGAGGTTCCAGTTTCTGCTGCCACTGGTGTCCCTGGGTTTGGTGGCGCTGGCTGGCCTGACTGGGTTCTGTGCTTGCCTCTGCCGAAGCCTCACCCCCACCCTCAGCATAGGGATACTTCACCTGCTCGCTGGTAAGATCTGTTCAGCATCCAAAGGCCACATACTATAAAGTGGCCAGTTGCACTGTTGACAGTGCAGTTCACATGCAGTATGTTACATGTCAAAATTAGAATGAATTTATTGTTGTTCCTCATGGTCAATTTGTGCCATAGCAAATAGGAAATTCACTCACTCCACTCTGCAATCATGTTAGCAGTGCTGAGAGCCTAGTTTGAACTTCATGATGAAGTGTCTGAAAACTTTCATGCTCACAGTGACCATGTTAACATTCCAATGGTGAGCAGAGATGAAGGATATAACAATTTTATAGTTATAAAACAATAATCTAAAGGAGTCCCCTGATTTTGTGCCCTGCAGGTCTCTGCACTTTAGCCACAGTGTGCTGTTACCTTGCTGGGATGGACCTGCTTCACAGGGTGTCAATGCTGCCTGATAAGGTGGATGGCTCCTTGGGGTGGTCCCTCTACTTGGCCCTCATCTCCTCTCCGCTCCACATGATGGCTGCTGCACTGCTTGTGTGGGCGGCCCGCAGCCATAGTCAGAACTACTACCGCATGACCGCCTACAGGGTGGCGTAGACTGCTATTCAACAGTGAATCTCTGCCCTGCTGAAATTCATATGCCACTCAGACAAAAAGATGCTTTTTTTTTTAAATGGTCTCAGAGGAATGGGATTTGGGTTCTGTGAGTGTTGCCCTCTGATAGATTAAAGTGCAGGCACTCTGTGGTTATGACCCTATTTACTGCATTAAACGATTAAGTAAGGGTTAGGGGTTATTGGAATTTGTATAAAAAGGTTGACAAAGATTTTTGACATTGTTTTGGTCAGAACTTAACACCAAGCTGAAAAGAATAAGCTTCTCTGAGTTCCGTAATAAACATAAAATCCATCCTGAAATTAAATCAGGTTTTTTGGGGGGGGGGTTTAAGTTTGTTGCTAACAATCAGAAATACATTAAATGCTTCAAAAGTACTACAGGGCAAGACACCTGAGAGGGTCGAATGATATAGCGATCTAACAATTCCCATGGAATTGTTAAATCTTGGTTCAGTGACCAATTGTACCTCAGCTGTTGTTTACACGCAGTACTCCTGTGTCATGTGAAGTAATTATAGACATGTGACATTTACTGTCAGGTGTGGTGACATTTCCCCTTGTTCAATTATCTGAAACATGTTGCTGTACGAGTGAGATGTACTGGACACACCCTGAGCTTCTTTTCATGAAACTGCAGGAAGACTAGGTATAATGTATTGTGTCTGAGTGCTGTTGTGTAATTGGTCTTTGACTTCAACTGCTTTAAAACAAAGTCAGGGAAAGAAGGCTTTTGTAAGAAGTACAGAGAAAGAGGCATTGATTATTACTGTAAATACTGTTCTTATTGATGAGTCACATATTGTACACCCTTTTTTAATTGTTATTTATTTATTTATTCGTATTCAGGTCAGAATATGATTATCATATTTTTCAGCCTTGGTATTGCTTTCTTTGTTATTTTCAGAAATTTTTAACATTTTGATTATTTTTTTTAGACTTTTGCAGTTAAAACCCCCCGCCCGCTAAAAGTGGACATTTTGTCAAAACAGTAGTGCATTTTCCTCATTTTGTTATCCTTACTTACATTGGTTTTCTTTCGCTTTGTTATTTCAGTTGTGTTATTTATGTAATAAATTCCTATGTGTATTTTTAATTTAGTGTCATTTCAATTCTCCCGGATTTAAGGGAATGCGTATTTCCCTTTAAGGCATTATGATTGTAATTTAAAGGCCATATGGTGTGAAACTTCAGTATTCTTTTGCACTTAAATTATTGTTGAACATAGAGTATCCTGAAAATTGCTGGAGTGGTCAGTAGTGAATATCTATTTTTTAGACAATGTGTATGAAATAAAATAAAAACATTTAGAAAAGAATCAATATAAGCCTAAAAGCCATGCTATATGTTTGCAGAAATATATTAAGCACTACCTTTCACTGTTTCAAAAACTAAAGAATGTCTGAAATGATACACTGTGTTTGGTCATATGAGTATTATGATGAATCAAATGTATTTTACATTCAGTATTTTAATTCAAGAAATTGTTCTATCCCTAAATCCTTTAAACACTAAATGAATGTCATTTTGTAAGTTAACAGCGTGTGTGTTGGTCATTCTGTGGACCGGACACCACAAAAAATTTCCACCCAAGTTTTATTTGTGTGAATGTACAGTATGTGAGTGTACTTGTCCATCATTTGTTGTCATCATTCGTCCATCATCAGCTGTCATTTCAATAAAAGCTTTTTGTGAAATGGAAGTCATGGTCACGTCAGTCTCAGTCCTTCCTTAATCTTCTTCCTCTGATGCAAAACTCTGCTCGTCAGCCTGTTGCTCCTCCTCTGTCTGCACCCGGATTGCAGGAATGATCACGTTCCTTTTTCTTGCAAGTGAGAGAGCGATGCCCTTCTCGTAATAAGCACATTCATTGATAAAGAAAGGATAAAGAGGTTCTTTTCCTTTATAACTCAGTGTTTCACCTGAGAATGTCTGGAAAAGTGGGTCCTCTGGGTGAAGCAGGCAGAAGTCTCTATCCTGTGGGAAAGTAAAGACAATTATGAAATGGTTGCTAAGTAGTGATAGCAGACAGCTGTAAAATTAGAATTTAAATCTGTATGGATTAAGTTTTACAGCAGCTATGCATTAGTTGGATTTTAAAAATTAAAACATTCACAATGAAGCCTATATTTATACATTATATAAATCTCAAACATGGCTATATTGTTATCAATCCTAATCTAAACTATTACTACTACTAATATGTTCTATATTGCTATGCGTTTGTTATGATAGCCATGCTAGCAATGAGGATAACTCATGGGGTACATATAAATGCTTGCTTGTTTCTTTTTCTGGACCTGTTGAGCTTGAAAGATTCTGGTAGTGGTTAAATTATTCACCTTGACTGGAGAACTTGGTTTGCTTCTTATTTCTTCTTAGTATTTATGACCAAACAAAGTCTACTCTTCCGTTAGGAAATGCATTTTATTTTTATCTTAAAACTGTAGTCTTTTGGTGAAACTACACCACTGTTCCTCTAACATTCCTCCAGCTACCTTGAGTGGGAAGGGCCATCTATCTTCCTCATGTAGTGACAGGGTTGGACAGGAAGGGGTTAACTTGCAAAAATATGAAAATATCTAAAAATTACTTTCCAGAATTGTGTGTTTGATGTGCCATTGAAACAAATCTTGAACATTTGTGTAAATATTCCATATTGTCCTCACTCTCGTAGCACAAACTTATTTTAAGATGTGCTTGGTACTAAGCTGTATTCTTACTTTTACTCTTATTTATGTAAATATTTATTTACTAATTGCATGATGTCTTACTTGCGTTCTTATTCTATTTTATTAATATTTGAATTGTATATAACTATATTTCTACTTCTGCATTGTGTTTAAAGCAACTAAACTTATAACAATTTTCCCTCTGGGATTAATAAAGTATTTCTGATTTTGATTAAATGTAATGCTAAACCTGTGTATCACTCACAAATGTACTAATATAAAAAAATATAATAAAGAGGGCAGGATTGCAGCAATTAAATACTTACATACCTTTGTGAGTCTCAGGATTGGTGATAAACATCTCAAACCCTCATTCTTGTCACCACAGATCACACTGAATATTTGTGTGACAGCAGAAATGTTTTTTGTTTTTTTTTAAATTCACAAAGCCAGAAAGATTGCTACTTAAGGAAGTGACGGAAGACACACAACACATTTTCATTATAAGGCACTATCATCAAGCACCATCATTTCCATCCGACCGGTTCTACTCTTTAGTCACGTTTCCAAGCTGCAATGGGATCACTACTCTAACAATAACAATGTTTTCATTTTTCATTCACAGTTTTGTGCTGTATTTTATTCCATCTTTAAACAGGCAGATGTACATTTTAGTACATATACCATAGTAACCTAAAAGCACACGTTCTTACTGGATTAAAAAACAAAACATTCATTATTTTAAGGCTCTCATTTTTTTTAAACGTTGTTCAGGTGACCCCTGGAATTTCTACAAATTTTCACACACAGAAGTTTAAAACTAATTGAATATTCATTTAGTTTTAGGAAATATCATACACTTTACATATTTGTTGTGTTGCGAGCGTGCTTGTGGACAAGTTTCACATTTTTGCAAAGGGTCAGCTGAGTCACTTTGTATTGACTACAGATGTTTAATTGATTAAACCTGACAAATGTATTTTAGAGTTTTGGTATTTAAATCACTTTGTGAATGTCATTGACTATCACATGCTTGTTATGAACCATCCTAAAGAGAAAGGGCCCCACCCTGCATTTCAAACATTTCAACTGCACATGGTGTAATAATACAAAGAAAATGACACCACATGCACATGCTTACAACAACTAACTGGACAACAAATGTAAATCTTTTATAATCAGCAGGGCAGGTTACTGAAAAGACATTAAATATGATTCACCTTGGCACAGTGTGAAATACATGTAAACAAAAGCAATACTTTTTCTATTAGGACAAAAAGCCTAATTATGTTATTTATGTAGGCCTGTTATTCATTGTCATGGTCATTGAATGGCTCTTTTGTTAAGGGCTTTTTTGTTCCTTGTTTATACTTTTGTTGTTTATAGAAATAATTGGTCTTTATTTAATCCAACAAAGATAAACTTCTTTCATGACAGCTTCAGGCCACACTTTTTATCTATTTATACAGTGTACCTGGAGTTGAGGATGAATGGCTGCAGTGATGTTGCGTGTTTCACTGTCTCTTGGGTAGTCAATGTTTTTAACCATAGTGAACACCTCCACAAGTCCTCCTTCAAAAATAGTACCTTGTAAAAGAAGGAGAACAAGCAAACATGGGCTTTAATTAAAAAGGGCTTCAACATTTGTAACAATGTATGAAGGCAAAAATAGTCTTTCAGAATTTGTACTCATTTGCACCTGAGTTGAAGAAATGGACCCAATCCATCATGTGCTGCACACCTAATTTCATCGCTGTATAGATGTTTGACCTCACCACCCCATGGGGTTGAGGGCCAATCTCCATGGCTGTACAAAAAAAGGAATTTCAGATGTCAAATATTGCAGATTAGCATGCATTCAAAGGCTTTTGATAAGTTGGTTCTGCTATAAACTTACCAAAGCCGTGTTTTCCTACTGAATCGAGAGAATATGATTCTTTATTAGAGACGTCAAAATGGATGTACCTCATTGGTATGTCAGGCAGCTGCATCTGAAGTGAAACATCAGGCTTGACTTTAGATTTTAAGCATGAGTCGAGTCAAATTAATAATCAAATATATAGTATATTTCAAACAAATAGAGCTATTTAAAGTGCTTTGATGACATAGGCAACCAAAACCAAGTTTGACACTCAAATCAAGATTAATTCATGGTAATTAATAAAAAAAAATTACTTTTAGAAGAATTTCTGTGTACTTTTGAAGTGGTGGTGATTTAAAAATCAAGGTTGTGCATAATGTTTCATAGAGGTTAATTGTGATTCAAGCTGGTGGACTCCAACGGGGCAAAAAGAACCACCTGTCTTTCCATTTTAATTTCTAGGAAGAAGTTTAGGGACATCTGGCCTTTAATATTCTTGAAACAGTCTAAGAGAGACTTTAAAGACTGCAGGCCGTTTAATCTTATGGGTGATATAGCTGCTAACACCTGGCAAGCAATAGAAGGGGATTCCATACTTCCTAATGAAATTACCCAGTGGGATTATACATAGGGTAAAGAGTGAAGGCCCACAAACAGAGCCTTGAGGAACCATACAGCTGAAAGTGGTGCTCAAGGGTAAAGTGTTCCACAGACTAGTAGAAATACCTATATTTTTCCAAGTTTGACTGGAACCAGGTAGGAGCCATTTCCTGGAATCCCACCCACTAATCACACCTGATTATAATATTAATAACACATCTTTGTTTCTTGAAAGTTTCTTGAACATGTGAGGTTTACTAATTTTTCTCTTGAATGTAAGTACTTACCTGCAGGTATCTGAATATGTGCAGGCAGATCCAGTCACAGTCAGAATACGCGATGAAGCACAGTCCCATGTTGGCAGTGGTGTTATGGAGGTCGCAAACAAGATCCACTGATTCACGACTTCCTTTGGGACCCAGCAAGGAATTCAGATCTCTTGATCTGATCATTTCGTAGGGTGGCTTCTCTGACAAGGGACAACTGAGAGACAGCGAT
Source organism: Symphodus melops (assembly GCF_947650265.1). Classification (NCBI taxonomy): domain Eukaryota; kingdom Metazoa; phylum Chordata; class Actinopteri; order Labriformes; family Labridae; genus Symphodus; species Symphodus melops. The sequence goes on from NC_136710.1 coordinate 9,791,588, forward strand.
AAAATCAGCTTTCCAATCATCACACACAACATAATTGTTAACATATGTTTCTCTGATTTCTTCCTTACTTAAGGATGGCATGGGTGAAACAGCGGTTCAAATCTGTGTCAACATATCTGCGGCAGTGCTGCACAGCCTTTGGGTTCCCCAGAACCAACAGCACTGACAGTGGTTTCTCCTCTTCCTCCTCCCTCAAGTCCTGTTTCTTCACTTTAAGCAGCTCTCTAACTAAGTATACCCCAGACAGCTCATTACCATGGGTACCGCCACACACCGCCATCCGGGGCAACCTTGGCAAACATACAACCTCCATCTGACTGAAAGTAGGCAGGGATACAGTGGAAAAAGTTGAGAGATTTTAAGCCATATATATGAGACAAAATATGTGTTGTTTTTTAAAATCCTCCCATCATACTCCCTTTTGGGTTCAATTTTGAGCAGAGCAGGCACCGGTTTGGTTTCATTTTCTCTTCTAATCACATTCCTGTTTGATCAGTATAAAGTACTTTCAAATGATAGCAAAAGAAACATGTTTTCTCCTGTCTTTTTGACTCAGTGTTATGTATCAGTTACTCCAATGTTGATTTTAGTGGGTACATTGCAGATAACAGTGAAACACAGAGCAGAGATATTGATTTTTGTAACCTTACCTCACCTTTCTGTTGTGCTGAAAAACTGTACAGGGGCAGTTCCGGGTTTAAACTTAATGCAATTACTATTCTCTAAAGCAGCTCTGAAATGAAAAGTCATCTAATCGAAGAGGAAAACTGGCTAAAATTTTAGCTAGACATTCAAAAATACGAGAGGAAATGAATGAAGCAGCAACATACTGGGCATCTTACCCAGTCTACGCTTGCGGTTACCTTTCTCTTTCCTCTCCCCTAACGTTTACCCTCTTCCACCCTCTCCCAGGCTTTCATGCAGTTTTACTGATTCAGCATTCCCATCCCAGCCTCTGTGCAGGCTATAGCCGCCTGTTTTTGCAAACTCTCACCGTCTCTCTACCACCTCTTGTCCACTGCACTGCACTGTACCACTCTGTATCATAGGCAGGGTGTGTCCTGAGTGTGACGTGATGTATTTGTGGCTTCCCTCCATCCCAACAGCTGTGAGGTCCACAACTCCCTGTTTCTCTCTCTCAGCCCCATGTATAGGATGGTTCCAGTCTGCCTTTCAGAAATTTGGCTGAAAATAAATCTGCTGGCATGACACAGCAAGAGAGGCGCCTGTGGCGTGTACAGTGAAAGAAAGAATGTTTATAACCAGCTTTGGTTGAGAGAGTACATAGATTTAATCATAAACTGTTAAAAAGATAGTTATTTTTTTAGAATGGTGATAACATTATCCTCCCTCTGAAATGCATTGTTTATTTTTTTAAAGTAGATTCATTTATGATTTTTGATATATTTATGGTGTTTATCAGTAAGGATTAATGTCTAATTACCTTTATATCCAAAAAATGTTGGTTAAAGCTGCCTGGAATAATCTAAGGAACTACACTACTCACAATAAGTTAGGGATATTGTGAGGTCCTCAGTGGGTCTCATACATAAGGTGTTTGTTTCACTTCAGTGATTTTTGGGATAGGGAGGCAATTGTATTAAGGTGATAGACACCTCAATTTGTGTTTTCCACATAATGGTCTCACTATGTACAGTGCGTCTTACATATTGGGGCTGATAGCAAAAAATACAAAAAGACAACTCTTTCAATGTGGCATCACTTTCAACATTCTGTAGGTATAAAAAGCAGGTATTGTCAGTAAGTCATTCCCAGTTCATCATTCAAACAGCCATGAACACACAATGTCACTTAACGGACGAGCAGCGCCACCTGGTCATATCGCACCTTCAGGTCGGTAGCAGGCAGTCAGATGTTGTGAACTTGGTGTGTCTCATAGTGTTATAAGCAGACTTGCAGCAGGGCACAGAACAACTGAAAGTGTTGGTGACAGACCCAGGAGTGGAGCCCCCATGAGTAATGGACCGCAATGATGACCAGTACATAAGGACCTCTGCACTCACACACCACTGTGCTTCTGCCACACAGCTGTAGGCCTATTCACGAGCAGTACGAGGAACAGCACTCATGTAAATAACAATATCCCTAACTTATTGTGAGTAGTGTATAAATAACATATTTTAGCAGGACATTTTAGCACCCTTGCTGCTATGCTCGCCCCCCTGTCAGGCTACATGACAGCCACTGTAGCAAAATATAAAGACTGCTAATGTTTGCTAATCTATAGTAAACACACTGTACAGCTAAGGCTCAAAGGATAGTAGAAATTTCCACTTTTTACCCGACTATGCTGTGTCAGTAAATAACCTGAAATACATTTCATTTCGTGGGTAACATGTCTGTAGAGTACTGAAGTGTTGATGTTAGCTGATATTTATTATATTGACATAGTTTTGCCCCTAATGCTTCAAGTCCAAGTCCAATTTCACAAAGAAGTTGGCTATGCAACAATGGGATTTCCTGAAAAGCTTGTATTTTATAACTATTGCACGATGTTTAGGAATGGCAAAATCAATTACATTAATCAACGGCGGTATGTTTTTGACAAATTTTATCGACATATCGTTTTGTCCCGATCGAAGTGTCAGCCCTCCCGTTCAGTCAAAGCTTCAAAGAGTCGATTTTCTTGTATTCCCTCAATATTAACTAATGATTATGTTGGAACAAGGAAAATAAACAAGAACAATATTGAACACTTTTTTTTGTTTGACATCACAGCATTTGTTTATTACAGATTATTTTTCTTTGTTAATACAAAATACTGAACAATGTCATGTCTCCCATCTCATTAAGTTTGGAAACTCCCTTTTTTCTCAAAATGAATAAAGTCCTCTTCCATTAGTGTGAGAGGAACCAAAAAAAGAAAAAAATCCTACCTTACAGTCATCAATACTATAATATGAATTTCTATACATTTATAAAATCATAGTTATTTGCGATGCTTCTTTGTTTCTTTATTCTTCATTTTTAAGTACACTTACAAACAAAATTATGAATATAACAAACAAGCGCACACACACACGCACACACACACACACACACATTATATCCCATGTATTTGGTGTCAAAATGTACTTGCATATGTATTAACACTTGTTTCTTTGCTCATATAAAAGTGTTATCCTCAAATTGAAAACCATTTTACGGCCACGATACTCTGTTATCACCTCCTCTGTGAAGAGATCCAACATTTTCCGAATCCTGTGAAAAGGGATTATTTCGGGAACTGATAAATGTGCCATAATTCAGGATTTTTCTCAGCCCAAGCATCTTTTTTTTGAGGGGGCATTTTGCACCTCTATTGTCATTGTGAAACTATTTCCTCAAAGTTTCACTTTTTGTATAACAAAACCAGTAATTTATTTTGGCGTCAAATACACTCGCCAAGATCAGGTGTGATCTTAATACAAGCATGAGCAGCTTGCTCATTTTTAAGGCTTATAGAATGGGTGTGGAAGGGATAAAAACTTGTAACGACAAAAAAAAATAACAGCATGTAAGTTAAACCATTATTTTCCACAATCGTTTGTTTCTTCTTTTTTTTTAACACAGTATACTGCACAAAGGCAGAGTAGTAAAGTGATGGAAGAGCAGATATGCATCATACACACGAGCACAGTAGAACCTTCACTTCATTACATTAAGACACTAAATCAGAGAGAGAAAAAAAGAAAGAAATCCTCGCTAAGGTCTTGAAGGCCACCAGTCGACAATTCAATGAAATTATTCTAAACATTTTTATATAAATGTATATATTACCACGATCTTACCCCATTTTTAACCAAAGCACACAAAGCTGTGGATGAAAATAAGAACACTACATTATCTCACATGGTGTTATCAGCTTAAAAAGCTCTTTTGCTCTTGCTCTGAGAGAACCTTCAAGGAGCGGCTACTGTAGATTTTGGAAGCACTTCCCATTTCACCTCGTTGCCTGACCTGAGTCAGAGCAGCAAAATTTTAACAATTCATCTCAGATATGTGACAGCATTAAGGAGACAAGAACCAGAACAGGATTAAGGAGGCCCCACCTCCTGTAGCAGACAGCAGAGACCGTCCTGGAGATCTCTTAGAACAGAGAGCCACTGGAGGGAGCGTGTGTGGTGGATGACAAGCCGGCCTTAGGTGGAAGTTGTCCACTGGGCGGCTTTGATGGATCAGTCTCTTCAGGGAACCTTGCAGTTGATGCTAAGGTCAAAATATATCAGGACAGCCTTCCCAGCTGCCACGGTCCTTGGCTTCCCAGTAGCCTCCCTTATAGATATGGACTGGTTCACCAGTGATGCGGTCCTCACAGCGCTCAAACCAAAGTGCCTGGTAGTTTTCATGAGGTGCGCCTAAAATAGAGAAAAAAATGTGTTAAGAAAGGAAATAAAAGAAGACAATCTGGATAAAACAGGTAGAGCATGATTCAAAGTAAAAGGAGGAAACAGCTAAAGAGCAAAAAGGAGTACTTGCATTTTAAGGAGGGATCAGTAACAGAGTCCTCCTCGACAGCTTTTGAAAGAGAGAAACGGATCACAAAGATTTTTTTTTTTTTTTTTTACCCCTTAATTAAAGGTTTTCCCCATACAAGCAAAAGAGGAAAAAACATTAGCACGTGGTTGACCCTCACCTTCTTCTGATTGGCTGGAGGTGCGTTGGCTGGCGGCTTCCCTCTCTCTCTCCCTCCGGACACTGCGCTGCTTCTCCTCGATCCGCTGCTTCTCCGAATTGGCCTCGTCCCAGCGGCCTTCCTCCATTAGGCGTTGGTCGGGCCGGCGCCGGCTATCAGTGGGTGCCACACCGTCTTCAAGCTCGTTCAGGGTCAGCGCTAGGGCAGTGAAGTAATACATGGTCTCTGCTCCCTCTCTGTTGGAAGCAAATACAAGAAAAGATGTTAGCTTATCTACAGTATGTGAGTAGGCTGTACACGGTGTACCCTGTTGGCCATTTAGATTAGATAATCTTTCTTCTCAGAAGGAAATTCCAAATAAATCTGTATAATTAAAAGTGACTTGCGCAAGGTACATTTAACAGGAAATGCACACTCGTACTGACAAAGCATCATTGAAACACTTCCTCAAAAGAGCTTTATTCATGACTGAGGTACAGTATGACTGGTATGCAGAGGTGAATAACTCCTAATAAGTGAAGCTTCTCTACCCTCTATAGGCAGCACATCAGCATTCATCAGTTCTATATGGAGCGTTTCTCTTGTGGAAACACTCGTACAAGCTGCTTCATTGAATTGAAAATTAATTTTAAAAAATGAGAGAGAAAAAAAACGTTTTAAAAAGAAGAAACATTAATTGTGTGACTCTGGCTTTGGTCTTCAAACGCAGACTAACCTCTATGTCTGAATTTGTAAATGTTAATTAAAGGAGATATTTGCTGCCCTGAACATTTATGTCAGAACTTCCCTCTTGTAATTAGTGATTCTTTCTGCTTAGAAATGAGTTACAACATTTTTGCTGTCTTTGGAGCGTCACACAGATCAGAGCGTACGCAGTGTTACTTTCTATGCAAATCAGCTTCGTTGCAAAAACAGTGTCCCGTTCACAAACACAGCACTGACAGACAGCAGCGTGGAGCAAATACAGTCTGCTGAGACTTACGCAAAAACAGACAGTGATCAGAAAAACAACCACCTCTGCATGAACTTGAAATATCAGTTTAATAAGTCTGTAAATATGGCTTTGACGTTGCAGTTATTCATATAATTTAGGGGTTAAATCCGTTTGGGGCTGTCAGTGGCTCCACACTTAATCCACATCGATGGGTACACACAAGAATGTAGGTTTTGTTCCCCACCCCAGCCAAGTCTGGCATCAAAATAAAAAAATAAACCTATAAAAAGAACCAAAAACTGCACAGAGCAGATCAACTGCTTTGGCCATGTTTGAACCTGAATATAATGATTTGTAAATTACACCTTGAGCAAATGATGAGCCATTAGTAGCTGAAATCCCTAAATATGCCCCCCCCCACCCAAATTCACGACTCAGGTAAAGTGTCATTCTGTAGGACACTCTGTGTATGCATGTCTTCTTAAATATTTGACTCCTTTGCCAGTTTCCTTAACTTGTTCCTGGTAGGGAGAGGCAGACAAAACAACAACATACAGAACAAAGAGCCAAACAAGCTACACTGTTGTATTCTTCTGCAAAGAACACAACAGAAGGCTCTGATTATTTTTAGATGTTACGTATGACTCAGACATAATTACACACACACCCAGCCACGCGTTGACAACTTACGGAAGAGGGTTCCTCCTCCACACCTCTCTGGCTTTGAGGGTTTGATAGACAGTCTTTTGTTTGCCCTCGGTGCCGTTCTCTCCCCCGCGGCTGCTCTGCATCACCCGAGAGAACTCCATCTTCTCATCCCATGTGCCCGACAGCACGTAGTGGGCTTTGCCATCCTTGTCCATAACCACGCCAGTCACCTTAAAAAAGGAGAATCAGAGGAAGAATCAGAAAAGAGTCGCAGAGAAATGAAGCAGCACCATCCAGGCAGCTTCAGAGGTTGGTGATATGGTGGAGGGTGGAAAAAGGGCAACTGAATGAACCAAAGTTTGGTTGAAACCAGCACAATTTAATATCAAAGAATAGGAGTCAATTTCATCAATCAAAGAAAAAGACTATCAGCAACCTCCCTGCAAAACCCACAGTCAAATATATGTTATAAATAAAAGACTCCATAAAAAGGAGCTGACTAACTGAGGAAGCACCATCAGGAACTCCTGAAAACTAGATTAAGACAATACATGGGTTCAAAATATTGAAGAAATGAATAAATGAAGTTACAGAAGATACATTAAAAAAATCAGTTCAAAGCCAGATAAAAAGGCAGGTCTCAAATAATGAAATAGGAAATGTAACACACACAAACGCTCAACGAGACGTCTCAAAGACAACAAGCAAAAAGGAGTGGAGTGAATTCTTTGTGATTGTGTGTTTCTCACCTTCCTGGCCACGTCTCTGGAGAAATAGCTATAAGGAGCAAACTTCAAGTGGCAGCGGTCTCCCGTAGTGTGGTTCACCACGTCTATCTCCCCTGACTGACCGAGAGAGAGTCAAAGAGAGAAAAGGTTCAAATAAAATATAGAGCCGAAAGCTGCATTCGATTGATTTGATTTGTGATTGTGTGCATGAAAAAATACAAAGTGGCCAACCCTCATTGCTTTATAAGACACCAGAAATTCAGCTGCAGCGGCTCTATATTTTATAACTTTTTAAAGTTGCATGTTCCCTTCACAGCTCAGCCTTAAAAGTGTAACGTGTCAAAAGGTTTCAATAAAATATCTAAATCATTCAAAAATTACTAAACCAATGTTCATTATGTTTTGGTTTTCTGAGAGATTAAATTACTTCTAATATTTCCAACACTCATAGTCTTGGCCATCATGACAGACAACATGTTGGTTGTTGCCGTGGAAGCAGAAATAGCTCCTGCAAGTTGCTGTGCGTCAGTGACAAAAAAAAAAAAGTAAGGTAAATCATTTAGCTTGTCACTAGTCCCTATCCTTAGGTCTGTTATACCCGTTCGCCTTGAAGAACAACTCGAAGTAGAGAATTCCTCCCATGATGCCCCCGCCAGCCTCAACAGTCAAGTTTTTTTTTTGTTTATGATTGAGAGCTCCCTACTGGCAATATTCACATACTGTGCCTTTATATTGTTTTTTTTTTGTTGTCAATTCTCCCAGCAGGCTTTGCAGATAGAGTCCGCTCCTAACAAAGTCCTCTGCCAAAGCACAATTCAAGTTTTTCATAATCATTTAACCAGAAGAAGTCAAAGGTCGAGGAACACATTTTCTGGTTTCACGGATAGGACCATAAAAACTGAAAAATGATCTCAATCTCAACGTCACCCAACTAAACACTGTAACTATTCTTTATATTCTTTAGTGCAGCTTTTAGGTGGGCGGTGAAAGTTTATACAGTTTAGAAAGTCACACCGATGTTACAGAATATCACACTTCTATTGCAAAACACGGAATAAAATGTTTTACACGGGTGTAAGTAAATATTGAGTGACATTGGAGATAATTTGAATAGCTGCATCGTGTCTATGTCCCTGTGTCGTCTCATATCATGTTTCCTGTCACTAACACCACACGCCCGTCATGTTTTACGTTTCCTCACTAATATGTCCTTTAGGCATCAAAGAATGACCACATTTGTCACATCAATCTGTCACTGAGTGTAATATTTTGTGGTTGTCGTATGAAGCAAGCTTAAGATTTATTTTACTTTATTAGTCGACAATAAAAACATTGTGCAGGAGTGCTATTAAACTGTGATGACACATTTTAGTCGTACCAATTATCTAGCTTTAACTGTGCTATCACTCAGTCAGACTGGCTGTCACAATATTTGCAGTCAACGATGCAACTACAAAGTCTGGGTTTGAATCTGGCAGAGATGCTTGGTGTTTGTGCATGTCCTGTCTCTTAACCTACTTTTTCAGTCTTTGAATAAGACATGGGATCAGAGAAAAAAATAAAATAAAATCAGATCACATGAATGGGATCACTGTGTCCCACCTGATCGATCCACAGTTTTCCGACGATGATGTTGTGCACTGTGGTGGTGACTTTCTTCCATGTGTAGTGATTGTTGCCTTTCTCGAAGATTGCGTGAATTGTGCCTGCAAATAAACAAGACGTGCAAACAATGGATGATACTCATAGGCAACGAAGCAAACAAAGCCTAGCTGGTTTCCCATGGCCTTGATGTTTTGTTAAGTCATAGGCGTGACTGCTGCATTCTTCCAGCTGTACTCACTGGTTTGTTAAAGAGCACCATAATCATTGGTCTATGCACCAAGCGTTCCCGCTCATGCCATAAATCTAATGATAGTAACACACCCTCATGCACAAAACCAGTGGATCGCCAAGCATGCTGTCTATGTCCTAAATCATGTGGCCTCTTACCTAAGGGCATGATGGAGAGGTATTTGCCCCGAAACTTGCTGGCTACCGTGATTTCCTGCCTCAGAGTCCAGCCCCGATCGGAGATCACATGATGCGCTGCTGCAGGAGGGTGATGGCTCACCTGGAGGGGAGAGGTACAGACGACATGTTGCAGGTCTTTTCATATCAAATGGTAACATAACTGGAGGTCATTCAGCCTCTTTGGATGCCCACATTCAGTGTTAAGTGGAAAATGGCGGCCAGGTATAAAAACAATACCCTACAATTATGCAGCAGGTAATCACACATAATTTGAATTTTAAATCCAATTACATTACTCATCTAAACATTTTTTAATGATAATTACTACTCACTAAATTTACTTTAAAGCGCTTAGTGACTCATCTGACCTTCCGAGAAAGCTCATTATAAACACAGCCGTACGGTCACCACCTGCCTGGTGACTTGGACTTGATATATTTTTTGCCCCAATGACTCATTACTGTTGTTCTTGTTTTGCAACATTAAAACTCCTTTTTGACTTACAAAAAAAGCCCAATGTTGCCTTTTTACCATGTATAATGAGCTGTGCCACTTCTAGTTATACTACACTGACTTTGTCTTCAGGACATGATGAAGGAGACTTTTCTTAACTGCTGAGTCAAAAGCATCTCTTCCCGTTTCACTCCCTTAACAGAGTCCTTCGGTCTCTTATGAGTTCCTTCCCCCTCACCTGCTCGCAGAGGGAGCGGTAGCCGCTCTCTCTCCGGCGGTCCAGCTCGTACGTCTCTCCCAGCAGGGGGTTGAAGGGTTTGCCGGTGCGGTGGACGGTGGTGGAGTAGGAGGACACAGAGAAGGCAGCCACGTAGCACATCTGCTCGAGGGAACTCTGGCACTTGCTGGCCTTGTCAAGCAGCTCGTGGTACTCGAGATCCTCGGACAGCCGCTGCAGCATGGATATGGGCTCGTTGAAGTTCACCTACCAGGAGCAGAATCAATCAAATGTCATTTAACGTCAGCAGTTTCTTATTTCGATGCCATATAATGTAGTCTGCAAAAAGTGCCCAAGGCAATGGATGAAAACTTTATTAATTAATTCGTTAAAGTCATCAATGTTTCCATTTGGTTTAATGTGCAAAACTTTGCAATCGTTGGCCGTCATTTGGTACGTCACGGAAACGAAAGTTCACTTATAAAACAGCACCCAACAAACAAGACGTCACACACATACCACAAAGCAGGCCAAACACACACTTTCACACCAGCAGCTACATTCAGGAGAGGAGGATCTGTCAACAGGTTTTTTAAGTTTGATTTTAGATGCAGATAGAATACGTACTCATTTACCCAAAATTTTTAAAAGTGCTTATTTAGCCAAAGGCTGAGCAGCAGACTGTCTTTAGGTGTTTTAAGGACTAGGTCATTAATCAATTCTTTTGTTGAAATGGGATGCAGTTCTTTGGTTTTCAAGCCTTTTCGATACATGACTACGAGCCTGTGTAAGAAACTCTGCATCTATCATTGGTTCATTGAGACTTTCTCTCTGCCTTTACTTACATCCCCATTAGCACAAGCACACCAGCATTGGCTGTTCTTCCTGGGGTCCAGCACACATACACATGCGTACTTCTACACAGTGCAAGAGAATAAAAAAAAACAAAGCCAAACAGCGAGACCAGATTCACCAAAAGAATTACTTTTACTCTCGCTGTCTCTTTCAGGCTGTGATCACAATGTGCTTCATGGATTACAACTAACATTATCACGAACAACACAATATCAGTATCTGATCTTTTTTCCCCCAGTATCAATATCAGTATCAGCCCCAAAAATTCCACAACAGTCGGGCCCTACTGTTGATCAACAGAAATCCTTGTCTTGACTTTTATCTAGATCTCTAACTGTCCCGTGTTTACAGGCATTTATTTCAAGAAAAAGGAGGACTAAACACATTTCACACTTTCATCCAAACCTCGTTTTATACTCCGTGTCCGAATCCTCTCATGGCTTAAAGTTTGATTTATGTTTGGTTAAATAGACCCAGAATGGCACATCATACAGCAACACATCACTCAAAAGTTTATTTAGAGTACTAGACTCGGGACATGAGTGTGTGAAAATTAACCTGTCAGCACCTCCTAGTGGACAAACCATGCCATAGACACTGACTATCTGAACTACCTCAAACAGTTTAGCCTTTTGTGCACTAAAATGTTTGTTATTGCCAATAATCCTCCCACACACACGTTACACTCTGATATATGATATGATCAGATTTAATGTGTACTTTGTTTATTGTAGTGGGAGTAAAATGGTTGTGTTTATTTAAAATTCAGCTTATGTCATCATCTTATGTCATGTGAATGTGAATATTTAAGATGTAAAAGAAAGTGCTTATCCAGCACATCACAATTTCTTTTTATGATGCTCTTCGTCTTTTATTTATGCGAGTATTTTATCTGGGGTTTGGTCTTTACATGTTCAGGTCCCGTGTGGAGCTGAATCTGTGTATGCTGCTTTGCTTTTTCTGTTGTGTGAGGTGCAGCTTTTGGTTTTGACAAAGTGAAGCCAACCCAAACACTGGCCAGAATGTCAGATAAATATGAATTGTTGTTATACATAGACTATCTTATCACTTCTGCTGTGTGAATGCAGACAACATGTCTGGTAGAAGTGCCATGTTTTATCTTTCGGCGCTATTTGCGGAAGCCCCGTGTGCGTGTTTGAGCAGATTTAGCGTGCTGATTATCCGTATCCGTTCTAAATAAAACACTGCGTAAAGATCACAGGTGTGTATCTGTGGTTTTATCTCTGTGGTTTACCAAGTAAACATACTCTCCTTGTACTTATCATTGATGTCAACAGAGATATTTTTACCTCTGATGACTCCTGAGGAATGCTGTCAAACTCGTACTGCAGACATGAAAACAATGTGATGTGTTTATTGAACTCATGTCGCCGGAGGACATTCGTGTCAGAAGACTGTGGTCAAAAATCCCTCCAGTTAACTCTATGATTAGCAAACATGTCTTTTGTTTGCAGCCACACAAAGACATGAAAAGAGCTGCAGGGCACTCACAGAAGAGGCAGTGAAAAGCCTTTTTTCATTATGCTGGCTTAGGCCGCCCTTAAGTGACCTCTGCACACATACTCACAGGCATGGGAATCTTGGACAGCTCTTTGCCGATGCAGTTCTTCATGATGCTCCAAAGGTTGAGAGAGTAATTGGGTTTGTCGGAAATGCGTGTCCGCCTCTTCTTTAATGGTACTAACTCCTGAGACGGGGATTCCTGGTTCATTGCTAGGGGTTCCTCATTGAGCTAAAAGCAAAGGCAGGAGAGTCTGTCAATACAGGGAGCTAAAAAGCTCTTAGAAGAAGCTGCAGATTTACAATAAAACGCTCTAAAAACAAAGTAAAACAAACAATGGTTGGCAACATCTGAATGGGGATTCTCACAGATTTGTTTACTGCAATGGTCCAATCAAAGGGCAAAACAAGCTGATGATGAAGGGTAAGAAATATACAACATTACTCCTGTTCTTAAATCATCACACTGGCCAGCTGTTATTTAATGACTCGATTTTTTAAAAAGCTTTCAGCTTGTGTTTTCGTCTTCTTGTAGCTAAGCACCCATGCTTGTGACATTTGAACCATCCAGGACTCTGACGACATTTGGGGCCTGCCTATTGGCTGCCACAGGAGTGAATCAGCATGGACCTGTGTATAAACATTTAAAGCTTTTATTGAACTCTCTTAACGCTGGTGATATGGCTCTTAAAGGGGCGGTCAACCTCAATATTTTCCCTGCTTTTTTAACACTACATGCTCTTCCTTCTAACAGCTACAAACTCATATTAAACATTTTTATTGAATTTCACTTTTGTCATTTCTATGCATTCTAAACCTTTACCTTCAGCTCTTATTAATTGTATCTTTCTTTGTTTTTTATTATATTCCATTCATGTGTAAAGCAGTGTTGTTTGAAAAGTGTGAAAAATAAAACAGCAGACGAGGGTTTTAAAGGTCATCAGACACGTACCGACTGATCATCAGGACACATTTCACTGTTGAAGCCGCTGATGTTACTGCTTGACCTTCTGCAAGAGATTTAAATAAAAGGATCCTGTCAAGAACATTTGAGGTAAAATAAAAAGACAACATGAAAACAAAGAGAAACGGAATACGGAGTGACAAATCTGTCAACGACCAAATCTACCTCGAGCAAAAACAAAGTTAAACAAAGTAAAACAAACACTAAAGGTGTCATGTCACTCAAATATTTTTCCTGGTATGACTGCCATGTAAGTTGTTACGCATGTGCTTGTGGGCAGAATTCGAGTGCACTGACTTGTGGAACTGTGGATCTGCAGGTACAGTGATAAACTCAGGCGCCTCCTCCATGGCATCAAAGAACTCATTGTCGTCGTCTTCATCGCTGGCTTCGCCTTTTCCTGGCCCCGCAGCACCTTAACAATTTAATCTTTCATTGTGAAACCACCAAGTGTGTTTTGCTCATGTTATGAAATAACAATCTGTTTGGAAAGGAAACCAGTAATAGTTATTTTTCAGAGGCCAAAGATGATTGACTGAGAAAAAACTATTTCCCACTAAGTTCCTCTTAGGTAAGGTTTTACTTTTGAGGTCACGTCCTACTTTTATTGTCTGCAGTAGAGTTCGCCTGTGCAGCTCCTCTGAATGCTCGCTCCAGGTTGTTGTGCTGCTTGGCCAGCTGCTCTAAAGTCTCCTCCAGTCGAACCCGCTGCTCCCTTTCCGCTTGAAGCGCTTTCTGCCATCGCTTGCTGTGAGCCTGAGCCAGTGCGAGGAAGTCACGACACGCCTGAGGGGCAACAACACTTCAGACGGGGTGAAGCAGAACCCCCAAACCCCGAGAGCCAAATCATATGAACTTTTATGACCACTAAGATCAACTTTTGATGCTACATCACACATCAGAGGAGGTCAAACTTACGTTAATCATGGCGTTAGAGGTAATACGGAAAAGTGTGGCCCTCTCCGTCACCTGACGAATCTTTTCCCCAGCTTCTCCTGTCAGACGCAAACTGTCCAATTCTGATAAAGACCTGGAATAGATATTGAAATGAACGTGGGTTAACAGTTGGACCCAAATCAAAACATGTTTTTTTGTATTTAACAGTGTTCTCAAGTTTTTTTCCCCTATATATATTCATACATTTTTTAAGAACAGAACAAACATAAAACAAGCAAACACTGGCACACACACACACACACACACACACACACACACACACACACACACACACACACACACACACACACACACACACACACACACACACACACACACACACACACACACACACACACAAACAAACAAACAAACAAACAAAAAAGGTCCTTTTGAAAATAGTGGAGAGTTTAAGCCCGGAGTAGGTCATGTAGGGTTTCCAAGTCTCTGCCAAAATGTCTATCTTAAGGTGCATCCGGCATGTTAAATAATCAAGATGGAGAAAGTCCAAAATATTCTAAAGTGTTTTAAGGGCGTTTTCACATTTGGCACGATTGTCTCATACCGTGTCCCTGCATGATCCCTCCTGTATTTCTCAGGGGTTTTTTATTTTTAGTAACAGTGTAGCCCTTTTATAAAGGTTGGTGTTTTAGTGATGTGCTGTATAAGAGGTGGATTGGACTGTAGTAAGTATCAAGTAAGTTTTATACAAGCAATGTTTTTGTGAGTAATTAAAAAAGAAATAATGTAAGAGCATTCGAGGTCACAGTTTTAATCCTACTGTAGAGAAGCTCAAAACTATTATCTAACACTATTATAAAGCTAGTTTAACATTCAGGTCACGTGGGGTAAATGTTCATCTATATGCTTCTTTTACAAATGATGCCACACCTACCTCAACAAAAGAACTTGCTAAGGTCTTCTAAGGTCTAAGGTCTTTCTAAGTAAAAATACATGACATAAGAACATTTTAAGCCTGAAGGGTTAAGGGCGCAGCAAACAGAGAGCAATAGACGGGTAAAGCCTGACCTCTGGAGGGCAGAGCCGTGCTTTGAGATCAGGTCGTTACACGTGCTGAGATCCTCCACTTTACTTCCAAGTGTTCTCAGAGCAGACTGGACCTCTGAGTTCTGTGATGCGCTGCCTTGTCCAGGTGCCGCTGGCGCGGATGACGGAGGAAAGTCGTCCCCTGAGTCGTCTAGGAATAAACAGAGCAACATAGAAGATAAACTTTAAATGACTACCGGTTCAAAATTAAAAATAGTTCCAGAGCGAAACTGTCAACACTTTTTTTTCTCTCTACCGTCGGTCTGTTTATTTTGTACCTGACTCAGCCTGCATGCGAGCTGCCTTGGCTTTGGCCAGTTCCAGGGCAGTGATCCAGCGCTGACGTTCCACCTCACAGCTGGCCTTCAGGTGGTACGTTTGTGCCCCACCGTTGGAAATAACAAAATTGCAGGCGTCATCCACGGTGATCGTCGCCGTGGCCAGGTTGATCGTGCCTCGACAAGTGTGTCCCATCTCTGCCTGAGTCCTAATATTGAAGAGGCGAAAATGCTATGTAACTGCATTAAAATGCCTTGCTGAAATAAATCAGAACAATACAAACATACAATACAAACAGTGCTAATGAGGTGCATTGTGATGTACAGAGTAAACAGCAAATAACATACAAGCACAACAACAGTAACAGTTCTAAATGAAGCAAATCTGTGAACATCTACAGCTTAATTCAGAGGTGATGTCCTATGATTTGACCACCCAGGCCAGGATGCATATCAGTGTTACGTATAAACAGACCTATCAAGATCGGGTTTTTCTGTTCTGCTCATTTGTCATCTGTGTGATTATCATGTCACACCAGGGCCTTAATATGAGGAAACATTGAAACTAAAATGGGAAAGATCAATTGATAAATTGATCACTCAGTTATCAGCTCTGAGTGCAACTCAACAGATGTTGCCATCAACAAAATGTAGAGATTATTTTCTGGGAATGATCAAGAGTATATACTTCATTAAAGGTCTCAGTGTACCTGTAGTATGACAACAGCCCATTGCTCAGGACAAACCACCTCCGCTGATAACCCTTGATGTAATTTGTCCACTTGAACACCCATCCTTTGTATGTGTCACCAGCAGGAGTGGGTGTGGGGGTTTTAGGCTCCGACATCACAGCCTCCAAAAACAGGAGACGGATACGGGGAACCTTAAAAGGGAAATAGAAGTCTGAAACGTTAGGAAACAAAGCAGTAATGTGCAGACAGGACTAAAATCACTAATCATTTAGGGGATCACGCATATATCGTTAGCAACTTTATCTATTCACAAATTATAGCACAGATATACGTCTTACGTAAACATTTCTGTAGTAATTTTAGTCTCGTACAAAAAAAACCAACACATTGACAATAGATTTCAGATTGCTGGATGGAAAAATTCCGATACAATTTATTGTGTAAACTTTGGTCCTTTAAAAAAAACATTTAATATGCATAATTATTAATCCAGTAAAAAAAGAAAAACATAATTAATGAATTAAAAACAAAATTAATAAATATATGTTTTCAACAGCATCACTGGGGTTCTTTGAATTTTTTTTATTCCTGAACACTTATGTTATTTGTGACTGTTGTTGATATTGATCGTTCAGTGTGACGTCACAGGTCAAAGGTTAACAGTGGAATTGATAAAGAGAATCTTTCTAAACATTTTAGAGACAAAACTACTGCTCAGGTCGGAATAAAATGTGTCCAAAAAACGGTCTAACTTATATCATAATATATTAATTTTCCTAATTCTGCCTGTAATAAATGTTACTGATTGATACAGATTATATTTTATTTAAATGGAGTCGGATGACCTTTATGTGGAAATGTGACCTTATTACTAAAATAAAGGAAATCAGATGATAACAAACGAAAATAAAGCTTGACAGCAGACGGTAACGATGATTATCTCCAGTTTGAGTTAGTGTCAGAGTAATAATAATAATAATAGTAATAATAATAACAACAACAACAATAAATGACAGCTAAGAGCAGGAAAGTAAAAATAAAACACCAGACTGACATAAACGTTTTAAAAAAGCACACACACCGCTGATCACTCGTTAGCCTCGCGAGCTAGCCCTGCTATGTTTACCTTGACGTGTCCAGAAATGTAAGATCAAGCAGCGGAGGAGTCTCTGCTAACTTTGACACCCATACGCTGCTGAGAGCCGAGTTAGCTGAAGAGGCTAACTGAGCTATCTGACCAACACGGAAGAGCTAACGAAGAAAACAACCACAGCCACGACGGAGGGGGACACGAGCAGAGCAACTATACATTAAAAAAACAGACACCAAAGAGTTTCTTCAGTAACCCTAAAATGCTCGTAAGAGTCAATCGTAGAGCTGCGTACGCTGACAACAACCTAGAGCTAGCTAGCTACACCTAACTAGCCTAACGTTAGCTCGTTGGTTACACCCGGTGCGACAGAATTTGGGTCTCGTGTAGAAACAAACATCGAGCTTGGTGACCACCTCCATTAAGTCGGACTATCGGCTACGCGAAAACTGAGGGGGTTTTTTGCCTTAAAAAATAATGGTATACCAATCAATAATGATCACATGAAATAATAATTATTTCAAAATTCTACAAACTCTACAGATTCTTTTCTATTCATTTTTTGTCATTTACTCACTAACAAAGTTAAATAAATCCGCATCTGCTTCATTTAATTACATTGTCAATATAATAACATTGCCTGTTATTGTTGTCCCTTCATTGCATCATATAATTGTTGTCCATATAATTTGTTATATTTTGAAGGATACCATGCAAAAACTCATTGCTTGTATTTTACTAATTTGACAACACGAGTTTATTATTTACTATTTTACTTTCCAGCCAGCGAAACTAACATTTGACACATTGTTTAACAGTTTTCATTATATGATAAGATTAAATTAAAATAAATAGTGCGATTACTGGAGATAGTTAAGCTTCCGTTAACGATGCGCTTTCGATAACCTTGTTAGCAAAATAAGAGTAATCTGTCTGTGTAATGTTTGTTTAACATTAGCCTGTATAAATCCAGTCTGTTAAAGAATTACTTTACGATGTTAATATGTTACGTTATCTAGCACACAAAAAAATGCGACTCCGGTGGGACTCGAACCCACAACCTTTGAATCACTTTGCTATTCAATGCCTAGAAGTCCAATGCGCTATCCATTGCGCCACGGAGCCACCTGTTGCACATATACTCACACTAATTATTTAAAGTTGACTCTTCACACTGATCTATTATTTCTTCTAAACATCGATATCGATCAAATGTTAGATTAATATTGGTCACAGTAATAAACCTGAATTGTATAATATATATATATAATATATATTTTTTAATATATATGTATATATATATAACACTAGGTGGCGCCAAATAGCCACGTATTGTATTCATATTGTTTCGTATTGTATGTATTCAAGTCAACTGTTTGGACGCAGTTCGAGTCCTTGTTACTCCAGAAACTCAAACATATTTCATGCTTTACGAAAAGTGTAGCAAAATCTAAAAACAATGTCAATATTAAAATACACATGTACAGAGGGGTCAAGATTAGGTGATGGGATTTGTTTTATCTCGTTATATTTTCTTGTAGTGACAATGAGCCATGATCATTAAAAAAAAAAAAGAAAAAAAAAACCGTTTTATTTGTGTACATTTTATGGGATTACTTGTCAATAGAAACTCCGGAACAAAAAAAGACCCGATCTGATTGACACATCACACACATTTGCCTTGAGCTAAAACTAAAAGGGAGTGTGCCACCCAAAGTATGCTTTAATTGTGTTGGGTGCAGCAGTGATCATATTTCTGCCCATGCACTGCAAATATAATCATCATGCCCTATTAAAACATGTAATCTGGGGGTTGATTTTGCTTGAGGTGTTGCCGTTTCCAGACGAAGCATATAACAAACTCGTCACACTACAAAAGTCACCACATGACTTAATAAACAGGTACATACCCATGCGCAGTGCGGACATTGCAATGAAAAATGAATGGCTGCTATTGTGTTGTCTATCTTTTTTTATCTCAGTCTTTCGACGTCAGTGTGACTAGAACTCATCTAACCATCAAACAAAATATGCAAATTGAAAACTCAGTGCCTATGTTCCACGCATGCGCGGTAGGAGGAGACGGGACAAAATAAATGGTTGGTTCTTTATTTCGTTACTTTGTTACTTTAAGGAAGACTCGAAACGTTCCATCGTCCAGTTCCACATTCTGGCGAGGGGGGGGAATGAATATGGATGTAGACGGAGGATATCGCTCTTGATTGCTGCTGCGTGTCTTTGAAACATCCTGCCATGAGCGGAAGTGTCTGGGATTCTGCTCGATCTGCATCGCTTCAAATCAGTCGATTGTAAAAAAAGGGAGACGGGCCGAAAACGGTGCACAGCTCTTCCTACACCATTACTACTAGACAGCTTGCGTTACAGCATTGAATGCATATATAGTTTGGCACAGGGTCATGCTCGACCAGGTAAGGCTTTTACTACTACAGGCATGCGTAGTTAGTGACACGGGGATAATCGACCAGGTCTTTATTTCTAATGGACGTATTTTTGTTAAAGGTCTGCGCGATCGACGTGAACGCCTTCCTGGACACCGGAGAGGATTAAGTTACTGTTGCTGGTGACGGATTATTTTATTGGCCTCCTCCTGTCACGCCCGAGTCTTTGGTGATCCTGGGTTTTTTTTGTTTTTTTGTTTTTTTGTAATTGTAGAGCAAAAGCCAGGTAAGATCGGTATAGGCTATTTGTTCATAATCTTCTGCGTGATCATGTCTCGTGCTGCGATGTGTATACGTCCTTTGTTGCTCGTGTCTGTAACGCAAAAAAAAATGCTCTTTGCACAAGATAATTCCTTGCATAGTGTGCAGACAACAATAGAAATCATACTAGAAGTAGTTTACAGTGGATTTATTTTTTAAATAAAACTGCGGGTAAGAAAAACGTTATTATACATTAACAGAAGACTATTTGTACCACAGCCCTGAATACCGATGGATGTGTTTAAAGGCTACAGAACTGAACAAATGTTAAGACAGTTTAATCCTCACAAGCTACTGGAAACAATGCAGACTCTGGCCAGCAATACCTGCTGCAATACAATTTGCTCTGACAACTGTGAAGCATTAGGTAGATGGCATAGAGTTACTGGTTCCCCTGCTTCAGCAGCTCGGACTGACTGCCCAACCCCCTTCCCCTCTTTGCCACAGCATGTTTTGGTCTCAGGCGGATCATGCCCTTTTGTCCACTGAAGCCTGACTGTACTTTTCAGGACAGAGTCCCACTATGAAAGAATTTGCCTGCTGTTTCAACAGCCCCTTTTCTCTTTTCATATTCAGCCCTAAAGTTGGGGATTCACTGAGTAATTGTAAAACAAGTAACACACATAAATTATTTGATTGATCATTTCATCTTAGATTAACTTGCTGTCATTCAATCAATCGGACACTTAAAGAAAGAGAAACTTTGTGTTCTTGCTTCTACCACCAATCGTAATTTATTTCACTCTCAAGTTTCTTGTTTTCTCCACAGGTAGACATGTCTTTCCGGCGAGGTGTGGTCCGGCAGAGCAAATTCCGCCATGTCTTTGCCCAGGCATGGAAAGCCGAGCACTGCATTGACGATGTCAGAGTGTCCCGGGTGACCTGGGACAATCCCCTCTGCGCGGTCAACCCCAAATTCATCGCCGTTATCATCGAAGCTGGCGGAGGAGGCGCCTTCCTTGTTCTTCCGATCAGCAAGGTCTCAAATGACCTCTGCATAACAACAATAATCAGTCGATCAATATTTTTAAAAGCCTCCATCCTCTTTCCTGTCTTTCAATCCACTGCTAAAAGCAATGCATTAGAAAGTCTTAGAGGCCTCATGTGTAGCTCATGCAGCACGTTTATAGTTTCAAACACAGAGAGGACAAAGTTTAATCCAATGCAATGTGTTCAAGATTCCCCAGCTGGCTTTTACAGTGTCATGGTTTTAACTTTTCAATGTTTTCCATTTCAGAGCGGCAGAATCGATCAGTCCTGTCCCACTGTGTGTGGCCATGCAGCACCAGTGCTGGACATCCAGTGGTCTCCTCATGATGACAACATCATTGCAAGTGCCTCAGAGGACAACACAGTAAAGGTTGATGTCTCCTTGTTTGCTGTTTATCACTTGTTATTGTCACCAGCTGTCCTCCGAAACACAGGCACAGTTACATCACCTGGGTGTCAACACCTTACAGAGACTTCATCTTCTCTTTTGTTTTTGTGTCCCTTGATGTTGCCCGAAATGCTTCTTCAGAGAGGTTTTTCTTTCAGACGGTGATAATGAAACTCAGGCTAAGTGCTTCTCCGTTTTATAGAAAGAAGAATCTTAAAAATTGTACATTTATTTATTAAGAAATAAATATTCTATTTATTGCCTACAGATATATTAAGATGATACCACTTTTATGTCTCTTGAGGAAACTCAAAGCTACAGCTACAATTCATTTAGCTAAACTAAGAACAAAAGTGGTAGGAGGGAAAAAGCTAGCGTTGCTGTCTCCACCCTGTTGACTTTTGTCAAACTCATTAATTGACATGTTAAATTGAAATAGGTTATTGTGTACTCGTGCCAGAGTGTCAAGATATGATTTGTTTTTGTCACATTGATAGCAAGTCAAGCAAGCTAGTTTCCATCTGATTATGTTTTCAAAGCTAAACTAAGCTAACCTTCTCGCTTACAGTTGTGCAGACACCAGAGTGGTATCAAATCTATTTATCTAATTGTCAGCTAAATGGCAAATAAGCACACTTCTAAAAAGAATGAGCGCTTATTGTTTAAGGTACAGAAAATAGAATAAAACCAATTCAGGTCAAAGCCTCTTAAAAACCTCTAATTACTAAAGTTGGCTTTTGTACATCACAGTGGACGGAGGAAAGGCTTTTACAAATTGTCTGAACTAATGACTTTATCACTGTTTTATCTGATCCAAAACAGTGACTTCCAAAGTCAGTGTCTTTTGATTAGGTTTAAACAATGGAGGACATAAGTATAAATTGAGTATGTACATATACATATACGTAAGACATGAGTTACTCTTCTGCAACTTAATTGTCATTATTCTGTACATTTCAAATTATTTAAAGAACACGTCTGCTGTGTTGTTCTTGTTTGAAGGTTTGGCAGATCCCAGATGGGGGCCTCACCGTTCCGATGACTGAGGCCATTGTGACCCTTGAGGGACACAGTAAAAGAGTGGGAATCCTGGCTTGGCACCCTACCGCTTTCAATATCCTACTGACTGCAGGTAAAGATATTCATTGTACTCTGGTGTCCTGTGATTGGTTGCGGGACGGTTATTGGAAGAGCATTGCAAATGATCACGTACCCGAGAGCCATGTTCCTTTTTAGGCAGATAGGAACAATTCATATGACAAATGTGGCTGCAAACAAATCTTTAATTAATACTTTTTAGTTTTAAGCATGTGCTCCGCCTCACAATATCTGTTAGTAAATTGAGTTTCAGAACATCTCTAATCTCAGTGACGGCCAGTTCAAATACTACTGCATTATACAGGCAAGGAATTGGATGCTCCTCGGTGCAGTGCAGGTTTAAGGGAGAAAATGATTAACCTGAAAAATAATTATACCTCTCGGAAAAGCTGCAGGATTTAGTTTCATTTGAATTAAACCCAAGTCGGTGAGTAACAAGCAAGTAGACTTTGAACTGCAATTAGTTTTTTATATTTGGCCGAGAAGAAGTGTTAGAATTGGCAACAAAGTGTGCACTATGAAACAGAGTTATTTAACAGTTTTACTCCGAAATATTAGATAATATAATAATGGACTCCATAACAAGTACATTTGAACAGAAACTTAACTTTAAGTATTCATTAGAGCTAAAAAAAAAAAAAAACTCAGTCTGCTTCATCAGGATAATGCAAGTGTGTATAAAACCATTGGCACAAATTCAGAAACCTCTGAAGGGGTCAAAACATTCTAACACTTAAGTAGGATCTTTTTGTAGTACCAGTTTACCTATAATAAGAAGCTGATTGAGAGAATTTGTTTTCCGAGCACTTTAGGAAACTGCCAGTCCATTTAAATCCTCTGGGGGTTATCTGATGAGCAGATTTAAGTGGTCACTGTCTTCCTGTTGTTTTCAGAGTACATACATTTGCATTGCAATATTAGATCCTCGTCTACTATGCAAAGCCACTAATGATGGCCGCTGGAAAATCTGCAGACCTCTGAGGTCACAATATTCTGTCTCCTGATCCTACCTAGTCATTCCTGTTCTTGTGTGTGCCTTAAAGACATCTCATTTGCCTGTTTTCTTTATTGTTATTTAAATTGTTTTATTTTTTATCCTTTTATATAAAAACTGCTAGACATTCAACTGGTTGCACTAAAACCCTGATAGATTTGCTCTTACTCTTTGCTCTCTTCAGCCTCAAGTGTGATCAAATATAGAATATCATTTTAAATTCTAGAGAGGTCAACAGTGTGGTTCCAGGCAGAAAATTCCCCAAAATAACGTTCATGGTTGAAATGATGGTGTATGCTCCTGTAGCAGGCACAAGTTCTTTTAACGACCTCGTTTAAAGAAAAACACGGTTCATTCACAATATCGGGGTAAAGAACTACACTTCCCACGAATGTAGACAGTCACAGTAACGTGATTGGTGGAGCTTGCTGTTACCATAAACAATGTGAATGGGAAAATTTACATTCAAAACCTGAGCTGCCTTATAAGTGGTCGGTCACTTGAGGTCTATAGCTATCGTACTTCAAAGATCACATATTTTTTATTTCATTTTTAACCATTTTAAATAAGATTCAGAGCACCCAAAACATGTCTGTGAAGTTTCTTGTTATAAATCCACTCTGATCCTGTATTTAACCATGCCTATAAACCCCTCTATTTCAGCCCTGCTCAGAACAGGCTGTTTCTGTGTCTGCAGCTTTAAATCTAAATAAGCTCTGTCTGACCACGCACCCCCCCCCCCCCCCAATGGAAAGGCTTGGGTGGTTTTGTCTTTCTTGCACCCTGTTGTCTATGGGGAGAAGGGAGACTCAAGAAGGCAGAACAAACACCGAGCTGCTGGAGGGAGGGGTTACTGCCCTTTGTGATGTCACAAATGTAACATTTTCGGCCTTTTTGATTACACATCTACTGACAGGTGCAGCAGGCGAAAGATGAAAAGGATTAACTTTTCACTTCTTGTAGACAGACAAAGAAACATATTAGTTTTTGAAAACCATGGTAATGTGTATTTTATATAATGTGCAACCTTAAACTAGTCAAGACTTTAAAAATGGACTTATCCGTGGTTACATTTTCTGGCCTTTGGAACAACACTGCCATATTTGATGTTGTGTCTCCCTCTCTCTCTCTCTCAGGCTGCGACAATGTGATTTGTGTGTGGAACGTGGGCACAGGGGAGCTTGTGTACCAGCTAAGCGACGCCCACCCAGACCTGATCTACAGTGTGTGCTGGAACAAGGACGGCAGCGCTGTCTGCACCGTCTGCAAGGACAAGGCTCTGCGTGTCATCGACCCACGAAGAGGCGTCGTCCTCAAGGTTATTGAATTGTTTTGTTTTGGTGAAGAAGACATACCGCAGCGCTTCATCCATGGCAGTATAGTTATCCTTCTGAGCATCTTTCCTGGGTTATACTTAATCGGTTTTCACATACAACCTTCATTAGTCTTTAATTGTTCTTTTAGGTGAAAGAGAAGGTCCATGACGGCACTCGGCCAATGAGAGCAGTTTTCCTCTCAGATGGAAAGATCCTTACCACAGGGTTCAGCCGTATGAGTGAGAGACAGCTGGCATTGTGGGACACGGTAAGTCTGAGATGTTTCATCTTGACCATTGATAATCAATCATTTAATGGTCACTGAATTATTAGAAGCAGTGTACGCTCTATTTAAAGATGTAGATGTAAGCACATGTGGTTCCATCTGCCGGTCACTTTTCCGATGGTGCTAGTATGAAGGCTGCAGGGTTGTCAGCTAGGAGCCACCCTTCACTGATATTTAACTCCCGGAAAATCTGGAGGTGGTGGAGCCGTGAAAGGCACGACTCCCCACCCCTCCCCTGCAGCCTGTCTTGGATACCTTCCCCCAGTTAGTGCCAGAACCTCCCTTGCTCTGCCTCCTCTGCAAGATGTTTAAAGGCTGTCCTCAGTTTGGGACCTGTGACTGCGAAAGATTTCAGGAACCACTGGATTGAAAGTGGAAGTTAGGTGGAGGAAAGCAAGCAAAATCCCTTTCTCTGAGGACTTTCACACTTGTAGAAAACTCCAGAAAAACTCCTGTTATTTCCAGGAGGAGCTTGTATGTGTAAATGAAAAAGCCACATTTCTCACTCTGACTTTACGCAGAGTTTCTCCTGCCAGTTTCCTAGTATTTTTTCCGCAGTGAGTCTCAGTGAGCTGTGAGAACGCAGCAGGGTATTATCTGGAGAATTCACCCTCGAGCCAACTGGAGGACGAATGTTGATATACTTTGACTGCTGCGTGGTGCATTGAGTGTATACACACGATCACTAAGATCTCTGTGTAAGTAAATAAGCTGCTCCATTACGTTTTCTGTGCGCTAGTATGTTCTGCTTCACTCTATTTTTAATATTGTGTTTCTGTTGGACTAAATGTAGCATTGATATGAGGGCAGATATTGTCATTGTAGCGTCCTAAAGCAGA
Source organism: Symphodus melops (assembly GCF_947650265.1). NCBI lineage: Eukaryota > Metazoa > Chordata > Actinopteri > Labriformes > Labridae > Symphodus > Symphodus melops. Next base: position 9,817,231 of record NC_136710.1, read on the forward strand.
CTCTGGGGCTTCCTCTGCTTCTTCTTCTGTCATTCTTTTTGCGTCACGTCTTATCTCAGATGAACCCCCCCCCCCCCCATCTTGCAGGGATAGTCTCCAGCTGTGAGGAGCATATGTGAACAGCCAGGTCAGGAGACACTCCGAAGCCTTCCTCCTGAAAAGCTAAATACTTTTAGGGGTGTATATGTGAAAATGGCTTCAGTAACATAAAATTGTCCTGCATCAGTGATTTGTGTAGAAGGTTGATTGTTCACATCGTGTTTGAGCAACTATTAATGAAAATAAAATGTTTTCTGTTTCTTTTTGAATTACACAGAAAGATCTCTCTGAGCCAATGGCAGTGCAGGAGATGGATACGAGTAACGGGGTCCTTTTACCCTTTTATGACCCTGACACAAACATGGTCTACCTCTGTGGAAAGGTACAATCTCTTGATTGGATGGAGAACACTATTCACTCAACTGGAACATCAAGCATCATTTCTCGTCCTGTCTTTCAGGGGGACTGCACCATCCGGTATTTTGAAGTGACAGACGAATCTCCATATGTCCACTTCCTTAGCTTATACAGCAGCAAAGAGCCTCAGAGGGGGGCCGGCTTTCTCAGTAAAAGAGGTGTGGATGTCAACAAGTGTGAAATTGCAAGGTAAATGTGTTCATGTGTGACTAAATATTGATATTGATTGATGAATATTCGATAAATTACTTCTAAAGAGTGCTGGAAATCAAATAGCAGAAGTTTTTAATTTGTATAATTTGCTGCTTCGGGACGGTTGACCTTCTGGCTGACTGCCTCAGTTCACAACAGAGTGGCCAAACTGGGTTACTGACTTATGCAGGGGTGGCATGTTTGTGTGTGCACACACTCCTGTCTATATAGAATGTATTCACTGTTCTTCCTCAGTCCTATATTCTGCAACTAAAATTAAAGTTACATCCCTATGCAAATGTCAAGTTCTTATTTGGTGAATAAATATATCAGAGTGGCAACATATAAATCTTCCTTCTTTACTTCTGCAAGGATTTAAAAAAGTTTTATCCCAAAAGTTTGTGTGAAGTCCCAACAAAAGAATTGAAATGCCACAAAAGCCTGTTCCAACACAGGCGAATAAGTTGGTATGAACACAAGTCACCACTCTGACCCGGCAGATAGCTCTTTAAAGTTTAGGATTATGATGGCACCTGGGACAGCCAATCAGATTTGAACGGGGTCAATTCCGCCTTACGCCACCCCCTTGACATGACCTTTGTGAGCAATAAGTATTAGAAATAAAAACTTGACGAGTTTGTAAATATTGATGGTAATGATTTCCTGGTCTTCTGCAGGTTCTACAAACTCCATGAAAGAAAAGTGGAACCCATTTCTATGACTGTACCACGAAAGGTAACAAATACTCAGCCTTTCAAAATGGCAATCTTTGAAATTCTGTCATAGCACTTAGTATCAAAATGGAATTACAAGCCTGTTAACTGATCGAGAAGTCTTAATATAACGCTAAACAACTTCCTGTCTCCCTGTTGCTTCTTCAGTCAGATCTGTTTCAGGGAGACCTTTACCCTGATACAGCTGGCTCAGAGCCAGCCCTGCTGGCAGATGAATGGATTGCTGGCCAGGATGCACCACCCCTGTTGGTCTCTCTGAGTGGTGGGTACTCGGCTCCTCCATCCAAGCAAAGAGACACCCTCAGAGTCAAACCTAAGCTGGTCTCACAGGACTCTGGGACTGGGGCTGCCCCGACCTCGACAGCCAGTGTAGCGTCTCCCACGTCTACATCTGCTAAGGACACAGAGGAAGAGGTGCCACGAGTAGCCACAACAGAAGGAAATAGTGACAGGCCAAAACGAGAGGTGAGTCGAAGAAGTCCCTGCACAATTTACAGCCTTTTTTTTTTTTACGCAAGGAGTTGTTTTCTGACTTGATTCCCTTCTTGCAGGACGAGCTGTTGACTGAGTTGTTAGCAGAAATGAAAGCCTTGCGCGCTGTCGTCCTCGCCCAGAGCCAGAGAATCGAGCTGCTGGAGAGGCAGCTGGCTCGGATAGAGGACGGCGATGTATGAGCGACAGTAGAGAACCACTACAATCGCAGGGCGTTATAACTTAGTCTGTAGCCTTACTAGTATCAACAGTACCTAAAAGCTGTGTGAGTGGGGGATTGTAGTGTAGGGTAGCAACAAACTGTGAATCACAGTTGCTCACAACCAGGTCAGCTGTTGTGATGGAAGCTTGTTTATGTGATAGTTTTCCAAACTGTGGCAGAGTATTGGGCATCATCTGCATAAAGTGATGCACATGACAGTGAGATAATGTTTTGTTATTCATATGAAGGAGTATTGTAGCAGCTATTTTGGTGGTGCATAATAAATATTCCAGCTTTGCAAATACCTTGCGTTACATTTGAAGGGCTGTGAAGGATTTGTGTGGACACCATTGCCTCAAATTAATGCACAAATAAGTGATTAAAAAAAAGCATCGAGGAGACTTGTCGACTTACTATAGCAAAGTGATTAGGTACCTCTAATACCATTTTTTTCCCTCTATTAAGCACTACAAATATAACAATTTGTGCTAATTAATCAGGTAATTAAAGCTGCTTTATCGTGATGTCATATCAAAACCCCAATTGTTAACTCATTGTGTGACTTGTACTTCATTTCACTACATTATAGAAGCAGTTTGTAAGGTTGACAGTAGGAAGAACCCCCTGGTACAGAAGTCATAACCTTGACAGTGAGAATTATGTGGAAAAAATAGCTGAAGAGTGTGTAGTTGAATATGTATTGTAATTCTCTGTGTAGTCTTTAAAAAGCTCTCCCTTGTGATTTCGTACCTCTGGGCTGTAAGCTGTAATGACAACTGTGATACAAACATTACATGCACTAATAACATAACACTTGTTACAGTGAAGTCTCACTAACATACAACAGCATTGCTCCAAATAGCAGTTCAGTGTTTCCAGCCACAAGAAAGAGGAAGTTAAAGTGAAATGTGAAACATTTTATACCGTTTGAAAATTGTGTTGTTTAAAGGTGGAAAGACGTCATTAATTGTTTTTGATTTATTGTAGTTCTAACTCTTTACTTTGGTGTTACATATAGACACGTTCATCTGTCATGTCTCAATAGTCGATGATTATGTGACAATGGTACATTCCACATCATGTTCTTTAATTTAGATTTATATTTCTTTATGCACTGACCTCTTAACACTAACTGTAAAACAAGCAGCAACGACACTACTGTTAAAGCTCAATAAACATTCTTATCTCCTTTGTATTAAGTGAATGACTTTCATTTCTTTTTTTATTAGGAAAATCTTTGTGCAGTCTTTGTAATCCCTCTTATTTCTATTTCTGAATTGGGTACATGTTAACATCACACCAAGAAACTGCCTCCCACTATTCAGAACCTTCAGAGGATCAACAGCATTTTTTTTTTTACCTTTATATTACGAGGAAAATATTATCACTAAGATCTCTCTTTTAACAGAGTCCTACCTGAGGCTAAAGAGGCACTACTTATGAACAGGCTGCCCCCCTCTACTTGGGGAACCCTTGAGGGCTGACAAACTTAAACCAAAGCAGTTTCCCAAAATGTGCAAATTTTGCAAAGACAGTAGGAAGATCACCAATGACAAATAAAGATGAATTATCCGTCTATAGGAATGAAAAAAAAGGAAGAGGAAGCGTTGGGACACTGGCAGACATGATGGGGATGAACGCTGGTTCAAATTATCCATTGTCCTGATTTTAGAATCTTCCAGGTCAATTTAACGCTTTAGTTTAAAGTGGCTGTAGCTCAGACCAAGATGATGGAGCAAACATACTGAACGTACTTTCACCAAAGACAGAGCCAGTTTAAGGAATGGCACATAATGAGTCCATCAGATTGAAGGGAACAGCTGCTAGCTGCTTTAGCAATCATCAAAGAACATATATAAGAATTCAGTTCATGTAGTCGTAAAATATACCAATGCTCCATCCTTCAGTTGTACAAGAAAGACAAACCCACTCTCATATAGGACACAATGATATGTACAAAAAAACCCATACCAAAGAAAAATCACAATGCAGCACTGGTACTATATTGTTAGTGATGAGATCATGTGCATTTACAGATAGTCACTGTAGTCAAAGTATGACACATAAAAACTGGTGGTCTGATACAACCAAACTCAGCAGACTGCAAAACAAGCACTTTGTCGAGGAACACGATGAGAAGTCATGCATGAAAGTAGCTGATGGTGGTATCATAACTGATGGTGTTGACAAAAGTGTTTGTGTTGTGTTGGTCACAGTATGAGCCTGTAGTAACCAGTGACAAATGGAGAGAGCCTGAATTGATTGAAAAAAACATTTTAAAAGTCCTGTGAGGATTTTTTAACTGATTTTGAAACACATTGAAATAAATACCTATGCTCTGATACGAGCTATAAAAGCAAACCAGACAATCAGCAACACGATTGATCATTTCTAGCAAATCTATTTTTTGATACCCAAAATTCCTGCTGAGGGTTAGGTGTAACATACACATGTAAAGGACAAAATCAAAATAGGTACCACTTTGTCCACAGGGGGCGCCAGACCAACAGTTCTCAGAAGCTTTCAAATAATTTTTTGCACAAATTAAACACGAAGAACACACATAATTTATTAATATATAAAAAGTCCCTCAAAGAGATAACGTCTTAAAATAGGAAAAAGAGCTTTATAGTGAACACCTTATCATTGTTTTGTTGCAAATATTAATTTGCACTTCACCTCGGTAGTGATTATTACAATAGGTTGGTTTTAGTTCATGTTCTTTTTGTATTTTCAAAAAATATCCCCAAGAAAACTTTAAACAATGTAAATGAATCATGAAGAGAGCAGCTCCACTCCTGGAAACTGAACCGTGAAACAAGTCACATTTGTTTCCCCTCCACCATTGTTGTTTCCAAACTGATTCTCTCCCCTTCTTGAGTCTGATTGGTTGACGAGGGAAATGTGACTCTAACATGAGCAGTCGTGTTTCAAAAGTTAAACTTCTTTTAACTGAGAGTGCTGTGACTTTTTGAGCTCAAGCCGCAGTGCTGAAAACAATAAACTGCAGTGGTTTGATCATGATATTTAACGACAATTCAATGATAGCAATTTCCCACTATGGTTATTCTGTCTTTAAATATTTTTTTATGCTTACACACCAGACACTGACATGTACAGTATGTGCTCTAAAGAGTACAAAAGTATAACAATATTCTTCAGCTGCTTCATCTAGCTCAGATGTACAGGCTGTGGCTTGAAAACAGGATGTGGTCGTCGACTCGCATTCAGAATCTGTGTGCAGGTTTTCAACTTGATGTGCTCTTCGGTACAAATTTTGATTTGTGTTAATTAATAAACTAATTAAACAATCATAAGAGTCATGTATTAACTTTTTTGTTGTCTTGAGTTTCATGTCAGAAAAAAATAATTTCATGTTTTTATTGGTGCTGTGGTGATCCAGTGGAGAGAGACAGTTTAATCTTTTCTTGGCCCTCTGTTCATCTGCTGTTTTTATCTCCCATCAGAGACTTTCAATAGATTATAAATGTACGTGATTAAACAAGATGTTGTTTTTCTTTGTTGTGAATGACAGTGTTAAACAATAAAAACAAATATCACAAAATACATAATATCATCAATATTTATTTCGATTAAACACAATGGCTCACCTCGGCGTCAAATAACTATCCCTAATGTATGACCTTACAAAGTTCAATGTGTCACAGGAAATACATGTACTGTATCATTTCCAGAAGGTTGATTCCAGTCAGTAACAACTGACCTTTTGAAATATTGATATCATTGTGTAACCTGCAACTTCTGTGCAAAAGCAAAGCAATGAAATTAAATCAGCCTAGAAAAAAAATTACATTTGTATCTTCCTCTTTTTCTTATACACTATATATACACTATATATATATGAAGTCATCTTGAGCTTTCCACCACACCCAGCCTTCAATCTCACCCATTGCAGCCTCCACCTCTTTCAGCTTTACTTCACCACATGTCACGCATCAACCCCTCTGTCATTTTCAAACACCCTCTCCCACTGCTCAAAAGTACTTCAAGTGAACAGTATCTGCACACATCTGAAGTAAGTGCTGTCTATTTCCTTCCTTTATTTATACATTTTATCAGCTTCTTAACACTATTTTTCCACACAACTTGCTTTATCTTTGATAATCATGAGGCAAATACTCCATGTTTTGTGTGCTTTTTTTCTTCTTCTTCAGCCACATGTACATTCAATTGTTATATTTCTGTTTAAACACGTGAATCTTTAGGTAAATACACTTTTTGTGAAATGATTAAATAAAACCAGCAGCACAGGTTTTAATTGAGATTTTTATTCTTCAGCGTTTCAACTTTAATGGCACTTTAAGTCCACTTACTATTTTTTTGTTGTTGTTTTTTTTTTAAAAATCGTCCATAAGGTTGCAACCCTTATATCATAGCTTTAACACATTCACTATGACTTCAACAGTTTCCTTGCATGGCATGCTGACTGATGCTGCTCGATGATCATTTAGACAGGAAACCGACAACAGTGCGAGCAGCCTGCTAGCTTCCTGTTACTCCTTCGACAGTCATCTTTCAAAAAAGATAAAAGCAATACACACTTCCTGTTACATCTCCAGCATGCATACAGACATATCTCACTTATGAACCTGTGGTTGCATTTCTGCTGGCATGGGTGTAACTTTTTGACTATTAGTGTATCAAACAAATGTCAGTACAGAAAACTTTTTTTTTAAAATTAAGCAGCTGCCTGAATAGAATAAGACAGTAGAATCGTTTATCAAATGTGAATTATTTGCATTTCTTGATGCTATGTTTCAGAATTGGTTATAACTGAAATGCCACTTAAATCAAAATATTGTGCCCTCAAACTGTCCAAATGATGCTATTATTTTTGTCATGTAAATCATTACATGACAGCTTGAATTTCCCTCGGGATCAATAAAGTATCTATCTATCTATCTATCTATTATGTAATGTTGTTTACTTTTCTTGTGTTGTTCTGTTTTTTAGTAACTGAGGATTGTTTCCACCAATGGATGTCCCTCTGTTGACAACTTTATAACCGCTAAGAGTGTACGAGGGACTGCCTGTAACTTTGACACTGAGCCAGAGGAATTTTTGGTCTTTTTCTTCTAAGAAGGTAAATATCATTTCTTGCTTGTTTGTCTTAGTAAGAAGGATTTACAGCTTCATTAGATAACTAAAGATACTGAAATACAGAGGCAACATATCATTTGGAATCTGTGTTAATTTGATTTTGGTTGCCTTAAAAGGTGCACGTTGGAGTTTCTGTAGAGAAATGTGAAAGTTGGAGAAATTAAAAGATTCTGTGGTATTTGTTCATAACACTGTCCTCAGAGGAAAATGTGGTTATGGCGCTACAGGAAAACCGTAAGTCTCCTGGTAGCTTTTTCGCTCCAAACGATGTACAAGTGACCCTTTTTTTTTTTTTTTTTTTTGTTCAGTAAATATAACTTAGAATTGTTTCACTTCTCCAACTTTCAAATTTCCCTACCAAACCTACATAGTGCACCTTTGCGTGACATTTTGATTGCACTTTAGAAACTCTCAAACTAAATGTGAATAGTGCCAGCATCACTTAATCTGCATTAATACTACTTGTTTAAAGGTCACATTACACTATTTTTCAACACGTCAGAGAGTCAGAGCACCCCAAAACATCTCAATGAAGTTTTTCCTTAAAATCCACTCTGCTCCAGTATTTTAACATGCCTATAAACCCCTTGAGTTCGGCCCTGCGCTGTGTCTATAGCTTTAAATGTAAGTGAACTGTGTTCAACCATGCCCCTCTAGAAGGGCTTTCTCACACCATAGCCAATTGTTTACGGTGAGAAGGCTGCCTCATAGGGCAGAACGAACACTGTCGAAGTGTCACCCACCTGGGGGAGGGGTTACTGCCCTTTGTGACGTCATGAAGGGTCTGTTTAAGCACACATTTTCTGAAAAGTGAAGCAGGCAAAAGACAGAGGATGGACTTTTCTCATAGTTGCGGGGTTTGCAGACAGACACTATGGACAGCTGGCTCTTTCCAAAGGCAGGCCAACTCTAACTCCACAAACATCGGATTTGTTTAATTCATATAAAAGTTTCATTGTAAAATACACTTTTAAGAGGGGTGGTGCTTGAAAAGATTGCTTATTTTCAAGCTCTTTGATAGAGCTGCAAGCTGGTTCTTTATGTTTCGAGTCTGAACGGTAGACTAATGAGCTGTTTCAACTGAATGTTAACATGGTAGGGGTTTTAATGGAGTGAAAATTACCAAGTCTTTTTCACAAAAGTGTAACTGTTGCTTTTAGAGGTGGCACCACTTAATGTTAGAATATAAGTAGAAAAAAAACACTCCCAATGTGTGGTGGCACCAACTCAGTGATATTTTTTCTTTCTTTCAGACATGGCTGACTCTCTGGGAGAATCTACAACAACTGTGATAATCCTTTCTTTATGCCTCATTGGCTTAATCTTAGTGCTTGTCTTCTTGTACAAGAAGTTAAACAAAGATGCCGACGGAAAATATACCATCCGGTACTTGACGTATAAGGAAGGAGGGCTCAGGGACCGGGTCAGAGGTGTAGCCTTGGCTCTGGAGACACGTCTCGGAGTCCAGCTGTGGCCTCGCAGTGATTCTGGTGAAGAAGTCGGAGAAGAAATGCACGAACTCCAAGATGAGGATAGAGATATTGAGCGGGGTACTAGCCAGGGGAGTGATAGTGAAGAAGATGCCCAGGAAGAGGAGGAGGAGAGATCTAGAGAACGAGATGACGATGACGATTCAGATGATAACTTAAGTTCAGAGGGTTCAGATGCGGGAGAAAATGCTCGGCTAACATGTCAACAAACAGCAAAGGAAGAACTGGTAGAGGGAAAGGAGGAGAAAGTGGGAAATATTGAATGTAAAGGTGAAGCAAGTGGAGGAGCTGGAATGTTGATAGATTTAAAGCAGTTCTCTGGAAGTGTGACCTGGTCTGATGGAGGTGTCTGCAGGGACACAGATGTGACAGCACTGTGAGAAAAGATTAACAAAACAGGAAATAGAAGAGGGCTCGGGTTGAGGTTTTAGCCCGAGGGGTTGAGTCAGGATGTTGGAAATATTAAGTAGGCCTAACGAGATAAACTCCTCATTTAAATGAATAGTCACACTCTGCTTTGTTTATACACGCCAAAGAAAGGTCAAGTCTTTGTTTAAAGACATCCATTTGTAAGATTTTAAGATAAAGTTTGCAAAAATGCCACAAAAATACAATACAAACACCAAGACATTATTTCATGGTCCTCACTAGTATTTAAAGAGTGTATCTTATGGCATGACAAAATTGCTGATGAATGTCTGTTGTTAATGTGCAGGACTACCCTGGATTAGATTTCAAATATCAAAGACATTTCAAATGTTGTACATTGTTGATTGGGGCATCAGATTTTTAATGGCTTATAATGTTTTGGTTGTTTTTTTAATAAACATGGAAATTTAAAAAAAAAAAAAATTCTGTTCTTCATTCAAACACAATTGTTAAGCAGGGCAATGATTGGCAACTATAGGCTATTTTGCCTAAAATAAAGCTGGTTGAATACCAAAATTAAAGAGGTCATTTTTTATGCCAACTTTTGGTAGGTATATTTATATTTTACTTTAGATGTCTAAAGTAACGAAAGACAACAGTAATTATCTTTGTTTTCTTTGTAATAACTAAATATATCACTAGCTTATAGTTATCTATATATAGAGATGTATATATCGCAACTATTCAAATGCAGTTCATTGTGAAAACTCCAATGTGTCATCTGGAAGAGCCAATGGGGATGTAGCTCAGTGGTAGAGCGCATGCTTCGCATGTATGAGGTCCCGGGTTCAATCCCCGGCATCTCCACAATTTTTACGGTAACTCTTTGCGTTCTATGATCAAAATGTAACATCATACTTAAATAATTATAATAAGGTTTTCAAAACGCACACAAAAAACAACCAAGCAGAGACTGCTTGAGCGTCTAAAATGAGCGAACTTCGTGATTGGCCAGACTGAGGACTTGGTCAAATCTGATTGGATACCGGAGTCCTTCGTTGCGTGGGAGTCTTCTCGCACTCCAGTGTCAAATATGTATCTTCCACCAGATAAATTATCCTCGGTTGTGGTTGAGAGACACTTTATCGAGACATTGTGGATGAACCATTAGATAATGACGATTCTATAGATAAAACACAACTGTAGTGAACATTGTCAAATCAATTATTTATCAGAAATACGGGATTTTACCTCAAGACTGAAGACAAATTATTATAGTGATAGATGGATCATTACAATGCATCCCAGTTGTTGAACAAAGCAGTGTTTCTTTGGAGACGTTGGATACGATCAAACCTGGTAAATATTATTTTCTTTTTATGAATCTCATCCGACCTGACAGGCTGCACAGATTTGGTTAAAAGCAACTGCAAATTCAAAGCCAGTCTGTCACAGTAGTAACCCACTTCACGACTGCCGCACCACTGTGAGCATCCAAGTTGCATTTTCTCCTCTCATCCTAACTTGATTGTGCCGGAGAAATGATTTCAGCAGACGTCACTCATCTGCATAGGGAGTAAAATGCAACCATCCTACAAGGCTTTTTGCCCCCTGAAACGCTCTATATATACTCAGTGTGCGATAAGGGGACATACTGACGGCTGCATTACCGAAACTACAAACATGGAAGGTACGGTTTGCCTATAGTGTCATGCTAAAAATATATATTTAAATCCACATATAGGAGACGCATCTGGGTTGCAAACTGTCCAAGATGGATGCAGCGCCGCTGTGCGCAAGGATGCACAGTGGAGTGGCAGCTGGGTGTTTAAATGTCGCTCTTAAATCGCCTGTGCCTCCTAATTGTCGTTATTGTTTTTCCATCCTTGCAGGAATAGGATGTTACTAGCATCCGCTGTAGTGGTATGGGAATGGCTGAACGAGCACGGACGCTGGCGGCCCTACAGCCCGGCTGTCTGTCATCACATCGAGGCAGTCATCCGGAGCAACCCGCGCTGTGCTAGTGTCGTCCTCGGCCAGGTGGACTCGCGCCTCTCGCCCTACATCATCGATCTGCATTCCATGCACCAGTTCCGACAAGACACAGGTGAGGAGCGGAGAGGAGACACATGGTGGAGGATGTAACGGTGTAACTGGGCCTGAGGTGGAGGCCTTTAAAAAAAAAAAAAAATTAAACTGAGTGTCTATGCTGTCTTTACAAGCCTATCTGAGAATTCTGAACCACGAAATGCTGCTTTTGTGGGTGTATTTTGCTGCATGATGGCTTCTTATTTGTACAGCAGTCACTGAAATGTTTCATTGTTATTGGGATCAAAAAATCTGGTCCCTCGTAGTTTGCATTCTCCTGCCTAATACATGTATTTTAGAGGTTTAGAGCCGGAATGTTTTGATTATGAAAGGATTCAGGGCCGGAGTGAGTCATTGCTGTAGGACCTGTGTGTTTTTACATGTTTTACCAAGGCCACAGTAGCAGCTTTGTCCAGTCATACCAGCAGACATTGACTTTCCCTCGAACTCAGTCTTTAATAGGCCTGTCCATTTTATATATATTTCAGAACCAGACATGAAAAGTGGAGTTGTTCCAATTATTGTGTCAGAGAGACGAGAGATACTGCCACGTCTTATTTTGTTATTTTCAGTTAAGTGAGGATATCAAACAACAACAATGTGAAAGCGTCATATTAGCCAAAGCTGTAGGTCCGCAATCATCACACAATGTGTAGACATAATTTTTTTATTGTATGGGATAGAAATGTTCAATCTTTATTGAGAAGCAACCATTTCACAAATCAAAGTTTAATTACAAGCAGTGTAAGACAAAGCAGTCAGTTGTCAAAGTTTGGCAGAGACCTGCATGTTTACCATCTCTTCCATCATTAGCAGACAAAATCATTGTGTGTGTTTTTTTTTTCTGCAACCAAGCAGAAGCTGAACTTGTAGGGTGGGGGTGGAGGCATACAGGGTGCCCCAGTCTAAATGGGAGAGAGGGAGGAGGAGGAGGAGGAGGAGATGAAGGGTGAGAAGGGTATTCAGGAGTCCGAGGTCTTTGAAAAAAAAAGGGTTAAATTGGAACAAAGTCTGTGAATGAGCTTCCCTGTTTTATATCAAGGCTGTGCTTCTGGTTTTATTAAATTCTGTTTTTGTTTTTTTAAGTGTAAATACTTGAAGGCCTTACTGTCAGAAAGTGTTAATGGGAAATGTTATGCAGTTCTGACAAAAACACCTCATAATACACAAAAAGGCTCCATCTGTTGAGGACTTGTTGTTCCACTTTTGTGTTTCCGTCTCAAGGTTTTAGATGTGAAGGCTTTACAGTATGAAGACTAGAGTTTTTTTGGATTCCCTGGGAAAGCAAACACAGCCAGCTTTGGGTCGGATCAAAGCTGCCAGCCAATCAGAAACCAGAACACCAAGTGCTGTTACCAGGGGCAACCTGTTTGCCCAAATTCTCAGCAAGCAAACACAGACATGTTGAATTTGTTAGGGTTGTAATGCCCTTTTCCACAAAAAAAGCATTGCAGTCTTATTGCCATTTCCTGTCAGCAACATGCACCAACATGCACAAGTAATTTGAGAAGGAAAAAAAAATGCTTAATCTATTTTTTCTATGTAGAATTGTTGTTGGTGACCACAAATTCAGAGAAATTCAGTTAGAGCTAATGGACAGATGACTGCAGAATGACTGTATTCCTTAATGCAGTTGCACCAACAGAAAGCCCTTAACCTATGAATAATTGTATGCTATTTCATGACCTTTTTATTGCTTTCCTAGGTACCCTTCGACCGGTACGACGCAGCTTTTACGATCCCACTTCAGCACCGGGCCAGGGCTGGTTGTGGGAGTGGGAGAACGACACCGGCAGTTGGACGCTGTACGACACTGACGTCGGCATCGCCATCCAGGCGGCACGCGATCGCCAGCAGCCCTGGCTGGATTTGGCACCCCTGGGATTCTGCTACCTCATTGACTTCGAAAGCATGACCCAAATCAACGGGCAGACGCAGCGCTGCAGACGCATCCAGCGCCGCTCAGACCTGGCATACCCCCTTGTGTCGGGGCCATTGCCTAGATCACACCACGCATGGGGACCCATGTCCATGCCCAGTCATGGAGGACTGCTGGGGGTGGACGTTTCTGGAGCGGGAATGGGGATCCGAATGGGCAGTGGGCAGACTGGAAACGGGAGTGCGTATCCAAGTGGGGCGCTTCCTGCTTCAGCCATCACTTCTTTAGGACAACCGTGTGCCTGTCAGCAGTGTATGCTAGTGCTAAGTGTCAAAGCGGGTGCAATGGCGACTGCTCACACCCTTGGTCGGAGGCCACCACAGACAAAACCACCTAGTCCCAAAATTAGCAGTCACCCCATCCCAGGAGGATCATACTCTCTGACACTCCCTCGGCCTCCCTCCCTTTCTCGCTCCCTCTCTCCCCACAGGACATCCGTAGTTGGGGCGACAGGTGGCTTTAGTATGGGTGGTGCTGGAGGTGTGGGCTTTATGGGTGGTAGTGGCTTTGGCAGCTCTAGCTATGGCTTCGGAGGAGGATTCCCCCACTCTCTCTCTCTTCTCAACTCAGCTACGGCAGCCCTATCCATCTCCTCCACCCGGCCCCCTCCTCCGCCTCTTCCGCCACCACCACCCCCTCCTCCTCCACCCTCCACGCTACCATCTTCAGCTATTTCTCCCCTTCATCCCCCTGCCTCATCCTCCCTGTCTGCTTCCTGCTCCGCCCCGACAGTGCCCGCTCCCGGTCCTCCTCCTCTCATCTCCACGGCTTCCTCCACCTGCACGCCGTCGCCTTCCGCCCGTGTGCTGGGCCCAGTGTCTTCATCTGGTGCTGCTGCCTGTGCAGCGCCACTGCCGCCGCGGTCTAGTCTGGCGGGGCTGAGTAGACCTGCTCTACAGCGGATTGCCATGGCTCAATCACGTGCCCTAATCGCCTCTGGGTGAGTAAAATTACACATTAAAAACAAAGTCATTTTTTTTGTAATGTTCATGGTTGTTTCTGGTCTGGAGACATAAAACAAGTTTATAACTCAGACAAGGATTGGTGACGTAACTTGGTGTCCAAAGAAATGCCCTCTTGTTTTTTTGCTAAAGGGGCTAAATACTTACATGCTAGCTCGTCAGCAGTTGTGTTTTTTTTTTCTCACACTCTTATTTTAGCGCTACAGGCTGCTGAATAAGCTAATCAATATGTAGTTCCAAGCTATCTTAATCTTTCAAGAGAAATGAAATGTATCTTGATGCAATGTGATAAGGAATACTACAAGAACTGTCAACAAACTGCAGCTCCCTTGAGCTATGGAGGGGGTTTGGCCCTCAGATGCCCTCTTCAGTGACTCCCTTCCAGCAGCTTTAGGGACTACAGGCAGCTATTTTCAGTGACGAAGCTCTGAGTTCAACTGTTTACCTATTGCCAAGCACCAAACAGCTGAAACCCTGCGTTAGTGACCATCTGGGGAACACAGCAGAGCATTTTTTTTTATTTTTTACTATTTTTAAGGAGAGGAACAACTGCTTTCCAATATGTTCAGCACAAACAAAGTGACAGAAACCAGAAGAGGTAATATTTGTACAATAACTGTTATTATACACAAGCCAGACACAAATAATTAAGCGTTGGACGTGACTATCAAATTGACTCTACACAGACACTGCAGCTCTTAACAATTGAATGTGTGTGAATCATAACCATGGAACCAACCCAAGCACGACATGTAAGAAAATCTATTTGCACATGATTTGCAGGGTATTTTTTTGTGTGCGTTGTCCTCATTACATAGTGCGTGACATGATCACTTATCAACATTCATGAGCCTTTTCAACCTTTGTGACAAAGTCCATCGGGGTCATTCATCTCCGGAGAACACAATGGCAAGCGTTCACAAAAACCACTCAATGATGACACACACACATCCAGTAGACACAAAGCATTTATCTACTGTACATTGTCACACCAACATTTAGGGCCTCTTGTTTCATTAAGCATGCTAGCTAAGTTAGTAAATGGCTTCACTGATTAGGGCCTCAGATTTGAGACACACGTGTATTTGTAACTACATGTTTTAAAATCGTTTAAAAAAACAAACAAAAAACAACTTTGAATGTTTTCTTTGTCAACAACAAACCAGAAAAGAAGCCGGATACAAGGTGTTATCTTGAACAATTTTAGTACTTCAACTCTGCAATTGTTCAACATATATTTGAGTTATTTGTCATCTAACAAATCGCATCCATGTGATATTCAGGTTTTAAGTGATGTCAGCGTCTCAGGATGTCTCAGTATCCGTGTGCTGAAGCCAGAGGGTGCTAGTTAGCAATATGTCTTTGGAACTTCTTTTTCCTTTGCTGGCTCTTCAGCTGCGTTCTTCAAAAGATGTTGTCAGGCTGCTTGTGATTTACTTGTGCTACTGCATCACATCTAAATGCAATAATTGCACAAGTCTTTCAAAACCTAAATTATTTCGACACCATTCATTTACTGCTAGCGTGGACTGTGATTAAAACTTGTTCAAACAACGACACGCTGAGGATAATTTGTGAGCCCACCCAACGGGTCACACCAACTTTCTGTATATCCTCGTATTAGCAGGCCAGCTAAGCCTCAGATTAATAGCAAATACCACAGGCTTAATATTCTTGCTTCACTAATCTCAGTATTTTGTGTGAAGTGTGCTGTGTGACTGACCTATTATTTCAATATGTCAGGTGAGAGCACCTGCTGCTGCGGCAAAACCCTACAACGTCACAGTTCCAGAGTCTCTGTGATCCCATGAGCCTTGGTTCCCCTCTGCTGTTGGCTCTTCTCCTCCCTTTACTTATACTTAACTCAATCTCTACTAAGTGTGACCAGCTGTCTTTGTCATACTGGTTTATCCCCAAGTGTATAGCTAGAATGTCAGTAGTGCTTCTGTAATTGAGTGAAACACCTCTTCAACCTACATTAGGTAGGTACAGTAGAGGTAGAGCCAGTAGCATTGTTCCTTAAAGCTTGTAAAAACAACATTCACACTGGGCTTGTTCTTCCAGGCTCATAGCCCCGAGAAGAACACACTCCCTGCAGAATGTAGTGTGTATGTTTAATGCCTAAACCTACAACGTAGCTTCAAATCAGCCTGTGCGACAGAAAGCAGGCCAACTCAACGTCCACGGCTGATGGCCAACTCAAGGTTCACCCTCATTTTAGAAGAAGCTACTGTATATCTGCATGCCTCATTGTGGTTATATTTTCTCTTCTTTGCCACTACGCCCTCGCCTGTCACAATCACTGCTTTGAATCGGTTTCAAATGCCGAATTGTCTCACTCCTAAACTCAACTGTCATTGGCTGGGGGAAACACACCATCTCCCCTCTCAAAAACTTCCAGTGTTAGCAGAAAACAGAATGTTAAATTACAGACAGGGGACAGGCCATCCGAAGACACAGTCACCAGAACACATGAATTGAGGCTCATAAGGGAGGGTTGAGTGGCATTACTTTAATACAAGTCTATTTTGAAATTTTCAGGAAAAAGCTATTGATTGTATCTTTAAATAAATAAGTACATGTAGATAATTAAATTCATCTTTATTTATCAAGTCAAGCGAATGAAATACAGTGTGTACTTAAGACTTTTTTTAGCATCATCTTAATCAATTAATGTATTATTTAATATATTTATGTAAAAGGAAGATGACTCAAACAACTAGATTTGAGTCCTCTGTCTTGAGTTTAGCTGCCTGCTAGCTACCTAAGGCTCCATGGCTTTGTCCAGTTTACAGTTTTTCTCTCATGTAGGATTTTAAAGACTGGAACTGCTGATTGTGAAGGGATTATTATTTAGCTTTGAAGCATTGCCTTTATTTGCACAATGTTTTAGCAGTATGCTAGATCTCTTTTTTACATTTCTCGCAAAGTGTGACTTAAGTTGATTTAGGTTTTGTCCACTAAACAGAAACTACCAGTCTAACTACAGTCTAACTTCAAATTACTTAAAAATCCACATGTTCAACAGTTTTCCTGTCCTGACTATATCTCATAGATTGGTAATATTAATGGACAAAGCCTAAATGATCCATCTTTAACAACAGGGGGATGTTGTGCCCATGAGAACATTAACGAATCAGACCAGTAAAGTTTTTTGTACCAGGCTGGAAGGGTTTTGCACTTCAGCCGCATTGGCTTCATTCTTTTGCACCAGAGGTTGCCGTGTGGTTTATTTGTTGCAAAATGTTTTACTGTGTTCGCTAGCCAGTTGCTAACCCTGTGTGACTGCTGTTTGACAAAGAGCATTCATAAAGTAATTTAAAGATTTAAAAAGTTGGGGTGGTGCACTTTCCTAGAGAAATTACAGTTCAGTACTCAGTTTGTGTGACTAAAGTTTATACACAATTTGACAATTTAAGCGAGGCGGGAGGCGCTGTCTGTTGTGGTGAAAATTAGATTTAAACATAATCAGATGAAATCGTGTAAAAACATCACTGGTAAATTTTCACAAAGGTATTTTGGTAACAAAGTGTGTAGGCATATATTCTGACAGGATTTTATCAATGAAAACTTTTCAAATGTATGTTAATTTTCCCTTTTTAATGTGGGTCCTGACTCCTGGCTCAGCTTTTCTTAGATAGAGTACAAGTAGGGTGAGGGGTTTGCAAACTTTTCTTTGTGCCCCTTTCATATTATACTTTGCCGTTTGATCCAATGTTTAAATGATTATCAGAGCAACTTACTTAAATTAACAGGAGAATTTGAAGGTGAGTTTTATATTTAATTTATTGACACTGGTTAAAATATTATATCTGAGTAGTAAATTGATTTTGGAAAAGAAACTGTCCAGCAGCAAGTGGACACATGATGTTTTTCAATCGGATTGGTTCTTTTTGACCTTTACTGTTGTTTCGTGTCAGAGAATTTTCCTTCAGTGAAATTGAGCAGATGGTTTACAAGTCAAGTGTCACAGCTTATCACAGTGACTCAAGTTTCCATTTGTGCAAACACCTGTCATGGTTCCTTTCTCCTTTGGCTGCAGTGGATTTATTAGTGCTGCTGTGCCTACTTTTCATGATGAGTTTGTACTCATACCTCACGGATGTATCTGTGTATCAGACTTTTTTTAAGGTGTGAGTTTGAATCAAGTATATGTGTGTTTAAATGTGCTTGTCAGTGTTGACATATGCTGCAGCTCAACATCATCCAGCGGCCCAGATGGAGACACTGCTAATGCCATTAGATTAGCAGGGATCAATGAAACGTGACTTGTGGACTCACGTCTCTCCTTTTTCTGTTTACCCACCTTTACCTGCCTTTGTCCCATCCATAATCTGTTTTGTCACATGACTTACGCTTACAAATGTCAATGAACTTCTTCTCGCTCGTGTGTGACCAGTCAGCTGACATGTTTTCTCCTTTTGTGAATCAGAGAAATGTCACACGAGTAGTGTGTCACCATTCTCAGTAAACGAGCAGTACATACAGTGTGAGCAGGTTAAATGGTAAGGGAACTGCTTGTGGCTGTGTTATCTTTTATAACAGACAAACCTGAATGACCTATTTTTAACTCTTGAAAGTATTTATGATTACTAATCACATGTCTGGGGCCTTCCTTTAAAGTAATTCACTCCATCTTCCCTGAATTAAAACATCCACCGATATGCATATAGGGTAATTTAAAATGTCTTCTTCTCTTCTATAACAATGTTTACATTTTTCCCATATGGTAGATTTTTTATAAGAAACTGAGTCAAGAAATCATTACCATGGTTAGGGTGAAATAAAGTGGGTGTTTTCAAAATACACCCACCCTGTAATGTGCAATCCAAAGGGGTGCTAGTCACCAAAGCGTTTAGAGTTTTGGTTACAGATACTATATGTATGGTAAAATACAAGTAGTAAAATACTAAATAAACGGACTTTATGTAGATACATGTAGCAATACATGCAGAAAATGAGTTTGTCTTAAAGCTCAGAACACAAAGTAGGTTTATAAAAACTTCACAAATGATGCAAAATATGTTTGTAAACCCCCTAATTATGAGAAGAGAAGAAACTTCACAGACATGTTATGGGGAGTTCTGAGACTTATTTTGACTGGTCAGAAGTATAAAATCCATCCATTATCTATAATGCTTTTAAAGGGTCATGGGTGGGGTACTGTGGGAGGATAATACGCAACCTTTAAATTAGATTTGTAATTTTTTCAAATGAGTTGGAAAGGCCAGAAAGTAAGAAAACAGCTTCCTCAAACCAAAATCAAAACCAAGAGGACACACATTTTGAATGTAAAACAGAGGATAGAACGTTACTGTCGCAAGCAAAGTCCACCAATAACACCCCAAAGCGGGATTACTTATTATCTTGAAAAGAACAAATAATGGCTTCAAACTTTCTGCTAGTTATTTTCCATATGGATACACCAATGTAATGTGTATGATCACTTTACTTAAGGGGCTATTTTTTTAATCCTTTGCCAGGTACAGACTCGTTCACACATTTGGATTACAGGCTATAAACCAAGCCTGGTAGTTACAGTCAAACTGATCATTTTGAATACTAAGGATGATTTAAACGGACGTCTTTAACTGATGCGATGCAAAAAAAAAATATAATAAAATAAAAGTGCCAAAATCTCAGGCCTGGATATCCCTGCAGTGGCACTGCGTTATTATAAAAGTTATATGTGCTCAAGTCTACCTAATGGCAGCCTCACAGTGTGACATGATACCTGACAGGTAATCCCCTGCTGTGACCAATCTCTGGCCTACAACCAGAGCGCGGTCAACAGATGGAGGCAGGTGGATTAGCTCTATAAGAGGAGGAAGGAGACGTGACAGTGGCACACGAGCAGGAGGAGAAGACGGAGATAGATACAGTGACATACTACTGGAATAACTGCTGGAATATCTGTGGTGCTTTCAGAGACCAAAAATGACTGTGATCAAAACTGGCAGGCCGTAAGTAAAAACCTGTAGCTTGACAGTAATAGTGACTTTTGTCATGTGTTCTTTATTTGAGTTAACCTTTATAAAGGCAGAGGATGGTTTTACTTGTGTAAATTGTCAGAAATATTCATTTATTCTGCAGATTAAAGTAGTTCATCTTTTCTTATTTGGGATAACTAAATTAAAGAAGAATGATGCCATACTTCAGACAAATTGAAAGCTGCTGTAATTGGTCAGTTTCCCTAAAAAAGTGAATCGGTGTTTTCAGGAAGTCTTTATTATTGTTCTTCTTGTGTTCTTACTAAGTTTATTCCAAGCAAAGGTTGAAGCCACACATACCCTAATCTTAAACCTCACATAGCGAGACGTCTCACCTGGCAATAACAGGAAAGACAGTGTGTCAAGTCATGGTGAGCGGCATCTGTTTGTTTCCCAACATGACGCAGCAAAAGCTCCTTAACATGAGAGGAACTGGGAGCTGACATATGCCATGTAATTATAACACACTTCTGTTCAAAGGTGACGCTGAGATTTCCTGTTTCTGACATTTTTCTGATCAGAGATGACCGGGGCGGTCTTCAATGTGCTGGAAGTGGGTCAGCTGTTTTTAAATTAATGTAAGTATGTTGTCTTGTGTTTCAGAGTGCCAACAGTTCCAGTGAAGAACCTTAATGGATCCAGCCCGGTGCACCCTGCACTGGCAGGTAAATTATCTGTTTAAAATTGTCTTAATTACACAAAAAAATACAAAGTACCTTCTTAAGAATGCATAGAAAAGGTAAAACTTAAAAGATTCATGTTAAGTTTATAGAAGTAAATTTTACGTGATACTGACTTACTGTCCGACGGACAGCAAAGCTAATGACATCAAGCACCATATGTAACAAATAAAATTAAATCGTGAATATATAGTAAACCCACAGATAATCTTCATATCTCAGATGTATAGATTCTGTCCTGTGAAAAGAGCAGATCAATGATTAGACCCAGTATTAAGTGTCTAACATGCCCCCTCTGCTGGTTGCATCCAGGCATTACAGGCATCCTGATGAGCGCAGCAGGACTCCCTGTCTGCCTGACACGCCCCCCAAAGCTGGTACTTCATCCTCCTCCTGTCAGCAAGAGCGACATCAAGCCCGTCCCTGGTCTGGGCCACTGCTGCCGCAAAACCAATAAGAAACAGGCCCGTAAAGGTGAGTTTAAAGAAATCTGCTTGTATATTTTCAAGAACGTGTGTAAGTATAATGTGCAAGTTGGTCATTCTGTGTTTTTCTCTCTCATAGGCAAGACCCCTGAGGAGGTAGTGAAGAGATATCTTCAGAAAGTCCGCAATCCCCCTGAAGAGGTCAGCGCTTGTTTAACAACTTTTAAGTGACACAAAGCACAATGGATTTTAAAAAATAATAATTTTTGGAAACCAGTGCACAACACAGGCTAGTGTTGTGACCTGATGACCATTTAATGTGAACATGTTAAGTATGAATGTTTTTGTTTAAGGAAAGGTGTTAAAGTCTGAAAGAATCTTATTAACAGCATCAGCAGCAGGAGTTTGCTCTTTTGTCATTGAGATCTTATAGTTATTATTTGAACTGAAGGGATAAGGGAGTTTAGCTAACACAAACATTTACATTGCTCATTGATGAGGGCCTCGAGCTGTAGTTCAATGCCCGTTGAAAATATGATTACATTGGAGATGTGATTTCAGTGGCTAATGAAAAAGTTGTATCTTACATGTCTTACTTGTCTTCCCATCTCAGGACTGCACCATCTGTATGGAGGCTCTAGCCGGGCCATCAGGCTACAAAGGCCCGGGTGTAGGTGGCATCTCACGGGCTGAGTCAGTGGGCCGCCTAGCTCAATGTGGTCATCAGTACCACCTCCAATGCCTCGTCGCAATGTACAACAATGGGAACAAAGACGGGAGCCTGCAGTGTCCAACCTGCAAGACCATCTATGGAGTCAAAACCGGCAACCAGCCGCCAGGCAAGATGGAGTACCACGTCATCCCCCACTCACTGCCGGGCCACCCAGACTGCAAAACCATCCGGATTATTTATAATATCCCACCTGGCATCCAGGTAAAGACAGCATACGAAATCTTACTTGGCTTTAACTAAAATAAAGTATGTCTACCAGGGTATGGTTTGGTCTATTTTTTCAAGGATTTAATTTTCTTTGGTTATTGTTCAGGGCCCAGAGCACCCAAATCCAGGAAAACCTTTCACTGCTCGTGGTTTCCCCAGACACTGCTACCTTCCTGACAGCGAAAAGGGACGCAAGGTAAACCAGAACCAGCCTTTCCTTGTCGGGTTTAAAAATTAATTTTAGTCTGACTAGTTGTAACTATTTTCATCTTTTCTCATTTAATCTTTTCCTCCAGGTACTGCGACTTCTTCTGGTAGCCTGGGACCGTCGGCTTATTTTCTCTGTGGGCACATCCAGCACCACCGGCGAGTCCGACACAGTCATCTGGAACGAGGTGCACCACAAGACAGAGTTTGGCTCCAACTTGACAGGCCATGGTTATCCCGATCCAGGCCACTTGGACAACGTGCTGGAAGAGCTTAAGGCTCAGGGCATCACCGAAGAGGAGTGTCTACCCAGGGACTGACCAGAAAAACAGAAGAAATGGGAAACAAGGCTAGAAACTGCTGGAAAATATTTAATGTTTTCAACAAGACAGTACTTTTACCACCAGGGAAGGATCAGGCCTTTGAACTCTTTATAGGAAAGATGCAGAAATTGTTTCAGCAGAATTTGCTGAAAAGGAAATTTCTCTCATGACTGCATGAGTCAGTTTCAGTACAGGAGAAATCCTTTTTTCTCACGATGCAGTTACAGTGTCAAGATCACAGATGTTATTCAGTGAGACATTTGAGACCACTGTGCACATACAAGTCAGTGTTAGATTAACAATAACAAACATTAAAACTGTGAGACTTCAAATCAAGAATGTAAGAAAGTGGATTTTTTTCTGAAGAGATAAAGTTTTTGCTGCTAAGTGGAACTGAAAGAAGGAAAAGAAGTCTGTACGTTTGAAGTGTTAGTCCAAGCAGAAGAAACTTGTGTGTAACTGGATAGCTGAGCATGAATATTTGCTGACCTCTAGTGGTATTTTCCAGAACTACATTCCTTTTTAGCTTTGATTTGTATTCAATTGTATCGATGTACATTGCAAATACTTGATATATGATATTGTTTCCATCATGTTTTTATATTTTAATTTTACATTTGTTTTATATGCTGTTTCTTTGCATTGCATTATTTGTATGTGTGTGTATGAGTGTGTGTGTGTGTGTGTGTGTGTGTGTATGTGTGTGTGTTGTAACAGACTGACATTTTTGTTGATGTGAGAATAAGCTGCAAGTGTGCCCAAGATGGCCTGAAAATTTAGATCTACCACCCCCTTTCTCTAAAAAAATATAACTTTCTGTATTTTAAATTTAAAAGTTTTGAAAATTAACATTCCTTCGCTATTTGCCCCTCAAAACATTGGTCAGAAGCTTTCTATGTATTCTAGTGTGAGCAAAATGATAAGAACTAATGGAAGAAAAACCACGATGGTTTAATCCCTCTCACAAAACATCTAGGATTGGACCTCCTGCCTGAGCTGAGATTTGCACAGAGCTTTCCACTTGGTATCAAAATAACCCTGGGCAACTTGTATTTATTGTACTTTAAATGTAGGTCACACACTCGAGGCTCAAATACTTTAATGATACTACAAAAAAGTCATTTGTTGTTTTTTGTCATGTTTAGTTCCTGCCATGAGCATGTGCAAAAGACTATCTCTTGTTGTGGATCTAGCTTTGGCCCAAAGTGGTCCAGTCGGTTTGCATTCAGTCCAGTGTGGACCGGTTCATAATGAGATACAATAGATAAGTTGTTGACATGCTAATGTAGGCCAACATCAAAAGCAATTGTGCTTTATGATACTTTATGTATGCACTGTACTGTATGTATGTGTTTTATGTGCACAAATTTGCATTAAACGTTTTTCTAAGGTTCAAAGAAAATTATACAACTATACCTCACAGATTTTCTTAATGTTAAAAAGTTCTTGTGCGAAATGACAATAGGCTACTGTAGGCCTATTTTTAATTAACAACTGACATTGCCGACATTCCCAAATTTTGTGTAAATAATTGAAGTAGCAATTAGTAAACAATTTTCTATAGTTAGGCCTACGTATGTAGCCATAAACTAGTAGGCAGCTGTATGACACCAATGTGAAATACAGTAGCCTACTGAAAGAGTTTTAGGTTGGGTTGTTTAATCTGAAAAGAAGAACGAGACTGAATGAGATCAAGTCAAAAGCTGGTTTATTGCAGGTTGATCACAGGTAATGCAAAGAGCCGCCCAGCTGAGAGTTTCTCTGCTCAGCTTGACCCAGGCCAGCAAGAAGCAACGAAGAAGAAGAAGAAGAAGAAGAAGAAGAAGAAGAAGAAGAAGAAGAAGAAGAAATTATAATGGCAAAACAAGAGTTTTAATACAGTCGTGTCATGAAGGTTAGTTTCAGGGGAGTGTCTTCTGCTATCTGGATCTTATACAGTGGACTGATACAGAGAGGTATAGCTGCTGATCATTGTGCATTAACAGGAGAATCAGTGACCTTGAGTAACTAAACAAAGAGCAGCTGGTGAGTAATTTTAGCAGTACGTAATGTGACATTTAAAACTTTTAAGTTTTAAATGACACTTTTAGTCTGTTTAACAGCTACATAGTGGCCAAAAGCTACATACATTGTGCAGGAAATTGGTAAATGCTGAAATATTATGTGAGCGTAGCTCAAGCAGAGAAGAGCCACAGTTAAACTCATGCTTATGCATGGCAACTTTAAGCTTCATGCAAGAACACCAACATTGATTACAGACAAGTTCTCTCAAATGACAGCTTCAATACAGTGACAGTAACACTATTATTTAGAAAAATAATAATATTAATACTATTATATTTTGTGACAGCAACACAAGTAGAAACCATATAGGTTTAAAGGAGAAAAAACAACCAACTTTGCTAATATATAGCTTGCATAGCCTAAGATACTAATAGAAAACCTAATGTTTATTAATGTAGCCATTGCATGTCTTAACTTTCTTTAAAGTGACAAAACGTGTTTTCCAGCTAAAGTTAGCAAAACACTATGCTCATCTTAGCTAGCCACCACAATACCAACTATGCTCATGTTAATATCAAATGTTATATTTGTATAAATTCACTGTAGCAGTTAAGATTTCTGGGTCTTTATTTAATAAAAGTTGCATTTTAATAGTATAATGTTTTATTTAATTTGTAAGCAAAAGGATGAACTATTTCTTCTCTCTTTATGATCTGAACCCATAAAAGTCACCCTCATGTCACCCATATTTCATAAACGTTGGTGCTCAAAATGTTTGGGTACAAATTTGGACATTTACCACAACTTTAAGCAAATTCAATTCAAATGTATTTATTTGTTCACCCCAATTACTGACTGCTGCCTAAAGAAGAGCGATGGATGACCAGTTTATCCCTGGATTAGTCTGGCTTCTGGATTAGTAATAGGGATTAATTCCACTTTAATGAATTAAAAACAGTAAGAGACAATTAACCACAATTATAGTGGACCCCAACAAGAAAATTTGAGTGCATTGAAATCAACAAGAGTAGAAGGGCACATGTTTTTTTTTTAAAGCACCTGATAGAAAAGCATTTAAGAATAAGTATTTTTTTTATTTGGTGCAGTAGTGTGACAACCTGGTGACATATACATGACAAATAATTATAAAAATATATATAAATGAATGAAGGAAAAGCAAAATAATGAGATATCAACAGACACATCAACTGACTACAACAAGCAAAGACAATTTGAACTTCAAGAATCTGATAAAACTGGGGCGCCCATGTACAGAGGCTGTAGTCCTCAAAGCGGAAGTCCCAGGTTCAAATCCAGCCAGTCGCTCCTTGTACGTATGTCATTCCCCACTCTCTCTCTCTCTCTTTTTCTGCCGTAATTCCAGCTCTATCCTGTCTAGAGGCATAAAACAAACAAATCCTTTAAAAATATAAACCCATCACAGCAAGAACATGTGTTCCTTTTTTTGAGACACTCGCCTAACCTTCCTGCTGAATTCAATGTTGAAAAACAAACACTCCTAAACCTTTCACACCAACTTTCATTTGCCCTTCTATTTCCGTGACGGCAGAGCTTAACGAAGGACTTAAGTGACAGATGTGATGGATTGTGCAAAGCTGCCAAATTGTGGTATGAAAATGCACCGGCTGCCTGTCAGGTTACTGAGGAGCAGATGGGTTAAGGGCCTAATCAGGCCGGAGTTAAGCCGCCTGACAGCAACTAGTAACCGTAATTAAGATGAAGTGAGCATGCAAGCAAATATTGAGCACTACTATTTTAGGGTGTTTCAGGTTTTCCAGACAAAATGCTACAGGGAATTATCCTTTTTCTGTATGTGACAGACAGTTTGGATTTTGTGCAGAAATGTTTTCTTTTAACAGGAAAGGAACATAGGGGGAGTGAGAGAAAGGGAGCCAGAGACTATGGGGGAAAATATGCACATATTATGGTAGATTAGGCTGCTTGAGATGGGGGTAGATGAGGATCCGCCCCTCCCTGAGACCTAAGGGGGGAGGGGTTTCCTACTGGTCAGAGAAATCCTTACTTCAGGGGGTCCATTGTCTCCAGCCCACAGCTATGATTAGAAAGCTGATAACAGCAGTCAGCATTTTGTATAACAGCACAGGATGACTATGGTTGATGAATGCACGTTGCCAGTTTTTTCCTGACGTCTGTTATTTTCAGCTAAAGCATTTCACAGCATTTCAGTGAAAAGCTTTTCTCTGCCGTTCAGATCAGTGTTTTCCTTTCCTCTATCAAGCCAGATGAAGCAAATACTCCCTCTCCCTGTCTCAAAATGACTTGTCTATTATTAAAAGCTTTTAAATGGAGCAGCATGTTGGCTGACTACCAAATCCAGCGCCTTGTTGCTAGGGAAACACATACCCGTGTTATTGGCTCTCTCCCTCTCTCGCTCTCTTTTTTTCCCTCCTCCCCAGAGGCTCATATTTCAAAAGTGTCAGCAACCTCATGCGCTCACACCGCTGCCTTTCAGCTAAAAGCTTTTTGTGCATGTGTGGAGCAGAATGGAGGGGAAACGGAGAGTGGATGGGAGTGGTTATAGGAAGAGGGAGGGAAAAAGAAGGACCTCCCTCTCTGTTGCCACGGCAACTTGATGTCACAGTGACATCACGCACCACTAAAAGCTTTTAACCGGATTCCTCTCCTGCCTTAGGCCCCATTTTGAGTCCTCTTTCAGCAAGGCTAGGGGGGAAGGGCACAGGCAGGACGGTGTGTGTGCCTTCTTGCATGTATCCCTCCCTCACTGCAGATTGAACACAGCTCTTAGCACAGTAAAAGGCTTTCAAATTCCATCTGTAGAGATCCTATTTCTGCAAACCACAGCCAGCACAGGCCAAGAGAACCATTTCAAAGATGGCAACAGAGGATGGTTTTAGCTACCTCTTGCAAGGCCATAGTGAGAAACACAGACGGGCCCCAAACTGGACCGACGGGGAGATGAAGGCCCTCCTGTACGTGTGGGAGGAACACCACAACGAACTGAAAACGAGCAAAAGGAACGCCAAGGTTTACGAGAAGATGTCGCAGAGGTTTTTCCAGCTGACCGGAGAGCAGCGGTTCAAAGAGGAGATCAAGATGAAAATCACCAACATGTCTTTTCAGTACAGGCAAGTGCCCCAACACTTTTAACTTCCGGCTCCAGCTGTTGCATGACTTTTAAACCTCTATTTTTGATCCAACAGGCGATTGAAATCCACAGCCATTGAAAGCGGGGAGACGCCAGACTGGCCTTATTATAAACCCATCGAGAAGATCCTCTCCAAACCGCTGGAGAACGGGCGAGTGAACTGTTTGGAGTTCCAGGGCTCCACTGCAGGTCCTTCCACTTCCTCCCAATCTACAGACAACCTAGTGACCCTGTCAGAGGAGGGGGTGATGGGATTTCTGCCAGAGTACACAGGCTCTTCAGATGAGATGGAGATAAAACAAGAGCTGGACTCGCTGACCTCTGACAGTGAGCACACACATGGCTCCAGGTAACAGCAAGTACTTAAGACGTGATTTTTAGGGTGTGCATGTATGAGTAATTGACTGATAAATGTTAAAACTATTTTTCGACTAAGCTGACATCATGGCCCTGCAAGGCTGCTCCGGAAGCTTGTTGCACCTGTTTCTTGACGTGCATCACCATATTATATGACTCAGCAAATCAAATTACAAATTCAATATGAAAAAAATGTTCTTTGTTATGTTGAGAACAATTCTCTTTTATCTTTTAGATAGTTGCCAAAAAAATTGGGCGCTTGAAAAAACTTTAGGGATTGTGAGGGAAAACACACGACTAAGAATATTTTTAGGTGTTAATTGACAGTTTTAACATTTTCATCCTTTAACATGCTGTCAACCATGCAAGAAATGACAAATACTTTGCAAAGTAATAGCAGCACTACAAAAAGTAGTATAACAACACCATATCTTGAATTCCATCGTCTAATAGTGAGAGCAGAGTTACTTTCACTCTGCCGTATTCATGTGAGATAACTACGTAACTAAATCAGTGAAATAATTTATTTCAGAAAGCATCACAGGAATCAGGGGGGAAAAAATCAAGTGTGAACTTTGTTTCAGCAAAGGCTTCCTGTCTGCCATGCCTTAGTGTCAGTTGTGTCCCTTATTGTTAAATTGTTCAGTGAGCTTTTTACAAAAAGTTAAAACATTATTTGCCATTTCCTTTCATCTTATGTGATTTAGCACAGGGGGAAATTGAAAGCCAGTTAAATGTAGCTTTAGCTAATACTTTATGACAAAAAGACAAAATAATCACTTTTGATCAGGTTATAGACTATGACAGTTTCTACTTTGAAATGTCCATTTTCTTCGATCCAGCTCTCACCCTACTTCAGCCAGGAGAAGGCGCTCCAACAAGCACCTGTCCCTGAAAAGAAAGAAACTGCGGGTGATGCAGGCCATGCTGCAGCAACAAAAGAAGTCAGGCCGGGCCATAGAGGAAACGTGCAGGGAGGTCCGTCGAGCAGTGCATCAACAGAACCTCCTCCAGGTCCAGTGTCTGCAGTTGCAGGATCGCATGATGAACCTTCTTGAGAAGATGATCCAGCCTACCTCTGCATCATGGGGTCAGAGTGGAGCTAAAGATCCAGGACAGCCATGAAGCGTGTCGTTTATGTTTGTCTTGGAAATATCATTGTCTTGCCTCACCTATAGCCTATGGATTTAAGTTCAACCTTTTTTAGGCTAATTGGGCAGCATATGCCAAAACATAGCTCTTTTCAGTGCACACACACAAACACACACACACACACACACACACACACAAACACACGTATCTCTCTCTCTCTCTCTCTCTCTCTCTCTCTCTCTCTCTATATATATATATATATATATATATATATATATATGTATAGGCATACAGATACACATACTGTTATTGTTTCTCACTCTGTAGTCACCATGAATATATCAAAGTAGGATCATAATCCTTGTTATATATGCTGGTAGTTTAGCACATCAGTCATTTCAGAAACTTCTTTTTTTTTAATGATGATTATTTCATTTTATTCTATTTTAATTCTTTATCAAGCAAGTGTTTTTAAAATCACTGTGGGAACAACAGCCTTGCAAAAAATTCAGTCATGTCTTAACTTTGCCAGGAATTACTTGTTGTGAAGGTTTGACACCAAAACAGGGCAATTTGTAGCATTATGAACCAGAAGTTGAGGCAATAATCCTTTTTTCTGTTCTCTGAGTGATAGTGTCCTGAAATGACATAAAACTGCATTCCTCTAACATGCTCAGCATTACAGAAAAGCATTTATTTTGAAAATTAGAATGGCTTCTAACCTTGATGTTAGACTGATACTGATACACTTTACAGAAAACCACTTTAAAAAAGACTGTTTAACTGTGGCACTGGATTTCTAAAAATTGGTAGGCTACACTTCCAGCTTTCATCTGATTCATCTATTGAAGGTGAACCAAATGTAGAATCAATAAAAACCAATCTGAAAGATATTGGGTCTAATTTACTTCTAATGATATTCAACAACTCAGCTTGTCAACAGATTGGACTGTGATATGATAAACAAATATAGTGTTAAATCAGTTGTGCAGTTTTGCTTTTAGGGTAAGATAAAATATCTAGGTAGAAACGGAAAAAGCACCTTTTTCATGAGATTTAAATTGTTTTATAAATATTTTCTGTTCATCCTTTATGCCACATGCCTGCTGAATAAAACAATGAACAAGCTTCAGTCATTTCTTGTCTTTAACTGCAGGGTACTTATTGAAATGCACAGAAGGTAAGGTCTGATAATATCCAACTCTTAAAGTCTTTGCCTTTCAGCCCATTTTAAGAGGATTTGGAGAAAGGGATTAAGTTGGTTCTATCACACACAACACCAGCTCCATTGAAGTCAGTTACATGAAAAATGTAAATGCAATAAATTCAGTAAAATGTAATTGTTAAACAGAAACGGCTGCATTTTGATGTATTCTTTAATAATTATGAAGCCAAAAAATGCATCATGGCTTATAGTGTTAGACTATTTATTATCAGTGTTGTCATTACTGTTTTCGCCAGTGTGGTGGCTGCACATCATGTGTCGTAAAACCATGTGACAGTGTGTGTGCACTGTATGGAACCGTTGCAGCCCTTTGACCACGAAGGTATTGTTTACACACCATCTGCAATAAAGTGCTGCTGCTCCAAAGAAGAATACGCACGGAGCTATCTGTATGCAGAGTGATCGAGAAATACTCCATTGATAGCAAAGGGGTAAGCATTTAAATATGTATTATAGTTTTAGATAAAGAACTTGTCATCGCTCCATGTATTTTTGTTTGACAAGATATAGGTTATTTTTCCTTCATGACATGTTTCTAGGAGGATTAATTAGTTTATTGTGTCGTTTAAATCCCAATATTTCTTTGTGGTTGTTTATTCAGAGTGCTCGAGTCTTTTAAATGTGATTTCGTTGGCGCAAAATAAAGACTGTAAATTGACATATATATCAGCCAATAGCGTCGCCCCGTTGGTTTGAATATCAAACCTTACAGGCGTTGTAATTGGCCAGAAAGAGACGTCACGTGTTCCGCAGACGTTACGCTGTCATGGTTACAATGAAAGACGCTTTGTGATCGCCGCAGAGAGTGAATGGAGGGTGGTGCTCGCGCGCGTTGCCATATGGACTATTGAATCACGGCAGGAAAACATTGTGTTGAATATTTAAAAGAAAAGAAAAGAAAAGAAAAAAACAACCAGTAAAGTAAAAAAAATGTAAACGTATAGGATTACGGCAGCGTGAATGTGGACCAGGAAGGGTACTTGAGAAACTTTTCAACTCTTACAAGGTATTTTTTTTTTTTTCAAACGTCTTTCCACAGCGTCGTTGGGGTGACGTGCGCGATCAGTTTTAAAACTTTGTCTCTTTAGTTACTCTTAAAATACCAGCAGCCGGCTAAATTTAGTCTGTTTTATATGACTTTGAGAAAGTGTAGCGTTTAAATATTGGTTAAATAATTGTTTGGAAAAACTGTGGTGGACCGAAACCGAGCAGTGTGGTTGTCATTTAAGAGCTGTTGGTTAATAGGGAGCCAGCTGGCTCTGTGCTTTGGGGAGTGGGTGGAGGGGTTTGGGTGAGTAATGTGCAAGCTGTGTTGGTTTGAACATAAAAGTTATTACATGTCTAATCTGACAGATAATTGTTAATGAAAAGACTGATAGCAGCGTTTAAGTCTATCCATAACTTCAGCACTGTTTATTTATAAGTGTGTATGTTCTACCAGTTCTGTTTTTACCAAATGTTCTCAAAACAATTTTTTTTTTTAAATAAGCCATTAAATAATGTATTAATATGCTATTGATTGTAGAAGTTAAACAACTAGCTGATTAGTTTGTTTGCAAAACATTATTTTGCTACATTATAAGTAGCTTTTTTTCAAAATTGGTTGTATTTGTTTCTTGCCTAGGATGACAACAACACGATAGTGTTGGCAACCTGCAGGTGTTCCAGTTCCCACACTGGATCTCACAGCATCCTAACACAAAGATGAGGATACAGGGACAGCCTGAGGGCGTGAGGAGGCGCCTGGATTTAAATGCGGTCGGTGAGCTCAGGGGTGTGGAGGTCATCAGGAGTCGGGCTGGATATGGCTTTACTATATCAGGACAGAGACCGTGTCTGTTAAGTGGCATCCTGGAGGGAAGCCCTGCTGACCTGGTAGGACTTAAACAGGGGGATCACATCATGGCAATTAATGGAACTGACGTATCGGCTGCGGCGCATGAGACTGTGGTGCAGTTGATTGGCAGCTGCAAAGGACCTTTGCAGTTAGTGGTTCATGCAGAGGGCCGAATCATGGGAAACCCGATCCTTAATGATGAAAAATTTAACAGTGGTCGGAAAAGTGGAATTTACCAAAAGGCACCTGTTCTTCGCACTATCTCGGATGATTCAAGCGATTCCTCCTTTAACTCCAGTCTGCCTGTCAACCCCAAACAGAGGCCGGTGTCAGAGCCTGATATGTCCCAATGGGCACAAAACTGGAACTCTTTAGCTGATCAGCCAAAGCAGGTAACTTACAGAGTTGGAGACACTGACTCTGTGTTCACAGACACAGAAGAAGTAAATCCAGAATGGAGCATTTTGAACATGACGTTGGTGGTGGGCTACCTGAGCTCCACAGAGCTGATCTTAAACACCACAGAATCTGAAGAGGACTGTTTAAAAGCGATCCGGGAGCGGATACGACAGCTAGGAACAGAGCAGAGTACCCACACTCTTGTGATGATGAGGATCATGTTTGACTGTGTTCGACTCTGCGATGATGCAGGAGCTGTTTTAGCAGCTTTTCCCACGGAGAACCTTGTTTTAGGGGCGGTTTGTGCGGAAGACCCTCGTTTTTTTTGCTTGGTCACTACGGCACATGTAATAAATGGTCGAGTACCCGAGGACGGTCCCCTGCGGGCCTCCTGCCATGTTTTCTTTATCGACCCAGAGCTGGGAAACCATCAGGACCATATAGGTATTTCTGAACGCTTTGGCTTCCACTGCACCCCAGATCCAGATGACGAAGGCTGCCTTGAATTCCCTCAGACACCCCCTGATGTTCTTCACTTTGTCACAGTCCTGTACAGCGACATGGGGAAGGCCGTGGAGAGGCTTCGGGTCAGACTCGACTTTGAGGCTCAGCAGCAAGCTAAAGAGAATGGCAGCACCGGCAAACAAGGCAGCGCCAGCAGCAATGGGGATAGTGGAATTGGAAATTCATCACCCCCTGAGGAGAGAGCAGATAGGGATTTTCCTTCTCAAATCCAAAACCATCCTGGAGCCCACCTCCCCAGCTGTCCGTGGGATTATCCTGCGTCTGAAGACCTCACCCCAATAAACTTCACAAAGAATGGCCAAAAACCTAATCCAGAGACCAGTGGCAGCACCCATTCCCTTTCAGAGTCTCTCCCTGGTCCTGACTCTCTTACTAGCTTTTATGGAGGTCCCCCACCCAGGCTCAAGTTCCAGTTCAAGCCCCCGCCCCCTCCTCTGCCTTTGAGTAAAAAAACAAACTTCTTTGCAGACCCTCTCAGAGGTAGTCAAAGGTGGTTCTCGAAGCCAAAGGTGCAAAAAGCATTAAGTAGTGATCTTGTACCTCAGATGACAAACAATTTCAACAGCTGGTCCTCTGGCATAAACCACAGTGTGAGCGCAAATAACCTGCCTCCCCCAATGAGCCAGATCCCCCCCAACAGGTACCGGTCAGCAGAGGTCATGATGATGCCTCCTCGAGAGGAATGGACGAAGCAGTTTCTTGAGCAGAGAGATAAACTGCGGAAAGATGCCAGTACCAAAACAGTAAGTAAGACACTCTTCCCTACATTTAAAAAACAGCGTACATCTCACACTGGTACATCTCTACCAGCTCACACAGGTCATATAAAGGCCAAATAAGGAGTGCTCAAACACTTCAAAGTAATTGCTATTTGTTGCAACAGTTTAACTACACAGAGAATACATTTCATTTCATAGAAATCCTGGAGAGCTAAAAAAAGAAAATAATTTCTCTTTTTGCATCTTCTAACACAGAACTTGATGCACACATTCAGAAGTTCTTTTATTTAATTTGCTTGTATTGATTGATAATCATTAGATTGTCATGCCTAACCCTCTTCTGAAACACATAATTGCATATTTGAATACAAGTTTCAACCCAGATTGTTTATAGACCGGGATAAAAGTGTGTCAAACTAAATAAAAAAAGTTGTTAAATTCAACATGCGCCTCAAAACAAAGGACACGCTCAGATTTTCTGCTTCACAGTTCAGCCATTTGATTGGTTAATATGTCACACTTGACACTCCAAGTAAAATTGAGTAGCTCCGCACAAGAGCAAATGCAGAGCATCAGTTGTGTAAGCAGAGGGAGGTTTCTTCTGTTACCTCCTCTTTTGTGTTGCATTTTAGTTCTAGTCTAAACAAACTGCATCTGAAACGATAAGCAGCCAATCAGTGACAATTAGACTGTATCGCTCAAACAATAACAGGAAATCCATTACATTAGATTCTTTGCTGTCCTTCTGGTAGCTAGAATATCTGAAGATGTAAAAATTGTACATAATGTTAATGATGTAGCTTTTGGGTACAACTTCTCCCCATTTTTCCTTCTAACATGATATATTTGGGGCGGCAGTAGATCAGTCTGTAGGGACTTGGTTTAGGAACTGGAGGGTTGCCGGTTTAAGTCCCGGTGTGGACCAAAATGTGGAAGTTGGTCATGTGAAGTAAGTGCATATGTGTGATTCCTGTGTGTGTGTGTGTGTGTGTGTGTGTGTGTGTGTGTGTGTGTGTGTGTGTGTGTGTGTGTGTGAAGCATGTTTCTACAATAACAGAGTGAGAACCAGAATTTCCCCCTTGAGGATTAATAAAGTATATAAAATTAAAAAAATAAATAAAGGTGTCGCAGCCTCTAGTTGATGAGAATTCCTTACATCGAGTCGGCCCATTGTAAGCGGAGTCATGCTAAGACAGCAGCATCTGTTTCTGTACTTGTCCCTGGTTTAACACAGAAACACAGGAAGCATTAAATGGTCACATGGAGTCGAGTTTCCAGACACTGAGGGGCTGTTTTTTTTTGGTGGCACTTAAAACGAAACACAATACCACTTTTTCATCCGGCCAATTGGTGCCGAGTGGAAATGAAGTGTAGAAAGCACCTGTTGTAAGTCAATGATGTCATTGTCATGAACGTGTGAAGAGAGAAGAAGCAATGTGCTAATGCTGATGGCCTCATTGCCCACAAGATGGCCCTGTGTATCCATGTAGCTCCGGATATTAGCCTCCCTCAGGAAATCACTGACTGTGTGTGTGTTTGACTATGTAGTATCTCTCAATACATGTTTCTTAGTCATAGAAATGCATGCAAGTGGTTCTTTGTCCAAATAGGTTTTGTAAATCTAACATTCTGGGAATTTGAGTTTATGTTTTTGTATAAAATTGAGCCAAGGAAATGTACAGTTTTTCATCTTCCATTTACAGCATTGATTTGTCTTTTAACTGCGTTCTGTATAACAGTCATGTATTGTGTTTATGAATCACGGCTCATTGTGTCCTTTTCCCCCAGCTTGCGTTACATCAGGCTGCAATCTTGTCACAGGAAGCCTGGCAAATTACAGGGTAGAGCCGTTCATGCCATGCAGCGGTCATTATCTGCAGCTCTTGAACTCTTATTCAAACATTGGACACAGCCTCTCCACTCATAAGAATAGGGGAGGCGGGTTAAACTGCAACTTCTTTTCTAAAGTCGTAGGCACAGGGGTTTAAGCTGGAAAAAAAAAAAAGTGCTTCTGTCTCTGTGCTTCGGAAACAGGATTGGAGTAGCTCTTTGAATACATGGACTGACCTGAAAGTCACTTTGGCAGGAGCAAAACCTTTTCAGTATTTGTTCTTAACACATTTTACATCACCTAAGGCTTATTTTGAAATACTCCAGCATGAGAAGAATGCAGGTTACTATTTTTATGCATAACATTTTTTTCAATAATTCCACATTTCCAATCTTATGAATGGCACAAAAGTTGTCTTTTTTTACCACCTCGAGTTTCCAGACAAGCAATGACAATGCTATGAAGTTCATTAACACTTCATTTGACCAGCTATATTTGCTAACAATCGAGACTTTTTCAAGATCAAATCTGGTAACCACACTGACTGGTGGTGCCATGCTGTCGTGGTCTTACTGTCATCTCACACTTTTTTTTTCTTTCTCACAGGGCTCCAGGTTCTGGGGTATGGGTGTCGCCCGTGCTTCGAAACGCCGCTCAGCCAAACGTCTCAGCCTGGCAAGGTCACTGGACGACCTTGAGGTAGGCACCAAGTCCTTCATTGTTTCAACAAAGAGTTTTTTTCCCCGTCATCTGAGCATTTATACATTTTGGCTAGTTTGATTTGTTGTTGCTTCACTGGGACATTAACAATGAAGAAAGTGAAAAATCATCCGATTTTCTGTGTCATGCAAGTCAGATCACTTTTTGTACCTCCCATTCTGCCTGGATGCAGACGAATATGCGTCGCTTATGTTGATAATCATTGAGCCATCCCCCTTATCTCTGCTTTTGCTCAGCATTCAGCTCTTTCTGAACTTTTTCATTTCCGTTGCCTTGAACTCTTAAGTTTGCTGCTTTGTGGCTCTCAAAGCGCTCTTTGTGTGAACCAGCGCCACTCTCCAGTTTGTTTGGCCTGGCTAATGAGCTCTGCTTTTTTTTTTGCGACTGACTGACTATCATGCTCGTATTTTCTCATATTAATGTCACAGAGGAACTCTCGTTTTTTTTTTTCTCCAGCGGGCTCCGTGCGTGCAGGGATTACTCACGCACACTGATTCACATTCACAGAAACACATGCACACTGTTCCTACCACACGTAATTGCTATGAAAGCACATGAACAGACACAAGAAAACAAACAGGAAAAAAATGGGCATACTGTACTGTGTATCTCTGCAGACATGAGTCACGGTGGCACACAGACACACCCAAAGACCACACATTGTACCTAAAGAAGGCTCTCCACACTACCAGAACTATTGTTGATCCGCTCCAGTTTTCTTAGCAGGTCTGTCCCACATCCTCAGCCAAAGCCTTACAGATGGCTATAAAAGGTTATGACAGCTGCAGAGTTGCTACTTGCACCACATTACTGTTGACTGAAGACTCCATGATGCTTTTGTCCTTTAAACAAAAGTGCTCCAAATCCTAAAGTTCCACTCCCCCTCCCGTCTTGCTGTATGCTCACACTGGGAGTTACTTTCTTGCAGAGTTACAAAGTTGTTTTGCTGCGATTTCGGTTGTTCGTGATATTTAGTTGCTATGGTTACAGGTTCCAAAAAGTTGCAAATGAGTATCTTTGATGTGGGCAAACAACTGATGCAGCGGTTGTCAGCGTTTAATGCAACGTTTTTCCACACTCTGATTTCTTAGAAATGTGGAGAGCTGAAGCTTCAGGCTGTTGAAATCTGTTTTCTGCTTCATACTGATTATGTGGAGCAAATGTTAACATTGGCCGGATAATGTGGAGGCTTTCACTTTTGTAGGATTGTGTTGAGTTCTCTCTCTCTCTCTCTCTCTCTCTCTCTCTCTCTCTCTCTCTCTCTCTCTCTCTCTCTCTGTCACACACCTCAAGTTTGCTTTGTTACACAATGTTTGCACAACTGTAATACCTGGACTTCACACCTCTGCTCCATGAGGATGTGCTGTGACACAAGGCTGTGACACAAGCAGGGAGGGAGAGACACACTCAGGCTGGTGGTGTATGATGGAGGCTTCAGTGATTTAAAAGAGAACACACGATAGACTGTCATCACGTGTAAAATGTCTTCTGGACAGTTTCAGGCTGTCTTTCTGTAATCATTTGCTACAAACTTTAACAAAGCGTAAGTGAATCAAGTCCAAAAAGGATGATGACA
Source organism: Symphodus melops (assembly GCF_947650265.1). Classification (NCBI taxonomy): domain Eukaryota; kingdom Metazoa; phylum Chordata; class Actinopteri; order Labriformes; family Labridae; genus Symphodus; species Symphodus melops. The sequence goes on from NC_136710.1 coordinate 9,855,274, forward strand.
GACTTTTCAGCACGTGCTGCATGTTTGTCTAAAAGATTATATCTTGGGACACCGTGGGGAAAAAATGAGTTACTTCTCTGCTTCCCAGTAGTGGTTGTATGTGGACATAATGTACAATTTGTCTAATCAATTAATGAGCCATAATAAGCCTCACTGTGACATCAATTCAAGAAATAAAAAAGTCTTCGTGCTGCATCCAGGTCAAACCGCGTTGAATCAAAACTCCTGAGTTATAGGAGGCCTGTACATTCCAGATGCTGTAGAGATTGTTTTCTATGGTAGTCAAAGGCTATCAGATCCTCACTCAGAACTTGGCCCTGGTGTCTTGTTTCAAGGGCCAACTTCACCCTAAGTTCATGGTCAGAGATCGGGTGATGCACTTCTAAAACCTCCTACGTCAACAAGCGAAAGCCCATCCAATTGCATTACCAATTAGATCATGCCCTTATAAGGACATCCTTATGTACGAAACATTACATTTAATGAACTGCTTGTCGTCTTGTTAGAAGCAAATCATTTGACCTGACCGAATAGAACGTAAACTGTAACCCTTTTTAAAGGCCCCGCTCCACTTCAGAGAAAATACAGAGAGAAACCATCGACCTATCAGAAGCCAATTACCTTCAAAAAGCTGCTGACCTCAAACGTCTCCTTTGCTAATTCAGTGAAAGTCGTGTTGGTACAAGCCGGAGGAGCTGAAAGCGTTCGCCTTCTGCAGCTCCCTTATGAGTTGCTTATCGTGACAGAGGTATCGTTTGGCTTGCATCTGTGATAAGCTTTCATCCGGTGCGCGCACCCTGGACTCGCAAAGAAGCTGCCGCACCATTTTTCCAGAGTTCACCATTGGACGCTCAGGTCAGGATCACCACCGTTTGTGAGCGCACGCCCCGAAAAATGCGGTACCTTGGGGCCGCGTTTTCCTCCCTCGCGGTTGACACCGCACGTCACGGCCACGCAGCACAGAAAGGGTCGCATGCTTGTTATTTCTCTCCCCTATATAGCTCTGACACAGAGCTTCTGTTACCCACACTCTAAGACAGAGGAGCACACATAATCATCTTGTGCTATTTGATGCTTTCCTGGTTCATTAGAGGGAGAAGCGAGTGTATAATTCTGTTTGTGCTGATTTGTTTTCCCGAAGAGTGCTTTGATGCACGCTGAGCTTTTGTTGTCACATTCCCTTATGTGTAGACGTGTCAAAGAAATGCTTTGTATCTCACTGCCTTGTTTCCCCCATATAATCGTACTCATCACAGACAAATCAGACACTCTGTGGTGTGTGTGTACAACTTTGAATAGGTGACACCATTAGCAGGCTGCCTCTGTCTTCTGAGGAGTTAGCATCAGTTCATGCTCATTTTTCTAATTCAACATAATCGAGGTCCTGTTGGTAAATTTGGGGTGCCTCTTCTGCTCCCCTTGAGAATGAAGATCCTCCTCCCCTTTTAGGTGTGGAGACATTAGTAGTAGGTCTTGTTTGCACGCCTGGGGGAAGATCCAGTGGGCGTAGCAAGGGAAGGCATGAAGACATAAACAGGGAGGGAAAGAGGAGGAATTTACAGCAAAGAGAGAGAGAGAGAGAGAGAGAGATAAAGGAACCGGCAGCAGAGGAAGAGAGAGAGAGAGAGAGAGAGAGAGAGGAGCTTTTTGAACTCCCAGTAGCTGTCAGGATTTCGGCTCTCCCTCACGCTTTCTCCTCCTCCTCCCCCCCTCCGCCTCCCGTTCCTTCTCTGTCTCTCTGCACTGCAAACAGCGACTCACACACGCACCGCGGAGCCTCAGCGGATGGACTCGTTTACACACACCAGGCGTGTGGAGCAGCGCTGAAGACGGGCCAGACACACACACACACGCGCGCACACACACACACACACACACGGTGCCATACATGGAGCAAACTTTAACTCTCAACTCTGTAAGTGTTCAAAAAAAATCTTGAGTCTTGATTTTTTTTTTCTGTCTGTCTCTTCTGCTTGCTGATGCCATCTTCATCCAGCGGCATCTTTCCCTGCCAGCGTTACTTTTTCCTTCTTTGGGCTCTTTGTGGCTCCTGTTGTAGCCTTTGAGTGGTGTACAGTGGTTAGCTTGTGTGGTCTGTCAGAGGAATGTTTTGACCAGTGCCAGCTGAACTCTCATATGCTGAATGACACACACTGCGCCGCTGTAAAGAGCAAAATGCGGTCCAGCATCTATATCGGGATGCGCGGAGACTTCAAATTAGACGGCGCACTGAAAGGGTTTTGTGAAGTGACCCGGGATTATTCTTGTACCCTGAACATCAAGGGGCCTTTGAATGAAGTCTGCTCTGAAGTGACCCTTTTTCACACTGGGAGAAGTTGGATTTAGTGTTGAGGAAAACGGAGATCAAAGGTTGTCGCTTTCAAATGGAAATGAATGCTCTGAAAATGTTCACAAAGACGAGTGTTTTTTAGGCGATCACATAACAGTTTAGTTTGAACCTGAGAAGCTTGCTGTGGTTTTTTTTTTTTTTTTTTTTTTTTGCCTTGCCCTTGTTGGCTTTGTGCAGGCATGTCCTCGCTCTGATTCACATATCTTACTCTAACACTTTTGGTTTGGCGCTACTGCATGAGATCTCTTGCACAAACGACACATCTTAAAGAAACTCATATGCAGTCAATCCAATCAACCGACTTAGATAAGTAATGACCAATACAATAATGCAATTATTACTGTAACGTTGCAATAGCTGCTAAAATGAGATGCCATCCCTCCTGATATCAATTCTGTCATGTACTTTTTGATGCAGGTGTTATGACTTTAGAAGAAGAGCAGGAATAATGTGTTACTGGGGATTAGCAGGAGAACACGACGCACTTTTCTCCTGCTGACATCACACAGCTCGCTCGGAGTGTGGGTGGACAGTATTGCTCACATGTAGCCTCGGGCTAGCATTATAACGTAACATTTTGGAAAAAGTCTCCTCATCTATTCCTCCTTCTTCTTCTTCACTTCTCCCACAAATAAACACAAAAAAAGTCTTTTATTGCAATCACACAGCCTCCTGCGTCCAAACCCACCGAGTGGAAAAGCAGCGCATTAACGCAAGAAAACTTAAGTGGAGGTTCTTTAACCGTCCAGCTGCTCCGAATATGAATCTGCGACAGCCAGTAACCAGATGACCAGATGTGGATGTGGTTGCTGACTTTGCTTTTTGACCCAAATGTAACCACGGAAAATACCCACTGCCTAGCCATGTCAGGACGGAGATGCACTGCAGCTCCGCTCCGACGCTATGACATCATCATCCATCCACAATGATTTTTTTTATTTATTAAGTTAACCACACAGCGCTCCATCATCCCACTGCTGATTGGCTGGAGGAAGACCTGGTCTGAACCTGGCGAGAACAACTTCTAGGAGTGATTCATTCCCCCTACTCAGTGTTTATCCTTCTCCATCGTACTATTATTAATTTTTTTTCTGCTTCACTGAAAAGGGAATCTGCTGCCAAGGGTGTGAAGGTTTCCCAACAACGAACTTCCAGTGGTTTTTTTTATCACCTCACTGGTAACTGTTTAGACATGTCTGAGATCTCTGTGTGTACAACTCTTTGCTTCACACCTGCAGCTCCGACGTCCCTGTGCTGTTCAGTTGCTCTTTTACTCTTCATTTACTTTAAACCAGGCAGCTCATCTCTTTGTGACTTCAGGGCGACCATGTAAGTGCAAGATACCAGAAACCGTTTGACCTTGTTTTTGGCAAAGATGTAGCAGAGGCAGGCCAAGGTCTTGCCTGCCTCGCACTGTGCAAATCATAAACATGGATTATCGGGACGGCCAAGTTATTCTCCCTGTGATATTATTGAGGGATTGGCTTGGCGCTTTACTCTGGCAGTCTAAACACCGGCTTCCCTTCGTGAACTATTCCTATAACATCTTCATCCTGTGGTCAGCATTCAGAACTATGATCCAGCTGTTTATATAGCTGGGTTATTGTGTGACCAGATTGCTTTGGTACAAAGCTTCATGTTGTGTCGCGACGTTTCTAAAGGTGTTGGATAAAAAAGGTGATGTAGTTTGAGAGACAACAGAAAGTGTCAGAAGGAAAATGTGTAGAGGTGGGAATCCCAGGGTGACGAGTACAATGCACAATACACGATGTGTGATTCGTGGACGTGATGAGAATATCACGTATATCGGCAATTCACAAGATAAATGTTATGAGGACGAATCATGATATCTGAAAAATAGAATTCCCCCACACTGTCTTTTGACCTTTTGAATTGATTGTTTTTCTTCTTTCGATCCAAATTTGGCCACAGCTATACAATAATGAGTCAGGATCAATAGTGTCGAAGTTTGTTTCTTTACGATCAATCTCTTTCTGTTTGTTGGATGTTTTCGCCTTGAATTGTCCCCGCCTCTGAATACCCAGAGAGACAGACCAAACATCCCATAGCCTCGAACCTTGAGGGACACACTTAAGCTGAACAGGTCTGTTGATATTTCACGGTCTCGCTCCACCAGCTCAGGTTTCCAGCATGACCTATAAGATTAGAGTTTGAGGTGTAAGGTCAGGAGGACTAAGACAGGAAGTAAATCATTACAGCAGTTCCTTGTCATTGGTAACGTACTTGAACGCTTCCAGGATGTTGATAGGCCGTCGTATCATGATTATCAAAGCACACGCTCTCCTTAACGGTGTAGTCTCGGCTTTCGACTAGTTTGATGGAAAAACCACCGGGGGGGACTCAGAGGGCTAATTATAAGTGTCAGGTTTCAGGTTGGAAAGTCCGTTTCTGGTGTTTTTTATGGAAGAGAAAGGGAGCAGTAACAGGGCGTGGTGGCGTCTTCTGTGGTTTTACCCACCTCAAGCCCTCCAGGCTCATGTGTGCACAGCCCTGTCTTTGTGACAAAAAGTCCAGACGGGAGGGGTCGTGGTCAACTGCTTTTGTTTCTGCTGCTGGTGATGTTTTATTTTGAAAGGATTCAGCCGGGCCTTCTTTTTTTTTTTTGGCGAAACGTGTTTTATTTTGAACCCTTTTCTGGTTGTTTTTTCCTTCAACCTGCAACATACCAAGAATCCTTTTTCCTGCTTCTACGCAGCAAAGGAGGTTCAAGTCGTGTTGTTGTCTCATCCTGAACAATCAGGTTCAGGCAGAATTTGCATAAGTTGTGAAAGACTAAATGTTAGCAAATTTAAAGCCCCATGTTCACCTAAGAAAAGTAGGGCAGTAAGGGGTAAACATCTCCACAAAGAGGAATGTTAGTACTCACGGCAACAAGTGGCAGGCACACACACACACACACACACACAAACACACATAAACGTACACAGTCAGCGGCAGCACTGAACAAATCATCGTAATGCCACTTTAATCCAGAAAGGAGCAGAGCCATGCCCATCTGCTGTGGCTCACCGGTTGGAGTTTGGGAACAGGGAGCAGATTACTCCCGATCAAGAGGGATTAAGAGATGAAACGAATTGTGGTGATGGTCTCAGTTTGCATGCAAATCACTGATGTCTTTAAGGACACTGTGAACAACGCTGTTTGTTATCTGAGGGATTACTCTTCAAGTACTTCTCAGCACAAGTCTGCACTCAGAGCAACACACATCCACCCTGCATTCATCTTTAACTATTACATAGAACAGAAGTCCTTTGGCTTTTATTGATTACTTCCTAGATACAATCCTGAGTAGATAAATGTGATTGAATCAGAAAGTCCTGGAATAATGAGTCATCAGTTTGATCTGAATTTCTACAACATGTAAAATCTAACATTAACTTCAAGATCAGCATTCTCTCACACATTTTAGCAAAAAAAATACATGAAGATTTGGCTTAAACTTAAAGGGATATTTCAGCCATTTACATGAAGCTGTGTATCATTAGAAACATGGTAGTAGTGTTGAATGGTCGTGAGTCCATCCCTCATTTTGCCCTGAGACGAGAAAAATAAGTTTTTCTTTGCTTGAAAGTTTTCTTCATGTGATGCAAAAAGCGTCATATTGCATATTTCTCGTCTCAGGGCAAAATGAGGGATGGACTCACGACCATTCAACACTACTACCATGTTTCTAATGATACACAGCTTCATGTAAATGGCTGAAGTATCCCTTTTAAAGGAAACAAATCCTTTAGACAGCATTTTTTGGTTAAATGTGGGTTCTGAATCCTAATCCATATTTAAGAACGATGCAAATCCTTTTTTTATGCTTTTGATTCTCAGAAAATGTTCTGCTGTTGTACACTAGAGGCTAAAGAAACGCAGAAAGATGTGTTTTGTTCGGGTTGTAATTGCATCCAAATCGCATGAATTTAACTTTCCCCTCGGTAAATCCAATTATTCCAAGTCCAAGAACATGTGAAACTTGATTAGATCATAAGAGAACTGAAATAACACTCGGCCTCTTGTGTCAGAAATAGCCTTTCTTTTTGGGCCACAACTCATAGCTTCATCTGTAGACAATAATACAAAGAGGGACTCTAAGGGGAAGTTATGTGTCCATGTTGTTTACCATTCCTGAGCCCCTAAGCATCACATAACCATGTTGACCTCATCACATCCTCACTCGTGTGATCGACTGTGACAGATTGGCTGCTGACTCCCCGCCACCAAATCTCTGGATTCTATTCTTTAACCTGCCAAAATCCGACACTTTCTTTTTTTTTTTTTTTTCCATTTCAATATGGTCAGACGAGGTTCATGATTATCTCAATCTGTCCGTCTGCATTTCCTCTTGCCTGGTTGGGAAAGAAATGTCTCTTCAATCTTATCAGTCACCGCACCCTCGCCCTTTTCTCCCGCAGAGGAAGTCGCCTCCACTGCAATTCTCTTTCTTGATGTTATTTTCAGACAGCAGTTTGTCGTCTGCCGCTGATAGCAGGCCTAGATAATTTTCTGTCCTGGGTCAAGATTGCCTGGTGGAGGAGTTGACATGCAATTACTCGGGTCTTGTGACGAGCAGCGCCAACTGCCAAGCCTGTCAAGAAATCTTTCACTAATTGATTAAACCAATTGGCAGCTCAGCGCTTATGTGGAAATGTTCTTCTTTGTGGCAGCGGATTGTCTTCTAGCGAAAGCAAGAGAGGGGACATGGCTTTTCCTGACGGCAGTGTGGATGAAAAGCTCCAGGATGATTAGCTCTTGTTGGCTCACCTGGCTAAACACTGCCTCAGGGAGGTCAAAGGGCAGAGGTAGAACTGAGAGCCAGACCTCTCTGTCCTGTGCTTTAGGGATGACTCAGCTTTGCAGCACAAATAGCTTTGAACGTCTGTATGAATTTATCACAGCAAAGAAAAATAGCTTGACTGTCTATAGAGATTTTTTACACACGCCCTCCTGAAATTGCCTGAATTGCTCACAACATGAAGTTTCCTTTTTCTTTTTTTCTTGGGGGGGGGGGGTCCAGTGTGAAAAGCCTATAAAGTTCGACAAAGTGGATGTATAGTGTTTAAACACATAAACATGTAAGTCAACTGAAACCAAGATTTCTTAAAGTTGGACAAACAAATCTAGACTGTACTTTGAGAATTTCGTTAGCTGCCTTAGAAAGCCCAACCACCGTCTTTACACCCTCATACTTCACCAGTTTTAACTGAGAAGCTTCAGACATGATCTCATTTATGATTTGAGCTAACTTGTTAAAACATCTACATTTTAGTCACCATATTGTCGCCACATTTCTTGCAGATTATAGTCAAAATAAATCAAATAACACATATACGTCTATGAGCACAAATGTAGGCTGCTCACATGTCACATTCACTCATTTACACTTCACTGAGACAGAGGCTTCTGTGTGAGGTGCCACCAGTATTAACTTATGTTAAGATTGATTCACACGACATGTGGGTGCAGGATCTGAGGATCGAACCCCAGACTCAACCACTGATCCACAGCAGTCCTCAAATCCAGCGTCTGTCCTCTATACAGATGAACATACTTCAGTTATCTCTTCTAGTTTCAAAGAGTGTGAATGGAAGCTTTGCTTCAACATCTGTCCGTCTTATCAAAGTGTTTCCCCGCAGTCTCCACACGTCCTGTCCTTACAACTGAAAGAGAGGGGGATCGACTGATCTTCAGCTTCCTCCAGTCTCTCATTTCAATGGGAGTCGTCTATAGCTTTAAATCACTCCCTGATATGTAATCAGCTGAGTTTTAGGATCTAAAAAGTAGAGAAGCGTATTGCTACTGTTGTTGTTGTTCGTGTGTATCAGTATCTAAAGCAACACGACACCGCCAACAAAGACTTTAAATTCCCTTATAAAAGCGGAGCTTCAACATTCACTAAAGAGTGAGTGGATCCTCCTTTCAGGCTGCACATTTGGGATGTTTGCGCCTTGCCTTTTTTGTCACTTCATAATAGACGAGGTGTGCAGAGGTGGCAATTCTTTGTTTCCTATCGTTAAATAACCGATTGTAAAGTGTGAAAGCCGTCTAAAGAGCCACTGTCCAGAACTGTCATTTACATTTGAATGCATATTTGTACGATTCAGCGTAATTACACCCTTGGCGCATCCTGCTTTTGTTCCCCGTCTCATCATACTGTACATTACCCAGATCTCTCTGGAGGTGGTGAAGGTGTCTTCTCTCATCGCCCCCTTCTGAAGCATCACCACAGCCGTGACGCACACATGACAAACATCCAATTTGCCAAATGATAAACCATGTAAAAATGGAATCAAACGGGAGTAATCTACCATGAAGCCTCTGCTGTTAATGCACCCTGGATCACTCCCATTAGTTACGGCTAAATAAGAACCAGAGAAGGCAAAAGTACTTACCACAGTAATACCTCAGAAATAAACAATCAGCACGATGTGGAGATTGGGATGCGAGGAGTGATGCCAGAATCCTTTTCTTCGTATGCTACACGAGCCAAACTGTTAGCTGGAAACTCAGCTTGATAGACTTATTACTTTTAAATGTGCGAGTGGAGCTCTGAGGGGGCCATGTTGAACTTCTGGACTCCCAATCTTTATTTTCATACAAGAAAAATCATCTGGTTTCACTTTGAACTGACTGGATATTTTTTCTCTTCTTTCGAGAATAGACAGAGTTCCCTAACTGGAAACAAAAGAGGGGGGGGCAATGTGGTTTTGACATGGCGAGCTTGTGTGGGAGAGAGAGAGAGGGGGGGGGGGGATAAAAGGGGGGTTCATTCATTTGATTTCCTTCATGCCACTGTGGCAGAAGCCAAACGTATGTATTGGTTTCTATGGCAACAGCTGCGGAGTAAGGAAATCTTTCCTTCCTCCTCCTCTTTTCTTCTGCTTCTTTTTTTTTTTCTCTCTCCAGTACCTTGTCAAACGCTCTCCCTCCCTCTCTTCGCCTCTCGCTCAGACTTGTACAGACATGGTTTGCAGAGTTTTGGGTGGGGAATGTTCAGGTATGCGTTCGCACACACACACACACATAATCTGTCTGTGTGCGGCGGGTGTAGCAGACTTTAGGGAACAATGAGTCTCAAAAAGAGACTTTCCTTTAAGAAGACCTGGAACTTCAACACTGTAAGTAAACTGTGGTCTGCCGGGCGAGCCTCCTTGTCCTCCTCCGTTTTAAGCGGGACAACTCCTTTTGTTCACTCAGCTGTTTTTCTCATTAATCTCCCCTCTCTGTCGCCTGTGTCTTTTTACTTCTAAGAACAGCTGTTTGAAGCGGCAGGGAGTCGTTTGTTTGTGAGGTGTTAGAATCAGCCTTGACTTGTCTAAAAGTTCAGAAGTTTTTTTTTTTTAGTTTTTTTTTTTAACCTAAGTTGGGAAATGTTTTTAAAAGTGTACATTGACATTTTTGGGGGGGAGAACTTGTCTTAACGAGTCCAAAAGATAGAAGAAAAAACGAAGCTCAGTAAGAGGTTTGAATTGGTGAAATTGACGTTGGGTGAATGTGGTTTACATGTTGATGTATTTAAACACTGCTCGCGGTGTGTTGTGTCTCGGTGGCATCAGTCTTTCTTTTGTGCGATCATCATCATTCCTCCAGCATGTGGTGTCTCAGGATGCCAGACGTTTCGGCGTGGGGGCTGTACTGCAAGTAATACTGGAGGAGCGTTTTCCAACCGGGGAGCCAATTCCTCGCTCAGGGAACTCGCTGTGACTTGAATTGTGATTTTTTTTTTTTTTTTTTTTGTCCATTTGGATGATAACAACCTAAAAATGTGGACAGCTTTCAGAGGGGAGTCCAGCTGGGGAAATGGGATCTCTACAATCCTGCCTTTCTTTTTTTTTTTTTCTTCTTTTTTTTAATGAAAGAGATCAAAGAGGGTCTGATGGGCCCTGCAGAGCCACCCATGGTCGAGCAGCTTGTCAGCAGAGGTGTCAACAGAGGAAGGGAGCGTGTGGGACATGTGGTGACGGTGCGCTGGGTCACCACTTCGGCCTGATTGTAGTTTCGCTAAAGACGAGGAAGCAATAATGAGTCTGAAAACACACAGTGGTGTGTGGTCTAACCCCTGCAGCCTCATACACACACACACACACAAGCCTGAGCCTCTTAAATGTGACAGTTAGCTGCTGTCCCTTTTACGTCTTCGAAGCCTTCACATCTTACATTTTAGAACATTGACTGAACATTTCAGCAGTTCAGCGGGACTTGAAGAAACCGTGAAAAGCATTTTTCACAAGTTAGTTTTTAGCAATCAGTTAGATCCGTTTTCCAAAAAAAAAAAAAATTGGTGGAGAATGAAATGAATCCTTGGTTCTCACATCGAATGGTTTTACAGTCAAATGAAGGATGTGCAGCATTTGGTTCAGGACACTTTTGTTTTGTGCTTTTTATCTTTATTGATGGGACAGCTGAAGAGAGACGGGAAGTGTTGGGAGAAGAGAGTGGGGTCAAAGGGTCAAGGCTGATGCGTTGATGACTATGAACTCTTTCATTTTGGGAGCGCTTGCTCAACACACGGAACTTGAAGCAGCACCCTGAGTTTCAGGATTGTACAAAGTGTCAGTCACACAGCGGCTCCAGCTTTTTACACAACTCCTGACTAATTTGTCATGAACATACTTCTCTTCTATGACGTCCTTTAAAATAGGAGGAATGACTGAGTCTGTCAAGATGGTATTTAGGACTAGTGTTACTTAAAAACTCCCACTCTTATCACACACTTGGGAGTTCTGCTTTTGCAAGAAGTGAATGTTTATCATGTTTGTCAACTTTAATCCAAAGCCTGACTGATGTGGGATTCTTTTTTGTTGGGACTGGAAGCCCAAAATTTAGAGGAGTAATTCAGGTATTACTCTGCCGGTGTATGGGACGACGACAAACCTTTTCTACAAAGATTTTACAACAGAATACCTCAAATAAGGACTAAATCAATGGAAAAACAATGTTAGCTTACATTAATAAGCAGTTCTAGTAGGGACCACCACCTGCTGTGCTCAGTGTGTTGTTTATGGACAAAGTGTCTCATTGGTTTATACATCACCGTTAGCATGTTTTCTGTCAAATATGTTATGTAAAACAGTTTTCAATGGAAAAAAAACAAAGCATCAGCAGTAATAGCAGCTGTCTGAGAAGTAAATGCAGTCGCTCCATATAAAGGTTAAAAAGTTGAAGCAGGGAGTGAAACATTCCCCTGGTTCACAATAAAAAAAGAGGACTTTCAGTTTGCTGCAGATCAAACTTGACGTCATATCGTGTGATGTCTGTCTTGTTCTTCAAAGTGAACCACAGGCCACCGTATCTATTAAAAGTCTGAGGTTTTGCTGCTTTTAGAAGGCTAAGGACGGACAGATTGAGTGGGCGTTCCCCCCCGTTGTCTCTCCTCTGTTTCAGCTTCACCCCCCCCCCCCCCCCCCCCCCCCCCCCCGGGTAAGCACAGGGGGGGGCTCTGTGCTTACCCACCCATGATTACTGCTCACATGCTAACTAACCGCCACAGCGCAGGAGGCTCTTTGGGTGTTGACTGGACGAGGTCGCAGAAACCGAGTTGTAAAGCAGCTGCAACAGACTCTTAGTGGTTCAGTGGTTTATGTATGATACATGTGGTCACTCCCGAATTGGAATGAAAAAACGTCACACGACCGCGCTCAATTCAGACAACCATCAGGCCAACGATAACTATGAAAGAAGCTGTTCTGAGATCAGCCTGGGCTAGTTGTATGCCCTGTCGAGTTGTAGTGTAGTTGTTATGTAGTGTAACATTTGAGCTCTGCTCTGCAGCTCTAGAGAAAGAACATGGCGCCAGCATCGCAGTAAGAGCCTTGCTTGGAATTATTAACATGCTTTTAAATATTCACACTTTGAAGTAGCAGCTCAGAAAACACTCAACTGGAAATAGTCTCCCCTTTTCTTTTTCAGATGAATCCTCCAACACACCCACTCACCCAGTGTTCTTGGACCAAGCCCCAAGATTCGCCTCTCATATCTTCCCCTGCGCTTCTTTTGCGACCACAGCTTCGCAGTTTCATCTTTCAAAACTCTTTTTAAAAAAATTTATTATCGTTAAACGCACACAGGAGACGCAAGTCTGAGCCATGTTCGTATTTGTTGATCCACATTTAAGATCAGCCACGGCTGACGTTTTTATTTAGCATTTTAGCTTTTCTTAAAGTTGTCACAGTGAAATTTCAAGGCCCACTGGGGGGGGGGGGGGGGGGGGGGGACATGTCGGCACATCTTCCCCACTCAGGCCTCACATTAACAAGTGAAAGGGGCCGCCGTTATTCACAGTGATGGCCTCTCAAGTAGCTCTGCCTTGATGAGCTCCGATCTGTTGTGAGCGCAGCCGGCAGGAATGCACACATCGGAGTTGAGTGTAAAAAAAAAAATCGAAATAAGGGGTGGGGTCCCCGTGTGGAGGTGTGAACAGCTGTGTGTGGTAGAAGCCAGGGGGGTCCGCCCACTTACAAATTAATGGACCTGCGTGAAGAGAGCAAAGATCCAACCCTTTGCTTTTTTTTTTTTCTCCAGTAGCAGACACACTCACACCCGAACCACAAGGACACACACACACACACACACCTCTCAGAGCCAGTGTTGGGATGCCTGAAGAGACACTGCTATCAGCTTCAGTCTCTTGTGTGAACGCAGGGGGTCATGAGGGCAGCCTCTCACTCATGTCTCTCTCTGTCTTTGCTCTCTTTCAGTCGGCTGCTTCCTCTGATGGCGGTGAGTACATTCTTTAATTACTCTTAGAAGAAGTTAAGTTCGATGATGGGATAAGCTCGAGTTTAGCTTTTTGCTAACAAAATGTTTCTCCGTGTTGAACCCGTTCACATGCCTGCCTCCTTTACTCCTCGCTTTCCTGCTTTGAACACAGCACAGAGCTTTGTAGCTGCTCAGTAAAGTAGACTCATAAAAGGACCCACTGTGGACGAGGATGATGTATTCACAGTATTCAGCATGCCTCATTAACAAAGGATGTTTGTGGAGCAGCCGGGGCTAGCGTGCGTTTCTGTCTGGTCTCCCCCTTTCACAGCACTTTGAATAACATTTACTAACAGGCGGACGGAGCGAGGCTCGCGTCGGAGGAGGAGGAGGAGGAGGAGGAGGCGCAGCTCCAGCTCGCCTCCTTTTCCCCCCGTGGATGCGGATCAGACATGCGATGCCGTTTGCTTTTTCGAAAGCCGACTCATTAAACAAGCTGCACACCAAGTGGATCACACAGCCTAAGTGCAAATTGGTGAAAAAAAACAAACAAGTCCAAACAAGTGGCTTCTGTGACATTTAGATTTATTGTTAAATAAGAACTTTCAAGATGGTCAGACTTAAATTCATTATCATGTCACAGTTCGGCTAATTGCTAAAAAACAAAGACCTACTGTAGGTTCTAAAAGGTCATATAAAGGCCATCTGAGTCATAATCTAAAAGCGCTCACTGTCAGGCTGTTAATGATGTCACGCACTATTTGCAGGGCTTTTATTTCACCACTGTTTGACTTCACCCGTTTGTAAATCCAGCCTACTTTTTGTGCTGGAAGCATAAAGCAATCATTCTATCTTGCCTGACCTAGCTAACATGTCTGTTTCACTTGAGCCCAGATTCTCTCTGTTAATGTTTCCGATGACAACCAGTTCAGTCCCTGAAGGATGAAAACAGCCGTGTAACTGTGACAAGTCCCAGTGTGACCCTTCTTTGTGTGTGTGTGTGTTTTTTTGTTTTCCTGCCTGCTCTGCACACAGCTCTAAAGTGGCCATCTGCTGCCACGATAGCAGGTACCAAGCACGGCTGAAAAAGCCCCCCCACTTCAGCTAAGCCCCACTTCCTTTATCACTCCTTGTCCCCTTTAATCAGCCGTGTCTGCCATCTCTCTTTCTTTCCTTGACTCTGCTCCTGCTGCATGCCCTTTTCTCCTCTATTCAAACTGAGTGACACCTGCTGTTTCTTTTTTTTCAGATGCAATCAGACATGTTAGCTCCCCCTTTTCGCTTATTGTGTCACATTGACCCGTGAAGAGTGTGTGCTACAGTAAAGAGCCATTAGCTTTCTCTTAGAAACCTCCTGACCTGTAGCTTCATAGTCTTGTCCTTCTTCTGGTTGTAGTTGTGTTCGGTGCGGTTATACGGCACATTTGGCCCCGTCTTTGTGTCTAGATTGTTTTATGACCAAGTCCCTCTCCTTTTCAACGCAAACAAGTCTGTTCAGGTCTAATCAAAATAACAATAAATGTGCTGTTGTAAACTTGGTTACTTGTCTTTGAACAATTTCGACATGAATGTCAAAATACTTTTTACATGTACAATCTGAGAAAGTTGCTCATTTTAAGCTTAACAAATAGTAACACAAGTTTGTATGTGGGGGTGGGGGGGGGGGGTGAGAGAGTCCAAAAAGAAGGTGAAAAAACAGGACGATGTAAAAGGTTAAAAGGCCACACGGATGAACGGCTTTAACATTCCCTCAGGATGTCGTTCCCCTTCCACAGCCGAGTCTTCTGACCTTTTTTTTTTTTTTTTCCTGCAGACTACAGTGGAGTCCAGTTGCAGGGATGCTGCAGCCAGAGCAGCTTGAACAGTAATGGCAGCCTTCCAGGAGCAGGCAGCCACAGGGGGCTTCCAGAGCAGCGCGTGGCCAGCTGGGCCGGCTGCTTCGAGCGGCTCCTGCAGGATCCAGTGGGTGTGCGTTACTTCTCGGTAAGAGTAGAGTAAAGCTTCTGGAACTCGTGTAACAGTGACTGACATTTACAGATTTAACGAATTACAATGTGGAGGAGGATTAGGACATTTCTCATGTCACCCATAGTAAAAAAACAAACAGACGCATCTGAAAACAGTTTTACAGGTCTCGATAATCTCAGATTGCAGATGTAAGTAAAAAAAATACACTACATCTCTTTAAGGCTCTAATGTGTTCATGTTAATATCACTTATATTATTCAGATATGCTAAAGATTGGTTTTATCTATAATATCGAACATCTAACTTTTTACCTGATCACCATCCTATTTCTGTTCCCATTTCTCCCACACAAAATATGTGCCTTTGAATGCAGCCTTGCAACACCTCTCGAAAGCACCACACTAAGTTCTGGCCTCCCAGATCCACCTCTCTGCTCGCCTTCTCCTCACCACTCATCTGAGCTGCACTCGCCTACACCATCCTGCGCCCACACTCCCACCACTCCTGTTCACAACATTACACCCGACATTTTCTTTTTCTCACCACTGGTCTAAAAACAACAACAACAACCCCAGAAAAACAGAATAATATCAGCTCCAGTTTGAGTTTATACAAAAAAACTCTGCTACTGTGGTGTCTCTGCAGGAATTTCTCAAGAAAGAATTCAGTGAGGAGAATATCTTGTTCTGGCAGGCCTGTGAATACTTCAGTCATGTCCCTGCAACTGATCAAAAGCAGGTAAGTGCGCAGTATGGAGACACGCATGCAGTCACAGCGTGCAAGTGTTCTTGAATGAAACTGATGAAATGCCAGTTGTCTTTGGAAAAATGTCTGAACATTTTTCAAACTTAAGTGACTTTGCCGTTACTGAACGGTTTCAGTTGGATCCATTAAAACTTTGTGAAGGGTTGAAACTTCAACAAGAGGAAAGCCATCTTTGACGAAAACATAATCGACATTCTTTAAAATGTTGATGGCCTTATAATCTTGTTAGAAAAATTAACAAAATAAAAGATAAAAAGATAACAGCATAGTGATTATTTTTTGGGGGGGGGGGGGTTTCTGTCCTGGAATTCGCCACTAAGCCTTTTCTCTGCAGCTGTCCCAGCGAGCCGGAGAGATCTACAACAGCTTCCTGTCCAGCAAGGCCACGATGCCGGTCAACATCGACAGCCAGGCCCAGCTGGCTGATGACGTCCTCACCTCCCCGCGGCCCGACATGTTTAAGACACAGCAGCTACAGGTACGGAAAAGACTGTCATCGCAAGCTCATTTTAAAGAAACCTCAGTCTTTCATTCAAGACATTTTTATAATCGGGGGATTCTGTTTGCAGTAGGGGGTTTGCTCTCATGTTGCCTTTACTCACTGAACACAAGCATGTTTGGTTTTTCCTTCTCGTGGCCATCTGGGTTTATTTACAAAAAGGGCTCTGAGCCTTTACTAGAGAGATAAACACAAACTGGCATACACCCACAGAGAATCTAGCGCGTACTGTACACTCAGACATACAGCAGTCAGAGTATGTACATTTCAGCCTGCACCCACACATGTTAAAACAACTGTTAAGATGCCTGTCATAACCGTATGTCTACTATACATCGTTTTTTTTTCTCCCTTGCTCTTTTGTTTTTGGCCATGTTTGCCGCCTTTATCACCTCCCCTCTTTGTCCATCACTCCTCTCATTGCTCTTTTTCTTTTACGTCTTCAGATATTCAACCTGATGAAGTTCGACAGTTATTCCAGATTCCTCAAGTCCTCCCTTTACCAAGAGTGTATGCGCGCCGAGGTGGACGGTCGACCCCTGCCGGACCCGTACCACATTCCCTGCAGTCCTGCACCCTCCAAACACAGCGCCAGCTCTGACCGCTCCACCCTTTCCACCCCCAAAAAGGTGAACCTGCTGTTTTTTTGGGGGGCCTCAACAAAGGACCATTTTATGGGTTATAATAGTGTGTGTTTGTGGATGTTTTTATAGCTAATCAGTGAAGCGTCATTATTTATATCTGTTTGTTTTCCAACCGTCAGGAGGCCAGAAAGCAGAGGTCAGGGAGGTCCCTGAATGAAGACAGCAGAGATGAGAACGCCGACAAGAAACGGGGCATGTTCTTCTCGTGGTCGCGCAACAGGAGCTTCGGAAAGGGACCAAAGAAAAAAGACATAGGAGACATTAACCTTGGTAAGGAATCCATTAAAAGAGAAAGGCCTGTTTCATTCAGACTGCGGAGAGCTACATCGTCAGAAACTTTTGCAACACAACTTTTGGTGATGTGTTCTTGAACAAGAAACTAAATCACTGCCAGCTCCCGAGTTGAGCTTAATGCGGGGGAGGCGTGTTGAAAACACAGCTGCCCTGCAGTGATCAAAGTATTACACATTCTGTACTAGCAAGAAAATAATTACTATTAGAACTGTAACAATCTGACACGCTGAAGAAAGAGCTCTCCAGAAAGCACCAGCTTTATAGCAGAATATTGAAACAGTGAGTTAAAATTGTTTGTAAGGATGCTTCAAAATAACAATATTTCATAGCTTTGATTTGTTGTTGGCTTTTAACTTTAATAGATAGGACAACTGAAGAGAGACAGGAAGTGTTGGGAGGAGAGAGAGAGAGGGCCGAGGACTGTAGACTCCATACATGGGGTGCTTCACATAACCACTAGGTTACATTTTCTGCTAAACACTTAGCACCAAGCATCCCTAAAGGTCGCTCGTCTTTATTTTGGTGGACTACATCTTCCAAAAGCACAAGTACTCAAACCGGTGTGGGAAAAAAAGATTTAAAACTCATTGGCGCCCCCTGTGGACAAAGCAGGACTTCTTATCTCTTTGCTAATATTTTACTTTAAATACATGAGTATTGTTTTACATTAATTTCTCATCCACACTCAGCAGTTTCAGGAATAAATACAACTACATACAAATGATCAACAGCTCATTAAGAGGCGTCTATACTAGTCTGTTTAATAACCTGCGAAACATCCTGACAGGAACTGTAAGATTTACTAGCTTTTGTTTACTTACACACACATTGTTACACTTCGTCTTTAACATAAACATCTCTCTCTCAGATTGAACGTAACAGCTGCTGTATACTCACAAGCATCTTGTTTCATGACTCATACCTTTGTGCCTGCCAAGACCGTGTCCACAAAAGAGCATTTGGTAAAAGTGATGTTATAGCTTGGGACAGTTTGGATGTTCCATTTTCTGAGTGGTTTATTTATTTTTTTTCCTCCCTCTGTGCAGACTATTGGGGCAGTAACGGGCGGAGGGAGTCCCAAGGCTCCTTGTCGTCTGGTACCAGCCTGGAGATGGCCACTTCCTGCTCTGCTGGCAAGATTGAGGTAAGATTCCTCGGACAGATTGCCATGGCAACAGTGAGCCCAGTGTCTGGTGAAATCTTCAAAAAGAGGCCAGAGTGGTGTAGTTTTTTGTTTTGTACTTATCAGCCCACTTTGGTTTTTGTTTAGAGCAGATAGGAGAGTGAAGCTATGATCGTGAGAATGACTGTTAATGCTTAACATAACCAGTCCTTTGTGTTATTTAAAAGCATTTAAGGGTTTTAATTATTTCTCCTCAGGCTGATAATCGCCACTCAGTTTCAGTATGGGAACGCTCCCCGAAGCACTGCAGCGCGATGCTTCCAGACGGTTCGTGCTCTTCCATCACTCTTCGGCCCGGCGCTTCAATCAGAGACGTCCTACAAGATCTCTGCCACAATATCAGCGTCAACATTGCTGCCGTCGACCTCTTCTTGGTGGGAGGGGAGAAGGTAAGGGGACAAATACATGATGAATAAGAATCTGGGTTTTACGTGCAAGGCCGGTGTCGGCTTTGCATTAGGTTAGGCTTAGCTCATTCAAACTTAGGGCAACACGTTTGTTTAGCCAATTGAGAAAACGAGCTCAAAAGGTAAGTACGATTTCCAACTTGTGATTGGATGGGCAGCCTGCATCCAGCTGCTGTAAGCCCACCCCTTTGTTGATGACGCTTCGGAAAGCAAGCACATACAGAGGCTCACTCGTGTAAATAAAAAAATCACACAAGCACAAACTTTTATAATTTCTGACTCATTTGGAAAAAAACCAGAGATGAGATGAAGCTAGATGAAGAGCTTTTTAAAGTTCAAGTATTGACATGATTACCAGTCTTTGAGTAGGTACGACACACGCACACAAAACCTCCTCCCTAAGTACACATTACATTTCCTGTTTCACACTCAGATTCTACATCAAACTTAATCTTCAGGGATTTTTAAACCTCTTGATATTGTGTGGACCCCTCCCCAGTATATTTGTACCTGCCCACCCTGAGACGGTAGGCTCAAACCCTCCCTGTTCATAAGGAATGTGTTTGTGTGTCTGCAGTACTTTGAATGTCACAGGACTTCAATAAAATCAACCAAAAGTCACGAAACATTAAAATGAATATCTAGAACATAAATCTTGTTTGACTGTTTAATAGAAGAGCAATACAGTAGATATAGATCTGAAAATAGAGCACTTCCCTGAGTACCTTTTTGGTTTCATAAGAATCAAACGTCGTTTCTCAAATCTTATTTATTCTTTTTTTGTTGTTTATTTTTGTTTTCGAGAATCGCTGTTCTAAAGAGCTGAATTTGACAGATTAGAATAAATGCAGAAGAGAGCGGAGAGTCATTCTTTGAGTAGCGACAGAAAGCTGCTACAGTTTGTATGATTTTGGGTGTGTAATGAAACGCTTTTCTCTTTCTAGCCTTTGGTGTTGGACCAGGACTGTATGACCCTCAGCTCACGAGAACTGAGACTGGAGAAGCGGACTCTCTTTAGGTATGAATGAGCATGATTTGTTCTGATTATTTACTTCTGCTCCCCTTTGCTTTCATGTCTTTTTAACATTCAATGACTTTGTTCTCTTCCTAGATTGGACCTGGTACCCATTAACCGCTCCGTGGGGCTAAAGGCCAAACCCACCAAGCCAGTTACAGAGGTCCTTCGTCCCGTTGTGGCCAAATACGGCCTCCACCTTAGCGATCTTGTGGCCAAAATTGTAAGTCTTCCCTGGTGGCCCCTTAATTGAGGGCCCCTTAATCTTTTTGAAGCTCCTGTGTGTCCAGGGGTGGGGGCAGCGTGTGCAGTGTGTGACAGGGCCACAGGGTGGAGCATCGTGGTCAGGGGAGGGAAGCCACCGCATCCTTTTCCATCTGAAGGCCGGTGGTGAGCGCTGTGAATCAGCCCAGCCTCCAAAGCTGGAGCCCCAGGCCAATAATTAAGGATGATGACATTACTTAAACATGCCGACTCTTTACTCCTCCCTGAGGATTTATTTAAGTCCTGTGGGCTTCCAGGCATTATAATTGTGTTATACAGCAGACCAGAGCCGAGAGATGGTTTATAAATCAAACTGAGGAAATAGAAACGTTGACATATTTAGATTAGTGAGACTGCAAACATGATGAGCATGAATTTGTGTTTTGACAGAGCGGAGAAACTAAGCCTTTGGACTTGGGGGCGCCCATATCGAGTTTGGATGGCTTGCGGGTTGTGCTAGAGCGAGCAGACCCAGCTTCAAGCAAAGGTAAGACCCTTGGACATTTATATTAACAAATCCAGGACCTGTCCCTGAAACATTTGAATACAAATCACTCAAAATGATTTCATGTTGTTTATTGAACTGTAGACGTGGTTTGTTCCCACTAGAAGTCTTTACCGGGAAACTGTAATGAAAAGTAACACACTCAAGTAACTTTAGTCCAGATACCGTACTACTGCCATTTAGAATATTTTACTGTATGAAGATTGACTCTTAGTGTGACTTTATTGATACATTTTCTCAAAAACATCCTCATGCTATACTTGATTTAATATGGATTTGTCATCCACACACCTCTCTATCTCTCTTTCTAACAGACAAATCCAAGTCTTCCTCTTTAAAAGGCCACCCTCCAACCAGGAGCTTCTCCGCTACGGTGAGTCCTCCCGCATCTCCACTTTCATACAGCGCGTCTCGAAACGAAGTCAAGATGTGCTTTGTCCCTTTTTCACTATTTCTGTGCCGCTTCTGCTACGTCCAGTGTTATTTCCCCACAAAAAAAACAAACAAACAAAAATCTTTATTAACATTTCATTTGGTGTGTATTTCCTGATTGTTTTTGTTGCCCTAACACCGCCTGTGGCTGACTCACTCGCTCACACCGCTTCACGCTTAAGACGTCGCTCCGTATGTAGGCAGATAGCGCTCGATCTGGACGCTAGCGAGGTCAGCCGTGACACAGATGGACCGAGCTGATCTTTACGCGCCGGTCTCGGTAAATGTGGACACTCTGCTCAGTAGGGCGCTTGGCTGCTCATGCTTGGACCTCCCTCCCTCTTCCTCCTCCCCATCCCTCCGTCCCCTAACAGAGTGCATTGTCATTGTTGCATCTGCAGGGAGATGAGAGGTCAACACCAAAGGACTTTTCTGTGAGAGCAAGTGGACCAGACTCAGGACTCCCAGGGGAAAAGAGAAAACAGAAAAAGATTAATATAGATGAAGCCGAAGGTAAAAGCCCCTTTTCCTTCTTTCTTTCTGTCTTTCTTTCTTTCTCTCTCTGTCGGTGGATTTCTTAGCTTTGCTTTGCCGCAGGACTAACTGCTTTGGTATCTGGCAGCTCTGAGGGGTTACTTCCCATGTTGAGGGAGACTGCTTTGCTGCATGTTAAACCAGACTAATGCTTCTCTCTGTGGTCCTGTTTGGAATGTTTAATTGAGGGAACCTGTTTGATGTGTTTCACAGAATTCTTTGAGCTGCTGAGCCGCGCACAGAGCGCCCGAGCCAACGACCAGCGCGGACTCCTGAACAAAGATGACCTGGTTCTTCCAGACTTCCTGCGCATCTCCCCCCCCGAGCTGGCCTGCTCTACTCCAGACTCTCTAAAACAAAGCCGGGAAAACGGCATCTCCTCACGGGGCGCTCTATCTTCCAGTCTTCGTTCAGAGAGTCTGGACTCCTCGCTCAGCTCCAGCGCCAACGGACACACTGCGGCCAGGCGCTGCCTCTTACCCCCTCCGCGCCACCCAACTTTCGGCACCCACCTGTCCCCCATCTCCCGACCTCTAGACACCCGGCCCAGCCTCCGCACTGTAGAGGAGGACACCCACAACGACCTAACCCTAGTAGGGGAAGGCGACATCAACAGCCCCAACAGCACCCTGCTGCCACCTTCCCCGTCCCCGAGGCCGTCCTTCGAGAGCAGCGTGCCTGAAGCCAACTTCACCCCGCCGCCTCCTTGCGCCGAGTCTCAAGACTCAGGTGCAGAGGGAAAGTCCAGCTCAGGTATTTCTACAGTGTGACAAACCAGTGCTCTGTGTGTTTGTGAGTCTGTTGTTTGTGCGTGTGTGTGCGCCCTCCCCCGCACTGTGGTCCAAACCTGACCGCAAATGTACATTAAAAAAAAAACACCTCCTCTCCTCTGACTCTAATGCACTTTAAAGACAAATTGACCTTATTCACACGATGACCATTTCCTCCCACGCCATGCTGAGGGTAAGAGGCTTGAATTTCAAAGGTGCTCGCTGTATAGACGGAGAATCGGACAAATCCTCATCATTTCTACGCGTCTCGATTTGATCAAAAGGGAATAAGGAGCGAAAACCTGGAGGGTCAGAATAACATTTTTAATATCACATAAGCAACCATCAGACAACAGCTCCAGACTGAAACAGCTCAAAGCAGACGTTTGACACACGCTGTAATGCTAAGCAGGAAAGCTTGAATGTCAAAGTCACAGTTTGATAGAGTTACACTAAACAAAACAAAATGTCTTAATTAACATTTGAGTAGCATCAATAAAATGCTTTATTATTATCAGGGCTACAGATCATTCGTTAGCCGTAACATTAGTTTTGTAGATGTCTTAAGCTAACATTTGCTGAAGTCTTTAATAGCTGAGGTTACAAATGATATTGTTTTCACTTAGCCTCTGATGTCATCCAAGGATGGACAGCTTCAATTCTCTTATAATAAAAGATCATTGTTTAAATGTGTGATAAATAGCTGCTGTCTAATGAGCTGATTTGAGCGTGTTTTAGTGTTGGCTCCAAAATGTCTCAAAGTTTAATAATAAAACAATAGAAACTTGTGTTCCTGGTTAAATGTTTCAGCAGATAAGATCTGCTGTAATGCTGCACTTGCATTAACGTTTAATAGTTATGCTGCACCAAAGGAAAGGCTTCATTTACAGGCTAAATGAAGTTCTCCATCTCTACAGTTTGCGTCCTTGAACACACCGGTCAAAACATTTTTCGCAGCCTTCGAGCGTCCTCCGTGTCCGCGCCGCGCCGCGTCAGGAGAAATGTCTGCCGTGTGAATCTGGTGAATTTGGTTGGACTCTTTCTCCGTTTGCCGATCATTTAGACTGGTTTGTTTTTATCAAACGTGGCAAGCATGTATGTGATTTATCTTAATTACACTCGGATCAACGTGTAAATAGTGATGTGTATATTTTGTTCAGTGAGCTGTGTTTACTTCGATGTCACTTCCCACAACACACATTGCTGGGTTTTCTTCCGAATGACTGGATCGTAATCACTCCGGTTAAATATAATGTTTATTTAGAGGTTTGGGGTGCGAGAGATATAAGTGATGGCAGTTTGTATGAACATTAAGCATATTTGCATACAGATGATGAGTGAATGCTGAACTGGGGAGTGAAAGTGATGAGATTAGCATTTCTGGGGTTATTATGTACAATTAGAAAAAAAAAAAAAAAAAAACTCTTCACAGCAAACCAGACCCCTGAAATAGTTTTTCGTCGTTGGACCTTCAAATGCCGAACGCACGAAACGAAGCGAATGCTGTGTTCCTCTCCATCATACCTCCTCTAGTTAAGAGCAATTCAACAATGTCAATGTCAAAAAGCTCTCCTTTTTTTTTTTTTTTCTTTTCTTACGCAACTCTCTGAGTCACTAAATGGTGTCAGCTGCCTCGGTGGCAATTTGAGCAATCGTGAAAATAATTAGTCACGGGGAGGACAAGTGCTCCTCGGCGCTGGTGACATTGTTGAATCGCCCGTCATTCTTTATCAGGGTCATTCTCTCTCTTTCAAGATGCCTGTTGTAGATAACCACTGCCAATAAACTCTGTACCTGTGATTGAGTAGATCTAATAAATGTTAGAATTTGAAATCACTCTTGTCTGTCTTTTTACACGTTTGTGAGCTCCGTTTTCTCCCACCTCCTCCTCCTCCTCCTCCTCCTCCTCTGCATGCCTTCCTCGCCCTTCATTAGCTCCGTCTCATTTTGTCTCATGGCTTCTTCCTCTCATCCGCTCCCACTCGTTTTCTGTGCGTGTCGCTTGTTTGCAGTGTGTAGCTGTGTGTGCTTGTCTCCGCTCCAACTGTTGTCGCTGTGCGGTCTTGTTACGCATTTGCTTGCTCTCGCTGCTGTTCGGTTTATTTGATTGGGGTGAGGGGGGGGGTCACTGCTGTGTTGTGTGTAGCTTGGCCGTTTCATCGTGTTTTGTCTTATTTAAAACTTTTTTTAAAGCTCGGGGCTGGAGCGTCTCCCGCTGATTGGTTTCATTGTCCGTTTCTAGAAGGTGAAATGATTTGTAATGGTTGTGGTGGTGGTTTTCTTTCAGTTGAAAGCCAAACGCTTTCCGTGTGCAGACATCCAATTAGAGACCCATTTTCACTCTTGGCTGGAAAAAGAGCACTCAGGAAACCTTCTATGAAACGCCACAAAGAGAGAAGATAATCACGGTGACGCTCTTCTACTTCAAAGTGCCTTTTGCTGAAGGAGCACACCTTCTATATAAACAGCCAGCCTTTAAACGTAAGGTGATATGTACACAAGATGATCAGGAGGAATCCAAGCCTTTCAGCTCCTCTGCACATTTTTTTTTTTTTCTCTTTCTGGTTGCTAAGTGCATCTTCCCACCATCGGGCACCATGGTAACCTTATCCACGAGTTGACTGAGCTACAGATAGAAACTGTCACTATAGGTTTTCATCCACCTTCCTTCCTCGTTCACTGTTTTTCTCCCAAACCCTGAAATAGAAACGTAGCTAGGATGGATTTATTCTCAACACTAACGCTGATTCAAATGCAGCCGTTAACGCTCCGCTGTCCCACTTTAAAGATGAACACACATGATGAAGATTAGATTCTGGAAAGTCTCGCTCACAGACTTTAATGATATGTTTCAAAAGGGAGCCAACGAGCAAGTCAGAGCCCATCATCAGGTCCAAACAAGTGAGCGACAGTTCAGCAGCAATTATCCTCTTTCACTGTCAATCAGCGTGACTGCAGACGTCCCACTCTGCTCCCTGTATCCCTGTTAAACTGACGCCCTCTGCTGTTTCTGGGGAATAGATATCACTGCAAGACGCAGCACGGACACAGAGCCTTAAATCATGAAGTGTGGAAAAAGGAGGAGAATCAATAATAAATGCATTTAGGGGTACAGTTGATATCTGCTTGTACCAAACATAATGTTTTTATTGATGGTTTCATATATCCTGCGCTGCAAACAAATACTCCTGAACACCGGCAGCTCTAAAGCAAGGCATCAATACTGAGTGAAAGTGTAGTTTGCAGTAATCTGCTAGTTGTTGTCTTACATTTGAGTGAAAAGCGTTTTTTAAATCCAACCTCTTCTGAAAATAGACACTGCTTCATTTGATGCCACAACCACTTCTTTTTCTTTTTTTTTGCAAACAACTTTTTATTGTTTATAAATGTAAACAACTACAGCATTCAGACAACAATACCGGCATATATTGTAGTATCACAACCACTTCATATTGGCTGTGGTCACTTCAGAAGCAGGACTTTGTGGGCTGACTCAGTAGGGATTAGGACATCCACTAGGGGGCGACGTTACACAGTGTAATTCCTTTCATATGACTGATTTGTGTTGAACTTTACATTTCAGCAAAAAAAAAACCAACCTGTGCCTTTTCGGTGAAATAAATGTTTAGAAATGTAATAAAAGTTATGTCGTTTTCTAAAGTGCTCCTTTCCCTTCCCAGTCAGAAGTCAGCTTCTCAGGTTTTAATTCAAGGAAAAGTTTGGGCCCGTACGAAGAAGATCAAAGGATTCCTCTGAGTAAATTGGACATCTTCCCGATGGCGAGGTTATCTCTCAAAAGTGCTCTGTAATGACTCCCTTTCAGCAGAACACCAGAGGGGACATATGGCTCTGCTCGCCTTCAGGCTCATTTTCACTCTCTTCCTCCTCGTCATGTCCCTTGTGTCAGCTCTCCAAGCTGGCAGCCGCTGACCCTTGGCCAGCCTTATCATCCATGTGGCCGTCGAGACACAGACCTTTGGCAGTCAGCCTCAGCCGAGGATTGGAGCTGGGTCTTTTCCACGCTGGCTGATCTGTGTCAGCTCCCGGCTGCTGCCATGCTGAGTGGCAGGAGTGGCTGCAGGAGGCATGGTCTTGTTAAACGTCTGTGTCGAAACAACTCCTCACACTTCTCCAAGGAATCGGCAGCTTTACCATTTTCAAACCTCAATTAGGATAGGAGGAGTTATTTCCATGTGTTTACATGCTTTCAAATAAAAAAGAAGAAAAAAAGCTCTCCTTCAAAATAAGAGTCTGCAAAATCAGGCACATTTGACGTATGTCTTCATTGTTTAATTGAGGTACAAAAACTGGCAGCCCGTGTTACAGTAGGACTCTCCTCTTAATATCTATAACATCTTGAATTGCTCCGCTGACAAATTGGCAACTAACCACATTGTCATGGTTTTTTGTTCTGCCTGTTCACTGGGAAACAGTCCTGAGGGTGCCAGTCAGATTCTAAGCAGCTACAAGTGGCTGTGGCGCACTGTATCTGCGTTCAGCTGACACAGAAAACGTCCACCTGAATGTGAAGCCTCAAGATGTCGATTTCATCTGTGTGTTGATGGGTGGATTTTTTGACAGGTGATGCACCTGAGGAAGTCGCCTTTTATTCTGGGAGTTTTGAAAGTTTGGGGAAGACGAGAAGTGTAATGTAGAATTTAAAACCAGGGAACGTCACTTCCCTTACACACATGAATTTGTCCTGCCTCATTCACAGTGCAGCTGGAGCCCATGTGAGAGTGTGTGGGAGAGAAGGAGTGCCGTGTGTCATCGTCACTGGTGATAGTGTCTCTGCCTGCCCTGCGTCCGTAGCTCACTCGTGGTTAACTGCTCATGCACAATAATTGTTATATATGTAGTCGCTGGTCAGGATGTGAAGAGAATTTCAACAATATAACGATAATGGATCCAAAATAGATTCACTACTTTGTTGTGTGTAGTTTTTTTCAAGGATTTTTCAAGGA
Organism: Symphodus melops; assembly: GCF_947650265.1. Taxonomy (NCBI): domain Eukaryota; kingdom Metazoa; phylum Chordata; class Actinopteri; order Labriformes; family Labridae; genus Symphodus; species Symphodus melops. Next base: position 9,882,575 of record NC_136710.1, read on the forward strand.
CTGTTTTTAACCCTTACATAAAAATGGATAACTTTATTCCTCTAAATATCAAAAGTGAATGATGTATTATACATTCAAATATATATATTTTTTCAATGTATTTTAAAGCCTGAAGAGTTAAAGCTACAGTTTCCCCCCAACAGTTAGAGACTTGTGACTTGACCCGAAGGAGCTACTCTGGACCCTGAATGAGGTCTTGATCCCCAGGTTGGGAAGCATTTAGAGGATGAATGAATACAACCATTTTAAATGCAACAAATCACAGCTCACGGATACGCCTCTTTCAGCAGCTCCGCATGTCAGCATTAACGCATCACATCCTGGGAAAATCCCTGTGACCAAGTACAGTTGGAGTTGTCCTGTATTGGATATTGTGAGTGTCTGTGAAAGGTCAGCTGTGGGGAGCTCACAGGCTGTGTTTACATCCGAACTGCGCTGCGGTGAATCACAGTCAGCGGAGTCAGGAGAGTGTGTGTGTTGAAGTGCTGTTTGAGTCATTTGGGCCTCTGTGTTTAGAGTCCGCGGGGCCGCCGGGTTCACATTAAAAGCGGAGAGTGTATCGGTCATCACAACGCCAAGAACCCAGAAAGTCAGCTTTTAACCCCCCCATAACAAAGTGGAAGTCAGATGACGGGGACACTCTTCAAAAGTTTTCTTTTTTTACATGATGTAATGCAGCTTCAAGTGTGTAAAAACGTGTCCTCTTTTCTATCCTCTCCTCTTTCCCGTCTTAATCTGGTTGACATCTTCATATGCATGTTGACAACAGCTGTGCACTTTACACAACAGTGTGATTATGCAAACAAATGAAGCTGATGGGGGGGGGGGGGTTAAATGCATAATCTCTCCCACACAACGGGTGACAAACGTTGCACTTAGAAAGAGATCTCATGCCGAGCATCTGACTCTCAGTTTATAAAATGTGGAGTCATTGCCCAGTCGCCTGCAAGTCACAGAAATTAGAGTTATAAAGTAAAAAATCAACAGCAGGTTGTATTTTAACGCCGACAAATCTACTAGTTCCACAATTCAACAGAAGCTACATTGTTGCCATGCAACCTAAACATTCTGTTCTACTGCACTCTTGCTACTCTGTTTGTGTCCATGGTTACCACAGAGCAGCCTCGCTGTAGTTTGAACCTTCACTAGTGTGTTGAAGAAATTAATTGAATCATATAATCAGCGAAATTAGTCTGTTATGTGATTCTGAGGGTTGAGATGATTAATACAGAAAAGCTCTGTCAGCCGTAAATGTTAATTAGAGGCACTCAGAACTCTTGGTTTAGGAGGGGCGATACAGTCCCGGTGATGGGCCTCTCGTCCAATCAGATTGCTGCTGCAGTCGGATCTAACTGTGGTGTAAAATGACTTAAGACGTTTATCATTGCAGACACCTTAAAGTGTCTGGTATAAAGAGTGAATTGTTTTTTATAAAGCAACCTTCCTCTTTGACTTGACATGCTGTAATGATTATAGATAGATAGATAGATACTTTATTGATCCCGAGGGAAATTCAAGGGCTACTTAGTCAGGCATTTTACCTCGCACAAATGGTAGGTTCAATTACTAAGAAAATACTTCTTATTTTAAAAAAGCTAACATGAGGCGACAAACCACTAGAACATTTAACTGGCACAGCAGCTTGAGTACTTCACGGTGTCCAGTCATTTGTTGCTCCTTGTGAAGCATAATTAAGACCTCAGGCTCTTGTTTGAAATAAAAAAAAACCTAAGTGTTCTTTTAGCTACTCGCACAATGTTAAAAAAAACTAACTGGTCAAGATGATGAAGCAAAACCGCAACTACAGCTAAGTTCATATTGAGGTTAAATATTATGCCAAATATTTGAAATAATTATTTTAATCTTCAGCAGTGTGAACAGAATACTTTTATTATGTTACTTTAAAAGGAGTAATGTCAGTGTTGGGATTTCTTCTGGTGCCCCCTAGTGGCACAAAAAAAATAAAATAACTGCAAATATAAGTGGTTGCACATTAACCTCATAACTCAACATTGTCATACCCATACTTAATCTCTCATGTTTCTCTTTAATTCTGACACAGAGGGAGAACCGGACCCCAGCTCCAACAGTAAATCCCCAGTCAAAAGAAGTGACGCTGCGAAGACGGTTCAGGACGGGATGGATGTGGAGGAGGTTCATCTGGAGGAGGGAACACAGGAGGACTCTGAGCTCAGTCTGAGCTTCCAGGGCTACGTAGCTGAGCTGCGGCAGTGCCAGAGCAAGATGAGGAACGCTCAGGTGCCACAAAACGGCCGAAACCCACCAGAGGGCACAGACTGTCAGACAGACCTTTTCAAGGCCACTGTCGTCTAAAGGGAACCCCCCACTGCTGCACTTTTAAAGCCCTCAGGCACTGACTTTAGAGAGGGAATAAGTCAAACAATGGGCTGCATGTACAAAGCAGTCTATTTACACTCCAAAAAAGATTGATATCATGGTGATAGATATTGTATATTTGTTATGAATTATGGTGTCTTGATGTAGATTTTTAGTATTGGTTGTAATTTTGGGACAGTGATGTATTTTGTTATGGTATAGTTAAATTAAGAGGTACGAAACAATGCCATTAAAAGCCACGTTAGACCCAGGACAAGCATAGAAGAAGCATGAAATGGATTTTTTTTTCCCCCACCATGTTCTCACAAGGTGAAGTGTATAAGGTTCATAAGCAGGTTTTAATTCACGTTTTTGATTTCAGTTAATAAAGTATGATACCATCTTATCAAGAAAACTAAAAGGTCAGTTGCATTAGCAAAGGGAATAGACCATTAATTATCCTTTTAATTACAATGAAGAGACACTTGTAATTTTTCAAAATAACTCTAATTTTCTTTGCTCCAGTAATTTGTCATCTTAATGAGTGCTTGTTTTCCAGGAAGATCATGATGAAGCTGAAAGCTGTTGAAAACAACTGAGTGATATATTGTTTGATTTCACGAACAGCTGTTATAAACAACTTTAAATGTAAAAACTCTTTGTCAAGTTTGACTGATCTTATTTCTCTGCAGGTCTTTTTAAATGAAGGCTGTAATATTTTGTTAAAACCTTTACAAAAAAAAAGGTATACCTGAAATTTAAATTTCTTACAAAACTACTTGCCCCAATAGAAAGTGGAACCTGCTTTTGTTTAACTAAATGCTTGATGGGACTATTTTTTTGTTAGGATCAAATGGGAGTCAACTTTAATTTTTCTTGGATATTTACCTATTTTCTGGTTTACATCTTTATCATGTGTTTTTCTGATCATGCATTAATAAGGTCCTCTGTTGCCTGTACTTCTTGCTTCTGTGGTTTTGAGGTTGTCAACATGTCGAATGATTAAAAAAAGCTTTGATGGCTGCTTCCAACAAAAGGATACTGTGTCTTTTGTCCATAAGTGATTAATTGAGCTATTCCTAACAGCAGGGCAATCCCTAAGCAAGCTTAACCTCTAGTCTTCGGTGTAAAAATATTTAAAATACTCCTTTGTTTTGGTTTATAACCCTGTCTTACGTCAGACATTCACAACACTGAGATCTCCTTGTCACAGTTGGCTATAGCTACCTGTGTTTGCTAACTTGAGTCAATAATTAAACGGAATAGATGTCTTAGTTGAACAATTTCTTGTTTGGAGTCACCTTCCTTTTCACTCTGGGATTTGACCATGTTGTGAATGTGCTGTTTAGTCGTGCTACCTCTTCTTTGTATTTAGTTCAGCATCTGGAGAGAGGTTATTAGGCCTACAGCTGGTGAAAATTAGAGGTTAGATTATGGGACTTGGCCGTTTATCATGACAGAGCTTGTCACTGCTGGAATGTTGACAACACATAGGGCCTATAAATAGTATAGGGCTCTTCACTTTCATGTTTTCTCTATCTCAAAAGTCCTGTCATTATTAAAATCTTCATTACAACAGTGTTTAATTTGAGATCCTTGATGCCTACAGATTTGACTTTCTCTTATCTTAAAAACTTGAAACTCCACCTGTGAATGTTTTGGTGTCTAGACTGCTTCCATCCACTGTTTCTCTGGCAGTTTCTATGGCACAGCGCGCAACAAATCTTTCACAAAGAAAAATACTCCAGCTTCATCTACATATATGCAGAATTGCAAAACAAACCTGTTGCCACTGAGGGTAGAAATAAAGCAGAGATTGACTATTTGACGTTTTTGGTTTTGAAAAAGTAGACCTCAGTAACCATATGTCAACTAGTTCAAGTTGCTCTATTATAATAGCACATGTCTGTATTCAAGGGTTTAGTAGTGAAGTTACACCCACCTGTTACATCATTGCTTTGTTTGCAGTTCATGGGCCAGGTATGGCTGTTATCACCATATATATATATATATATATATATATATATATATATATATATATATATATATAGTTATCACAAGGGAATTTCTGAGGGTTTGCCAGCTTACCAAGTAAAAAAAAGCTAATTGATGCATCAGTCTAATTTCTAAAACAGAGGTACACCTACACTTTCAAAAGAAAAAATACTTACATAAAGCTTAGTCAGCAATATTGAATGGACTTTTTTTTAAAACCTAAAATTCCAGTTTTAAAGTAAAAACCTAATCAGCTGGAACTAAACAGTTAATTAACAAATGAGACCAATTTCATAACTATTGATAAACTTAATTATATGGCAAAAAGCTCTAATGTTACTTTTTTAAATTTCTTTAAAAAAATAATCACCTGGTTCAATTAGCCTAACAGCCACAATAGCTAATTTTAGCCTACTTGTATGATGCCACGTTTGTTTAAATGTTTGGCTATATTTGTCAAATTATTTATAGTTATAGTCATTATAGTTATTAGTTATAATAATTTATTATTTGACGTATAAAAGAGCGTTATTTTGTTTTTGTTTTCTGGAAAACCGATACATGGAGCTACATCTCAGTTTGGCTATCCTTCATTGTCTAACTGTCTTCATTTACACATTTAAATGTGTCCAAATAAATCAAATGTAAAACAGTCACGCCTCCTTATTAGATAGAGAGGACATGTTAGTCGACAAAGACAAGAAATAACATCCAGTAACGTGTTCACGTTTTGGATCCCCGGGGCAGGACAAGGAGGGATGTCCCGGCCTGAACCGCTCCTGCTCCAGTCTCCTCTGGACAGTTTGTCCCCTGTCCTCTTGGTTTACTGACGATGACAAATCGCGGGGCGTCTGTTGTGAAGGTGTAGAGGAAACACCAGCCGGGACATGGGATGCCTCAAAGATAGACAAGCGTAATGACGCAACGGGTTTACTCAACACAGCTTGAAATTCTGAGGAACAGGATAATACATGCAGGTTTTCCCACGTTTCCTATGACCAAAAGCAGGCTGAGGACTCGGGAGCTGACAGACATAACGTGACAGGCGCACAGACTTTCCTCCGAGTTGTGGATTCAAGCTCCTGCGGAAGCCAAAGACCAACAAACTCTCATGATGGCATACATTTTACTTCTTTTTCTGCCTTGTGTTTTCACTGCACAGACGGTAAGTTTGAACTGCCCTTCTCCCCTCTGCTTCTTATTTCTGACTCTTTTTGCGTGCGTAAAAACGTCTCTTTCTTGATTTCAGCGCATGTTTGTCCCTGGGTATGAAACTGTCATCTCTGAAGAGCCACAGGGGGAAATCCTGAAAGGTAAGCTTTACTTCTAACCTGTGTTTAGTGTTGAGGAAAAATGAGAGTGGGAGGAGGGGGCGCACGTTGAACTGGCAGAGTCTGTGATGTATTTTCAGCTGCACAAAGTTGCTGGTGCAACATTAATCTAAAACATGGGAAAGTCTCTGCTAGGCCTAGGCTACTTAATGTAGACTATAACAGCATGACTTAGCTTTTGATGAGAGGATAAGGGATTTACTGTCCTCTGACCAGAGCCATGGACAAAGTCAAAGTAGCCAAGGGTGAAACTACAAAAAAATACAAATGTAGACAAGGGGCGAACCTCAGGAACCCCGCCAACTCCTTCATGAAAAATCATGACCTCAATTTCAGATATTTTTCATCCAATCAGCTTTGTTCAATGAAAGTTTGGGCAGTTTGGTCATCAGTCGATACAAAGGTGACAGAACAAGAACACAAAACAAACCTTGAAGAAGCTATTTGACACCATATCTTTTCCAGGCACACATTAAAGGTGACCCAATGAAAATAGCTCCGCGACTCCCTTTAGGGTCCCGACCCAGCCGCTTGAGACACACTGTTTGAGACACCTTCTGATGATCTTTTGGTTTTACCTCTGGATAAAATCATTAACAGATTTGTATTCTTGCTTTGTTTGCAGTTCTTACTACAATGGGCAAAGAATGTAAATTCCCATTTCGTCAGGGTGGAAGGATTCATCATCACTGTATCACCATCCTATCCCCAAGACCATGGTGAGTCCTCATTAGCCAAACCCTGTCTCGATGGACTGTTGTGGTTACACAAACAGACTCCAGCGTGTGTGTAATCATGCAGAGCTGAGTCGAGGTGTTGGCCTCGTCATTTTTGGATTTGTTCCGACAATAACTCACAGACTGATTTACACACCTACTGTATAGGTGTTACGTCAGGAGCAGATACGCTGGTATTTTTCCTTTATACAATGCAGCCATAATAGCTGTGATTTGCTTGAGGGACATTAATGCAGTGTTCAATTGCAATTGCATATAATTACAGCCCGCATTGATGAGAGGGATTTTTTTCGCAACAGTGTCTACAGGAAACATAATGACATCTTTAATGAGGTAATGATCTAGTTATTTTGAAAAGAGCTGATTATTGTACAACTGCAGGTGGGCTTTGTCAGGACGTGCGTTTCCTTGATAAGACTGTCATAAAAGAGTGTTCCAACCAAAAGTTTTTTAAAGGTGTCATAAGATAAAAAAAAAAAAAAAACACCTTGTTTCTTCACAGGGTTTAAATTCGGGCTAAATAAACAGCTTCAAACCATTATGCCGCACTTTTCATTGCTTCATATTGTGACACAGCAACTTAATCTGATTTTTATTAGGAGAAAAACAAAATTGCCGAAGGGCTTCGAATGCTCAACCCCTTGGAATCAAGGGGGGGTTGGATGCCAGCAAGTTGGTGCAACATCAGCGCAATTGCATATGGCCCAATGTCTCTGGGTAACGTTTCTGCAATGTGACCCAGCATGTTCAGTCAGATTGGGACTGTTTCATCTCGTAGAGATTCAGTACACGATCCAGAGGCATGATGGTTTTGCTTTGATTCATTTCATGGTTGATTGACAGTTGGTGAGCATTGGTTGGTGTCTGTTTCCTTTTTTCCCCTCATAAACAAACGTTAATTCCATGAAGTATGTGAGTCTAAGTGACTTCCTGGTTACCGTGTCACAAGCCTGTATCTCCTCCTCTAGGTGCTCCCTCACGCATAATTTTGATCGTGACCGGCAGTGGGGCTTCTGTGCGACGCAAACCACTCAGCCAGACGGTCAGTTGAGTAAACGCATTACATTACAGTGTCATCGTACTCACTGTATTCTACCTGAAAGGATCCGCTCACTGAGCTGTTGTCCATGTGTTACAGTTATCGTCCACACATCACGCCGGGTCTCACTCTCAGACCCATGTCAGGTGAAGCCGTGTCAGAATGGCGGTGTCTGCACGTTGATTCCTCACGGACGATCGTTTGAGTGCTCCTGTCCTGAGAGCTTCACGGGCAGACTCTGTGAGCACAGTAAGTAGAAGAATGATTCTGTGTACATGTGTGCTGTATAACACCACATTTCTGTGCTTCATCCAACCTCTCACTAGTGTTTAAACACGTTTCAAAGAGTGAATAATCGCATATACAGGGTTATTACATCAGCAATCGAGCCTTTTTATTTATTTCACAACACTGTCAATCACCTGCTATCCTCAGAGGGACACAGACACCAGCAAATGATTCACTGTAAACATACAGAGGCCAAACACTGATCAAGAAATCTCATCCTGCTTTCTTTAAAGAGTGTTTAACTCGATGAGAGCACACACTGTAAATATTAAAGGACGAAGCCTGAGTGACGTCCCCTGTTAGGACAGGAGGCTGAGCAGCAGCAGCAGCCGCCATGCTGTAAAATGCTGACTCAGCCTAACTTTCAGTCAACCTAACGACAGCTGAGAGCCGGAGTTGAGGCGGGGTTTAAGCCAATTAATCAACCGTTACATCGCATCCACCTGTCAATCATGTCAGTTACACGCCTCACTATGGATAACACTTATCCCCCCCCCCCGTACAGTGTGCGCCCATGATGACAACAACTAATCAGACCTATTTAGTTTTTTGTACCACGCTGTAAGCATGTCTATGTCTACTTTGAAAACTGGATTTTTCAGCTGTGACTTCTAGCGTTCCTGGAGCCAGGCTCAAGCAGACACTCGACGAAATGTATATCAATGATGTCTTCTTATCTTATGTTTAAGTTTAACGTGATAACTTGGACTTCCCTTAACAAAGTTTCCTCTCTAGCTATAGTCGTGGAGATAATGGGGGTGGGGGGGGGGACAGTTTCACTCCACATTCAAACTCGTATCAGTAAGTCACTTCTAACATGGCCCAATCAAAACACACAGAAACACAAACACATTTCCACTTTGGACGTTCAGCACACTGACCCCTCTCTTCACCCTGCTCCATGAGCCCTTTAAACTCCTCTCACATTTCAACATATTGCCTTTTATTTCTGTTCTCTCGTCTTTTTTTTCTTTCCCAGAGAAGTGCTTTGAAACAGTACACCTGCGCTATTATGACACCGGAGAGTCTTGGGGAAGGATTCACCTCCGTAACGTGGAACAGTGCACATGTGTGGCAGGGGAAATCAAGTGTGAAAGAGTGCGCTACACACGTAAGATGTGCTTTGTTCTTCTGCTTTAACTGTGTCTTCTGTTCAGTTTGAACAACCTTTCTTAATATGCACTCAGACAGAGTGGCTTCATAAAAACTTCTCGAGGGGTTTTTGAGTCCTCAAACTTTTCTCATTCATATCAATCCTCAAATGACCAGGGCTCCTCCCAGCCTAAAGAAATGCTTTTATTCTTTGATCACAGCTCCATGGTTACAGGGGTAACCTCTCCATGGAGGTAAAGGCCGATTGTATGACTCACTGTGACTCAGGAGCAGTGTTTCAGGACACACCCCATGGGTCCGTAAGGTGCTTTTATCTCAGTGGGGGGGCTGTTCGTGTGCATTCAACAGATTCCCTGGCAGAAAGGAGAGAATTGCAGTGGGCTGGTTTCGTGCTCCTTGAACCGAAACTGTTTTTTTTTTCTCTATCATGATGGTAGGGGCTTGTCTTACAGTAGCCATGGGAGAAAAATCCTTTCCTTTAGCTATGTCTGCCTAAATATCCTTTGAAATTCTACTCTCCTTTTTTTTTTTCTCCATTTGGCGCCGAGATCACTTTTATCTTTTGGCTCATTCCAAAAGAAATTGTTCTATTCAGTGCATCAACATTATCTGACATATTTCACAGATGTTGCAATTGAATTGACAAAAAGTCAGACACACAGTGTGTTCATCATAGCACAGGACCAGTTTAGACCACACATTTTAACTGGTAAAGAAATGAAAGGCGCACTACACGCTGGAGATATAACGCAGAATGAATACCATATCAAAGAAGTAACTTTATCAATTCTGATTTAAGTACAAGACAAACAAAGGAGCAAAATCTCATCAAATCGGGGGGATATATTTTATTAATGTTAATGTACATTTTTAAAATACACATAGCCGACTATTGCACATCAACTTTTTGCTCAAAGTCACTTTTCACTCATCTTCTGCATCAGCGCTTTTTTGTGCCGTTGTTACAGCATTCTGACTTTCCGAACTGAAATCACGCAAACACACTGAACTCGGAAGAACGACTTTTCAACTCGGACACTTGGACCACCCGAGCAGCACATGACAGCAGCATCACACTTTCACCTATTTTAGAGTCACCAATTAACCGACGAGCGCGTGTGTTTGGACCAGAGAGAACGTGCAAACTCTAACCAGATTCTAACCAGGCACCACCTCACTGAGGCTACAGCGCTAACCAGCGCAGACACAGAATACTATAGAGAACAGACGTAATAGACAAACACAACAAGCAGACAAACTCCTGAAGGAAGTTTCTGCCACTCTTTCTGTCTTGCTTCGAGATGCTCACTTTGCCTGCCTGCTGTTTGCTGCTGGGCAGGTAGTGCACAGTCAGGTTTCTTGAACTTCTCCTGCCTGCTGTTCAAATGAGCAGTCAGGTGTAACAACAAACCAAAAGTGAATTCTTCTTATTAAGGTCATAATGAAAAGCTTAGCTTTAAAATCAACAAAAAAGAGGATGCTGGAGGAGACTTTTAATAAATAGTGATAATAACAATGTGTCAGACGACAATATGTGAGGGTTGGTCGCAGTGAAGATCTTTACAAAGTTACGTTTTCTCCTCAGCGGCTACATTAATGTTCCCTTCACTCTCATAGCTTTTTATGGGTTTATTTTGAGCTGCAGCTGCTGTTTTCAGCTTAAAATTAAAAAACACCTGTAAACATATTTCCATCACGCAACATTATAGACAGACAAAATAAGCAACCAGCTGGTGATTGGAGCAAAACTTTCCCTTTCTAGATTTTAGAGACCGAAACAGAGCAAAGAGAAAGTAGATCAGACTCAAGTGAACTCCGGGTTATTGTATGTATGATCAAAATATGTGACATGCTTTCTCGGTGTGTGTCCAGTGTGTCGTTCCAACCCTTGTCAGAATGACGGAACGTGCCGGATGATCACCTCCACGGGCAAAGAAGTGTGTAACTGCAGACGTGCGTACAGCGGGCCGCACTGCAGCTTTGGTGAGTGAGAGCAGGATTAGAAAGAGCTGGTGGTAGTTTTTATGTTGCAGCCTTGTGTACACATACATGTTCACACTGTGCATGCATGTTCACACACGTGTGAGTGTGATAATAGTTGAATTAGTGTCGGCAGGTGAAGACATGCTGCTAAACTTGCACTAAGTCATGCTTCTGTTGTTGTAAAAGCGCACAAGGAGTTTTTTCCCCGAGACTTGTTCTGACTGATTCCAGAGTGAGCGAAAGAAAATCTGCTCATCTAAATGTTGTCTGATTTCATTTGCATTGTTTACATCCCTGCAGAATCCAGACATGATTAAGATGTCTGCGTGTTTTTCTGTGCGTATCGCCATGTGTGCATGTGTGTGTGTGTGTGCAGAACCGGAGACAGAATGCTATAACAGCAGGGGGAAAGATTACCGAGGGGTGGTGGGCACCACAGAGTCCGGCGCCCACTGTCTGCCCTGGAACTCAGACCTGCTGTATGACGAGCTCCATGTGGGCACCATGAGCTCATCCCCCCTAAAGGGCCTCGGGGACCATGCCTACTGCAGGTGTGTGTGTGTGTGTGCTAAGAAACTCGCTCATTAGCCGTCAGCTAGCAAGATGTCTTGTAGCATCATGAAAAATTAAGCAAACTTTAGTTTTACTATGAGTTCGAAACATTAGCACCTATTTTATCAAGCAGTTTAAATAGCAAGGTGTCCTTCTATTACAAAGTTCATTTGTTTCCACTTCAAAGCTGCAACATTTCTTTCTTTCCCCTGGACTCGCAAAGCTGTCTGCAGACAGTCTCCAGAAAACCAGCATGTGCAGTAAAGACACATAGAGAGAAAAACCAGGTCTTATCCTCGTCTACAATCTGTCATCGGCTTCATACTGCTTTCCTCAGTCTTTTATGGTTGTTGTTGCTATGACTACCCTGTAGTCATATGGTACACCCAGACCAAATGGTATATGCTGAAAAATAATCACAAGACCAAACAGAAGGACTTTTTTTTTTTTTTTTTAAGCACAAACACAGTCAGGCTGTCTTAACTGTGACTTCACTGGGGTTTTTTTAATTGCCAGAAAAAGTAGCACTTTGCAGCTTTATGCCAAAGTATCAGGGGGAAAAAAAAGACTCACATTACATGACCTCCTGGTATCCCATTAGCTCATGTAAAATGCTGAGCTATGTGCTGCTGTGTTTATAGTGGTGGTGGCTCACCGGGACACGCTCTGTCCTTTGGGGTTTTTTCTGTGTGCAGAAACCCAGATGGGGACAAGAAGCCGTGGTGCTACACCTTAAATGACGGCGCCATCTCCTGGGAGTACTGTGACGTCCCCTCCTGTGTCATGCCTGTGTGTGAGTAGAGAGGATGTTTTGCTTTCACGTGTGACAAAAAAAAAACATACTTGCAGTGAGTTTGTTATGTGCTGTTATTTATAAATTCTTGTCACTCGACTTTTATTAACGTCATTCTTTCTCTTAATTTTTGCCCTTGGTTATTATTGGTTTTCATTTTCATGAGAGCCTTTCTCCTAATGAGCTTTTTTTCAAGAGGGGCCGTTGAGCTCCTCACAACAACGTGTGAAATGTTACATCTATTTCTCGAGGCAACTCTCTGCCTCACTCAATATCTCCAGCCTCCCGGCCTTGATTATATATCACAGTCTGCGACGCTTGTCGTCCGAGGAACATTCAAAAACATCCAAACACCTCATTAAAAAAGCCTCTGCTTTTAATTAGAAATCCAGGGTTTGTGATAGAAACTGAAAGAGCGGAGAATGCAGCTAATCTCAGCTGAGTCACGCCGCACTGGAGAGTCGAAGTCAGCCAAGTCAAATGTTTCTGTGGCAGAGATTTTTTTTTTAAATTCTCCTTCTAAACGTGGGCTCGATGAGATAAGGGGAAAGAAGGTTCTGACTCATCCTGAGTCAACATGTCATGTCAGGTGGAGCCAAATGTTAATGTGTTGAGTGGGATTTGGAACGGTTGGGTGTCTGTCATGATGCCAGGGGTATGCACCACATCCACAAGCTTTTCCCTTCTGCTGTGCACTTATCCACATAATTATTAGCGTGAGGTTGCTCTGTGTCACTGTGAACATACAGATCAGCTTTTCCTCTTTTTGCAGGGGGGGATCATCCAGCTGCAAAATTGAAACTGTTTAGAAGAGGTATTTAGGAAGTGTGTTGGTTTATGTTGTAGCTGTTGTAGTGGTTTAGTTGTTTTTAGCTGTGTAGTCTAGTTTGAGAATTCTATCCATGGGTATAGCTATGAGTTTGAAATGACGTTGCACTTTGTTTTCTCTTGCAGCTTCTTCTAGAAGGCTCACCCTGCCCAGCAGGAGAAAACCAAACCCCCCCAGAGCAAACAAAAAGCCTGTGTGTGGAAAAAAGCACAAGAAGAGGTTATCCATAGCCCGGGGGAGGATAATGGGCGGACACTCCTCCCTGCCAGGTAGTCACCCCTGGATGGCAGCCATTTACATCGGGCAGTTAGACTTCTGCGCGGGGACGCTGGTGTCGTCCTGCTGGGTCGTCTCTGCGGCTCACTGCTTCTTCCGCAAGTATGTCATGGAAGTGTTTTTTGTGGCAAGTGTAGTTTTTTGTTTTTTTTTTATAATAAAGGGTGAGTCATCGTCATGTTTGTGTCCTTGAGATCCATTTGAGAGAGGCACTCATTTTTGAGTCAACACATTGCCCGTCACTGAATATTCAAAGTTCATCGAGGCTCCATGTTTTCTCTTAACTGTTTTCTGACTGTTGCTGCCAAACAAGGGGTCACACACCTCCGGAGGCATGTCATCTAAAGACCCCCTCAGCGTCACAGCTTTACGAACACGCTAGATTTAGACAAGCGTGCAGCTCGAGGAAAACCTAAAAAGGTCCCATGCACGCGGGGCTGTTTACATTTTCCCCTTCTGATGTCAACAAACTGACCTCTTGTCATTGTTCAAGTTCAATTATCCACTGACTTCAAAGCATCGCGGTTGATGTCACTAATGGGAGTAAACTAGTTTAACAGCCACTTTGTCTTCGTAAAAGTGCATTTTATAAAGGGTTCATTGTATCATATCTGCGAGGCTTTCTTCTAAACACACGCACAAAGCCAAGACGGTTTTAGTAGCAGCTGGGATTGGATTCAGCTAATTAAAAAGTCCACAATGTTCATCACAGCCTACAGCACTGAAGTGATGAACATAATGAAGAACATACTGAAAAATCTGCTATTATTAGAGTCTTTAAATTGGTTTTAAAATGGGAATCACAAAGGTAGAGGATTATCACACAAACACATAAAGAAGATTTGAATACATTTTTTGTCTGCACTGAATTTGAAAAGGATTCAACCCCTAGACGTTTCAACCCCTAGTTTTTCTTTCTTTTTTTCTGTCACTTGGCTTTCGACTAAAATGTTTTACATTTATGAGTTTTTCCTTAATGTGCAGCGTGCTCTTCCTTCAGCCCTCTCAGGTCGCAGATTCGTGTGGTTCTCGGCCAGCAGCGTTATAATGTCACCGGCCTCTACACCAAGACGTTTGGAGTGGAGGATTACATCTTTCCAAAACAGTTCTCCGTGTTCAATCCAACACTACATGACATTGGTAATCATTAGCGCACGCACACGCACACGCACACGCACACGCACACGCACACGCACACACACACACACACACACACACACACGTAAAACCCAGTGACTCACATAAACTAGAAGATGTGCTGTCCCCCTATCAGAAACTCACTTAAGACCCCGTTCTGTGTGCATAGCTGTGCGTCACCAAGCAGCTGTATCCCTCTGCTCCCCCACTCAAACACACACATTCTCATATACTTACACACTCACACACACACATACACACACAGGCAGTTGGGTGTGGCAGTGTCATTGACTAACGGAGCCTCAGAGTCTGCCACTTGTTTCATCACTTTAACTCTGTTTTCCTCTTTGACACTGACTGCGCTTGTGTTGCCAGTTCTGATCAAGCTGAAAAAGCAGGACGGGCGGTGTGTGAGGAAGACCCCGTTCATCCGACCCATCTGTCTCCCAGACCAAAGCATGACGTTCCCTGATGACTACTGCTGCACTATAAGCGGCTGGGGACACATGCATGAGAGTGAGTGATGAGGAAATCATGAAAACAGCTGTTGGAATTTGTATTCTGTAACAGGTCACACAGCTTATGTGGTATACAAAGTACAACATCTTTCTTCATGGTCCTGCTGTAAATTTTGAGAATCGTCATGAAAAAAAGAAAAAAAAAAAAGTTTATTAGCAGGTTAATGCGAGTTGTTTTTTCTTTCTCTTATGTCAATTCAGCAACATTACTGTTTGCAAAGCTCGTCGAGAGCTGTGACTTTAGATGTTTGAATAACAACAAATTATTGATGTTGGCAAAGAACACGCAGCTTCATATTTGGATGTTTTGAAAGAAAAAGGTTTCCCTTTCTTCTGATTAAAATGAGTGTGTCTGTGCTGTGCTTGACAGAGGCGGAGGGTTACTCCAGTCTGCAGGAGGTTGGAGTCCGGCTGATCTCTCATGAGTCTTGTAGGAAGCCAGATGTTTACGGCAACCACGTCACTGCTGACATGATTTGTGCTGGGCTAAACAACTGTGCAGACGCATGCCAGGTAGGAGAGCCTTTTACTAGGACGGACAATCCTTACTGATAAGTCTAACCTTGTGTACAATCTGACCAGGAGGGCAGATTGAACCAGCGCTCTATTACAAGTTGGGGGTCTTTTTTTGTAAGATATTTGAGTTCAGGTTTGGCTTTCACTAAGTTTCTGTAAATCTATTAAGAGAGAAGTAGTTAGTTTTCCATCCTTATTCTCAGAAATGAGTAGAATTGTATTTAGAACCGACTCAGTGTTAGCTCTGTCTTAATTTCTGCGTAGAAACAAGTGAGTTTGTAAGTTGTTTCCATGTTTGGTTGAACTGCAGGATTGTGAGGTTTAACTTCACTAGTGGAGTGTAACGTCCAAACGAGACAAAATATGGTCTCCGAAATGATGTTTCACGTGACCATTCTGTGAAAAGTGAAGTGTTGGTCGCCCTGCTGCCTCTCAGCTGAAAACAACTTCAGTGAACTAACGTTAGTCCACAAACATGTTTGAAGCATGAAAACAGCAACAACATGCAGTCAGTGCAAAGTAACAACAGTGACACTTATGTTTAATCAACTTAAACAGAGGATCATTTGACGAGAACAATTCTGTTGGCCTCCTCCTCCAATGATCTCTGCTCATGGAAAATGAAAGCGGTATTACAAATGAAAGTCATCACGTATTTATATGGGATATCATTTATCACGGAACACCCTCTGCTCCTCCTGACCTTCCAGGTGGTGCAACACCTTAAATGTTACTGCAGAAACTCCAAATCTAGAACTTCCTTTCAAACTAAGCTGGTGAGCAGGCCACATGAGCCTACACAGCTGCTGATATCTTCCCTCTAGCCAATGCTACAACCAAGACTAAAGACATCAGTGTAATGGAGTGTCATTTAAGACTGTAAGAACCATTAGCAAGCAATGGTCTGAAATCTGCAGAGGTGTCCTTAGCCTGCTGTGTAAACATGACTGGAGCTCTATCCTTTCAAATTAAATTGTTGTATGATTTATTTCCCCCATGGCTAGAGTTCAATTTGTAGTGTTATATTTGGTTTCAAGTGTGTGACTCTGCTGTTTGTGTTGGTCCACTTTGATCTGTGCGTGTGTGTTATTGTGAGCAGACTGTATGTGTTTCCCCAGGGCGACTCAGGGGGCCCTCTGGCTTGTGCGAGGAATGATGTCAACTTCCTGTATGGGATCATCAGCTGGGGTGAGGGCTGCGGCCGCTCTGGAAAACCCGGTGTTTACACCAAAGTATTGAATTATATCGACTGGATCAATTCAGTGATCAGACGCAAACCAAAGGCCTCATGATTGGACTTTACCTGGACATTAGCTTTAATATATTAGATTTTGTATATTGTACTGTATTCTGTTTTTATGTGTCTTTTTCTACTGTGAAACATGTTTTGACTGAATAAACCTTCACTGACTTGATAAATCTTTGAGTGGCTTTTTGACATGGGAACTATATTCACCAAAACAATCCCTAGTAGACATTTTTTTTTGTTGAGACCTTTAAATGGTGTGACGCACTTCATCGACTTTAGGAGTCTGAACTGTTGATATTAGTAGTAAGCTATTTTTTTCCACTTTTAAGATTAAATTGTCTCTTTTTTCAAAGAAAAGACCTTGAAGTTGTATCCGCACATTCATATGCAGATAGTTAAAAAATCCCTGAGCATGAGGAAAAGTTAAACAGGTATCTTAATAACCTGAGGTTATTCTTTCACTGCTTAAAAAACAGAATTCCACCTCGAAGCTTATCTGCTGTTTCCACTTAATTTGAATTCAAAGAAACCTACATATGTCAAAATAATTGTAATCAATTAAAATTGCAGTTTATACCAATGATGATTAAACTTTTACAACACCAGCATGCATTTCAGGTACATGTATTTGGACACTTCCACCTTTATGTATTTATTGTTTTTTTGGAAACATTATCAACACTTTTTTAAGTTGCATGTATCTATGCCTTGTCTGTATTTGGAGAGTTGGTGTTTGTTCAGGTGCTGTTTTATGTTCAGCACCATTTATTGTGTTGAAATGAGGTATCTGAGGTATGGGATTCGTGTCTTCCCCTTGTTTTCCCTGCAGCAGCGCAGCAGGTGGTGTAAACAGGCCCAGGTGGCTGCAGCATGGTCGGTTGGCTGGTGCCACACACACACACACACACACACACACACACACACACTCACAGTGGTCATGCCATTTTCCATGTGCCTTGCTGGGGGCGATTTTAGCGCCCCACGAGCAGAGAGAGAGCAGCTATTTTGAAAGTGACCCCTCATTCAGGCAGCGACTGTGCAGCTGTCAGGAACCATGACTGAAGATGACGGATTCTGTTGTCGTGGAGGGATATGCCAGACTCAGAGATGGAAAAAAGGTGTTATGCTTCTCTAAATTTGCTGACGGATATGAAGCAGATGTAGCCTATACTTCGGCACACTTTCGTCTGTGCTTAAAAAGTTTGTCTCTGCCTTTGTTTGTCTTCCACAGTGGAAAACTAGGTGGCTCGTTCTTCGCAAGCCGTCGCCTGTAGCAGGTAAACAGCACCAGCTTTCTGTGTTTTGACTTTGGGGTGATTATCTCTGCGACTGATATGCGGAGCTTTGCTCCGGTGCGTAAACAAATAAATGCGCATGTTGGTTGCGTCATAGTCGAGGAAGCTCGCGTTGCTGAAAAAGTCAGGTGTGCGCATGGACGTTCATGACTTCTTGGCTTGTGTTTGTGTACTTGGGCCTCGAACATGGCCTCTAAAAAGGGTCAAAAAAGTTTTTAAAAAACTTCGTAATAAGTTGTGTAACGGTGTCAAAGCCTGTTGTTTTGTTACGCCCAGTCATTTGAAATATTCTGCCTTGATTTTTGGTGTTGCTTGAAGTACAGCCTACTGAATTGTTTTTTATTTTATTTTAATCTTAAAATACTGGGTGGAAAGTTGATATGTTTTTCTTCCCTCATTTCTTCTGCTCTGTTAGGGCTTGAATTTCTCAGGCGTTTCTTTTTTTTTACTGTTCTGGAATACTGCATTCGTGAACATAGTTTCACATGCTAAAAATCTTATTGATTGACCCTTACTGATCCCCATCCTTCCAGTGTATGTGTGAAAGACTGATGGTGTAAGCCCTGCTGTATTTTTAGATGTACCCTCAATATGCTCTTTGTAAATGTGACAGAAAGACAAGTCCTCTTGCCTGACATTGACTAAACTCTTGAATTCAACAGTGACCTCTGATCTTTTTGCATCATAAATAATCTCTTGTTTGATTATTCGAGATGAAATAACTATATTGCATTCGGTTTCAATGCATAAATGGTGGCTTTCTTAAAACGCTCCACAGGTTGCACTGAGGATAAATGCTGCTCATCTTCAGATCTTTGATGTCCGTGTTATGACAGCTGTCTGTGCTCATGCCTCAGTTATTTAGGTTAAGAGGTGTGTGTGTGTGTGTGTGTGTGTGTGTGTGTCTGTGTGTGTGTGTGTGTGTGAAGGAGAGGGATGCGAACACACACACACAGCGACAGGCTTGTTTGGTCAGTTGACACTGATTGTTTGAAGGCTCCAAAAGACCTGAGGACAATACAGCAGCTACTGTGTTTCAGAATACATCTTCTTAGTGAATAACTGTCTCTCTGTTTGTTCTTCCAGACTGCCTTGTGCTGCTGGTTTTTAAAGACAAGTCTGAAAAAGCTCAGGGCAACAAGGAGAGGGCCAGTGTCACCTTGGAGGAGATCTGTGGTCTGGAATTGGGACAGTGCTATGAAGGTGTGGCTTTTACTCTGGCCATTCTCTGTCTGAACCAGGCCGCGCTGCTGGGTTTTGACAGCAGAGAGGCGCTGCAGGCGTGGGACGTTCGTCTGCGATACAGCCTTGGAGAAGGTGAGATTGAAAACAATCCTTTGGCGCTTGGAAAGGGGAACTGAAAACTGGTACTTTTTGGTACTGGTACATGATTGGCCAGCCCAGTACTGACAGAGACCTTAAGCTCTCATGGGTAATTATGAGAACAGCACCTCTTATTTAATTCTGTTTTAGAGTCTGATTTGGATGAACAAGCTGCGGCTCACTTTCCCTGTACAGTTTAGAAGCACGCGCCTCCTTTTAAAATCAACGTCAATAAGCGAGCGTCAGATGGATATGTGCGTGTCAACGTCGCCCTTCAGTGTGTGTCGAGGCACAGCTGAGCGGAGACTTAAGTGTTTGATAAATATGACCCAAATAACTGAAGGAAAGAAAACAAGAAATGCATTTTACTGTACAGAGAGGCTCATCATTACCACCATCTGCTTCATGAAACACCACTGAAACAACATGACGCCTGCACAGAAAGCATTTTAAACTTTTCCCCAAATGCTATACAGGCAAATATGTGCCTAATGATACAAAATCACTGGATTATATTTCTCCTGATAAGCATGATTGTGATGATTTTCTGCTTCTAGTTATTACGGGGGATCAACTGAAGCCTCTTCGTTCCTACGAGACAGCTGTCACTCAGTTTGTCGCCGCTAACCGAGATGTTGTTCGTTCATTTCAGTGAATTACTTTACCTGAGTGTTGTTGGCTACAGCTTTACATCAAGCCGCAGGATTAAACATGTTTTAAAGGTCAATGTTCAAGTTCACTGTTTCATACATTGTTGCGACGCCTCATGTCGACACTGCCAACACGTTAGCTTGTGGTGTGTGCGGCTGTCCGTTAGCGTTTGTGCTGCTGTGCGCACGGCATGAAACGGCTCATGTGCAAGTCTGAGCTAGTCACAAAACTGGCTTGACTTGCAACCAATTCCAGTCACCTACTGATCGATCGGTGCGCTTTTACTCCTGATCTCAATATCAATCACAATAATCGTGATGGTGTTTGTCAGAAGCGAGTGGCCGTACTTCAGAAAGTGGAAAAACTCAGTTTTAGTTGCAAGTAGGCGTCTCATAAACAGACAGAAGTTCTAACTAGAATACAAATATGAAAAGTGAATCGATATAAATCTTTGTCATGTTCATTATTGACCACACTGTGAATGATGACGCTTAAAATCTTCTATGTTGACAGATCGCTGACGTGTCTAATGAAGAATATTCAACTGAAAGTTGGCTGCAGCAGCAGAACTTTGTCCCCCTGGGGTCTTATTTTTCATTAAGTAAAAGTCCATAAGCTCTGGACAAATGACCTTCCTGTCCTGCCAGAGGAACATTTCCAGGGAGCTGACTTATCAAAGCCCTGCAGGTTCAGCAGCTGAGTTTAGAATTCAGTCCTGTGTTTCACCTGCGGGAGAACAGGATGAGAGCTTTGCTGCAGCAGTTTGGTTAAAGCAGCAGTTTTTAAACTGATGATTTATTGAAGAAACGGAACAATGAGGTCCGGCTGGGAAAGCCACTGAGGTTACAAGAACATCATTTAGAAATACTTCAAAGATTGTCAAAAATAAGAAGAACATAACATATAAAAGATTCATAAACTGAAACTTTAACATCCCACAATGAGGGAGCCATGTACCTGCAAGCAATCTTTTTTTCTTTTTTTAATTTACATAAGAATTTTTATAAAGTTTCAGTGAAGGGGATGAATGTTTTTCTCAACTGCTGTGGGCCTTTTAGACTTCTCTGATTTAAAAACAAAAAACAAGTTGTCATCCATATTTGAAACATCAAAAGTGATAAAACAGTTTTAATGAAGAAGAAACGGCGTAGAACCAGAGGGCTTATAAAAGAGGAGGGACACTTCGATGGGTTTTATTCCATTTCATTGTCGGATCATTTGATGTCTCCACATGTAAAATATCAGATCTAAAAAGTTGTATCTTATCCCCTAAAAACTCCATATAAGGTGCTCAACCTGTGATGTTGTTCTGCTTCATCTTCCTTAACACAAACCAGTCAGTGTGAAATGTAGAGTTCTCATTATACAAGGCAAATTTCTCTTTTATAACAAACCAGTTGTTCTTGGTAAATCGACGTTTTTACCATAACAAATGGGTATGCACATGTAAAGGATCGGAGGGTTCTGGTTGATCCACAAACAAACTTTACAAAAAGAACTGGAGCTGAAACACTTATCTGTCCTAATGTGATACCAAAGTCAAAACCATCCTGACGATAGGAAGCAACCTAAACCATTACGCGTGAACCTGGAAATTCAATTCATTGGCTCAGTCCAGATCAGGAATGTTTGCCTAGTTAGTGATTAAAAAAAAAAAACACGCAACACTCACTAAGAAGCAAGTTCTATTTAGAGCGTGTTGAATATGAGCACATAAAAAACCCCCCAAAAAAACAAGCGGCACAGAGATGAATCCAACAAAGCTGCTGTGTTCATGTAAAAGCTGGCCAAGATGTTAACATTTGTACAGCAGGCGCTCTCAATAATGTACAGGTAACCTCACGAACACTTCAAAAGGTCAGGAGTCTGAATAAGTCCAACACTTGCTCGATAAATGAAATCCACATTTTTCATTTTGCTTGCATCTCAGTGCTCGACACATTTAAGGCATCAAAGTCTTTCATGTGAATTTATAGCCAGGCGTGACGAGAGTGTTTGATTGACATGTATACAGCGTGGCTCTGCAGTTATGTAAGCGTCGAACTTAAAGGAGCTATAAATAGCACAGTACTGTACAACTGCAGGCCAGAGTCCAGAACTCACTAACGACAGTGTGATGAGACGTGATAGTGAGGATAAGGACATGGTGCTAAAGACAAATTGCATCGCAGTTGTTCCTTCCAATCTGGCATGTGCTTTGTAGAGAGCCCCTTAAAAATGTGTGTGTGTGGTCCAGTGCTTAATGGCACTGAGTGGTGTGTGTCCAAGCCGACTGAAATGTCACCTGCCAGCCCGGGCTGAGGGCCACAGGGCCCCGCAGAGCCTTTTGTTTGTGACAGTGTATGAATCTTTCTTAACCTGAGTGATGACTTGTTGCAGCTCGCAGACATTTCCTCATGATCCCCTCCGTCAATCGCACCTGGTGAACTTGGTGCAGGTCGTTTAAGCGCTGCGGGGGGGGGGGGGGGGGGGGGGAGTTCAACAAACTCCCAGGCAGAAACCCAAATTTAGTGTGCATGCTTGGTTTAATTTCCCCAGTTTTCCACTTTGTTGTCTTACAAGCAACAACAAAAGGACTCCGCTCACCCAGACGTTGACAGGTTTTGATTGATTGCATTGGGCATCAGATCTAAGCCTGTTTTTCTCGCTGGTTTCATTCTCTCGTGTGCAGCTGTTTCTCCTTTTATTGGTGATTGAAATGGAAAACGGAGCTGAAGTCATAGATGTGTGTGTGTGTGTGTGTGTGTGTGTGAGCAACTCTGTTTTCTAGCCAGTAAAGGCGAATTGCAGATTTTTTCTGCTCGTCTTCACGCTGATAGATTCTGACTTTAACCTATGGCTGTTTGTTTATCCCCAGGCTGCTCACATGTAGATTGTGCAGCCCCTACAATGAACCTTATATCTCCACATTCAATTCAACCGGCTCCAATGATGCATTCACATATTTCCCTACTATAGAAATACACTCCAATAGAAGGTTTGAGCCATAACTGAAGAGACTATTTGTCAGACAAGTGCATAAAATCACAAAGGACCATCTCAAATTTGTATTCTTCTCAGTCACACTGCTGAACAAGGAGCTAAACCTGCCCCCTTCTTTAACCTCAACTATGTATAGGACTCTAGTCTTTAGCATCTAGCCTGTCCTAACAGTATTGGTTGGTGCAATGGGAGCAAGTGTCAGCGATAAAATCCACTTGATTTACTTTTTTATTATCGGAGTGTCCTGACTGCTCACAAGGGACGCAGTGCGACGTGGCACGCAGTTTGAACCCTAACACCTCGTTTCTTTTTTCCTCTCTCTCTCTCTCTCTGCTCGCTGCAAGCACTCGTCAAGCTGGACCGAATAGATCGAGGCGGGCAGGAAGTCAGACAATTCAACGCGCAGAGCGTCCAGTCGGTTTCAAAATAAAATCCAATCTACAGACTCATGATTGTATTTTCTCCCACTTTATCGACGTTAAGTCAAAACCGGCGGACGACAAACGACGACTGAATCTCAGATAGGCAAAGCAGCCTGTTGTCTTCCTGTTTCTCTCTTCAGTCCCGCGGGATCTTGTGGTTCTCCTGTGATGTGTGTGCTGCGTCTCATGGCTCCGCTTACGCTCCAGAAACAGACCCAGCGTGAGTGTGTGCCGTGAGTGTGTGCCGTCCCACAGTGCGCGAGGACGACATGGAAATTGTCAGTTAGTTGTTTCTTTAGCAGACAGCAGTTTCAGATAGGCCCATCTCCAACGATGCAGGTCCCTCTATAGATACGATCATGTTATATTTTGAAAGGAAAGAATTATTCATAGGTTTATGTTTGAGGAGTTGGCCAGTTTTGTTTTTATACTTTTTTTTCTCTTCTTCTTCATATTTAGTTCACAGATTCAGTGTTGGAGTGCTACCAGGGACCAAGTTGGAGAGTGGACCTGCAACTCTTCATTTGTGCAACAACCTGCTGACTCTGGCCCGGGATGTCCCTCCTGTCATCATTGGACACTGGAACCTTCCAGACCTACGCAGATATGGACCTGTACCCAACGGGTTTGTGTTTGAGGGAGGAACAAGATGTGGTTACTGTAAGTGAAACTTCTCCTCTGTTGTTGTTTAGTGCAGGAACATTGGCCCTGTAGCTATTATTATGCTTCTAAAACTGGGGTTTGGCAGATGGGCCCTAAAAGTGAGAAAATTAGTTATTAGTCTGAAACGGAACACTGCGTGTTTGGGAATGATGCGGGTGGACGGAAGGGTCCATAAAAAAGGTCTATTAAGAGATATGATAGCACAAACAGTGAGGCTTTGTTTGAACGGAGGGATTTGAATTAAAACATCAAAAGCAAAATGGACACAGAAAAATGAATCAAAGCTGAAGTTACATGAAAGAACAGAAAGTACTTAAGATCTTGTGTAACGTGCGGATATCAAACCAAATGTGTAAAGCACAAACATCAAACACTCATCTTATGACAAGAGAGTCTCTGGAGTAAAATTGGGCGGCATCATTAGAGATTAATAGCTCATAAAATTGCCATGAGGGCTGTGTTCTGCTTATGTCTCTTTCAAAGAGACTAAATAAACACCGGCTGTGATTCCAGATGATTCATTTGTTGCTTTAATGCAGCAGTCTGTGGAAGAGAGGATCCTTCTCACAGCACAATGGCTGCTGAACAGATTAGAAAAGGGCAAAGTGGAGACGTCTCCACGCCTTTATTCACACTTTGTCTCCTTTGGTTTGCTGTTTGTGGATTAGTTTTGTTAACGATCGAAGGGAGCGCAGGGTTGTAAATCAGGTTTCAGAGCAGGGTTACTCGGACCCTTTCACCCCGAGGTGGGTCCAGGCGTAGATCTGCGGCTGCACAGGTGAAGCTTAGCAACACGTCGACTTTCTGGAATTTTCTTTGTTTTAAAAAAAAAAATTTTTTAAACCGTCAGTTTCCTGTCCATCACAGCAGAACCACATGCCCTGTAGATAGAGAACCCAGGTTGGGATTTTTAGACGATGGCTTACTCCCAACTTTGTTGTGACAGTTTAGAAAAGTCATGAAGTGTATCAACATGGACAGACCCCATGCACTTAGCCAAGTGGTTGTTAAATATAGGATTTGGTATTTCAAAGAGCACCCATCTCCATTGTGAAATAGCTTTGATTGACTTTACACTCCTGTCTTACTTAACTTATTGTCTTCTGTTGTCTAACGATCGTTTTTAAACACTTGTTTCTAGTTGCAGTCAAATATCCGTTCATGATGGCAGCACAGCTGCTTGAGGTATTTTTGGTAGTTTTTCTGACGACTCATCTCTGGTGAATCAGGACATTTTGGGGGGATAATTAATCGTCCTCACATTGACTGACTGATATCAGACCCTTGTTTTTTGAGCAATAGGCTTATCAGAGGAATGTCCCCTAACGTTATTGTAACAACTTTACCAACTTTACAACCAAAGAAAAACTTGGTCGACTGAAATAAGATCTGTCCAGATGTTAGCCTATCTTTACACCAACGTAATAAGTGACAGTGTAATCAGTGAACCCTGTCTTAAAGTTAACATAAGAAGCTTTTTGCAGCACCTCGGTGTAAAAACTTGCAACCTCATGAGTAACGGCTCCAGATCGTCTGCACAGATGTGGATGAAGCGTGGAGTCATTGACAGCCCCAGGCTGACTCAAGCCCTGATTACGTTCATAAACAGATTGAACACTTTATTTTAAACGTCTAGAGGTGGAATGTTTTGCTGATCGCTGGAAAGTCTGGCTATAACAGGATCTCTGATAAATACTGCAGTGCAGTTACCACCTGCTCTCAGCAGATGTTTTCTGCTCCACTGTTTCCACTTCACTGTGTGTAGCTGTAAGTGACGCTTTGTGAATTTTGCAATGGACACTGTAAGGAGACGGTTTCCCCCTTAATGACTGCCTAGAGGCTACAACTAGCACCAGTGTACAGAGATGCTGTTAGCTCTCTCTCTGTGTGTGTGTGTGTGTGTGTGTGTGTGTGTGTGTGTGTGTGTGTGTGTGTGTGTGTGTGTGTGTGTGTGTGTGTGTGTGTGTGTGTGTGTGTGTGTGTGTGGGCGTGGGCGTGGGCAGAGTTCTTCTACTTATAATAATATATAATGATGCTTACTGATAATCATTTTAAATGATAATATATTACTTCTCTCTGTCTCTTGCTCTCTCTTCTATGGATTAAGAGCTGTGAATATACCTGGGCATCTATCGCTGCATTCCAGTTTATATCAGAAGTGGGAAATCAACTGGAACGCCCCCTGAAGTCAGATTTCCACTTCAGAAACTCTGAGAAAATTTAGTAGAGTTGAAATCCAGCATGGCTGCTACGTGTATCAACCTTAATGCTAAAGCGATAACTGTTGTGTTTATTTGCCGCTTATTTTCTTTTGTTTTGTTTTTAAATTAATCACACGGAGGTAACAGCTGAACTGTCTGAGCGATAAGATTTTGATTGGTCTAGAGCTTATTGACCAATCGACCGAAGGATGTCGGCTAAAACTTCCCTCCTTGGTTTGAAATGACTCAATACACGACACACGCTATTTGTTGAAAGGATCTGAATGCCTTTTGCATATGAAGTTAAACAGTCACATGTGGGTGTGATATTTATATGAAATGTGTTTGGATGTCATCATAGGCTTGGCCCTGGGTGGTATGAGTGCAATGAATCTAATTATGTTTAATAAAGCTGATAGACTTGGCTATTATTGGGGATGTTATTTACCCACATGAGTAATGAGCAACATATGATGTAAAAGGCTGCAAACGTATTTTTCCTCTTTGCTCTTGTGCTGCTTTGCTCTGGCTTGGTAGATTGTATTTTAGAAAAAAAAACAAAAAAAATAACAACAAAAAAAATCCGCCGCTTCATGACATCAAGACACCCGCTGCAGGAGTCGATTCAGTTTGTGCACGAAAAATTCAGCATCATGCATCACCGCAGGGAAGATGTTTTTGAGAAACACGAGTCCTACCTGAGCTCTGTCATAACCCTCGGAGCGGTGTGTGTCCCTGTGATGTAAACCCATCTCGAGCCGATCCCTCCAGGTTTGTGGAGGCAGAGACGGCTCAAATCATGTGTGATTTATTTACCGTCATTAACCTTTTGACGTTCAGATCCCACATGAGTTGAAAATCATCGAAAAGAAAAAGGAAATGTGTGTGTAAACATGAAGGTGCATCCAAATGTGTGTTGAAGGGCGTGCATTCCTGTGACATGTAATCTCTCAGCACAGGGAGTGTAACTCTGCCAGACCTCTCTCTTCTGGTTAAAGCAGACACACACACACACACACACACACACACACACACACACACACACACACACACACACACACACACACACACACACACACACACACACACAGTCTGCTGCTCTGCGTGACATTTTGTCCCTGTGCTCGTTCATCGTTTTATCTTACAGGGATCTCGTAATTTAATCTGAACTGAACGCTAAGGTGTTTATAATGAGTGTCCTTTGAGGTTCACTGTATGTTAAAATACGACACACACACTGTGACTCGGTCGGTAGAGTCCTTCACTCAGACCCTGCGGACGTCATGTCTAATGTGTCTCTGGGAAGGACATTTCACCCCAAGTTGCTCCTGCTGCTTCATCAGCGGTGTATGAATGGATCAGTTACTTCTGATGGACACTTTACAAAGCAGCCTCTAACATCAGTTTGTGCATGTCGAGTTGTGACCTGCGGTGTAAACGCGCTTTGAGTCGTCAGAAGACTAGAAAAGCGTTAAACAGGCTCAAGTTAATTTACCATTTGATTATATATCTGATAAACTAAGGACAGAAAATAAATAAACAAGGGATAAACAGTGAACTTCTACTTTGCTTTAGCTGAACATTTCACTGCTTCAGCTGGGAAGACCGTCATGAGTCACTGAACAACAAAGTAAAAACAGACACACGTAGCCGGAGAAGGAAATAGAAGGAAAGGCATCTTTACTGCGAACGTCCCTGATGGATATTAAATAACAGACGTGATGAACGATTCTTAACTAAAACAATTTAGGCAGGAGAACACAGCACTTCAGGCTACTTTCAGAGATTAAGCAGATCAAACATATTTAAGAAATCCTCGCATATGAATGGAAAGTGAAAACATGAATGAATTAAATGAAAACAGTTCTTTCAGTAATTGCAGCCATAATTAAAATCAGGCTTTTTTGATTTCTTGACAATCAGACCAATTTATCAAGCAGCAGCTGAAAGATGATTATTAACAATAGATCAAATGACGTGATGATAAATAGATAGATAGATAGATAAATACTTTATTGATCCCGAGGGAAATTCAGGAAATCAGTGATGTGATGTGATGAGAAGGGCCTTCCTCTCAGCTTCAGGGAGATTTTTTTTTTTTTTGTGTCAGTCTTTTAGTTCATTGTTTGGTATTTTTTTGGAAAAACAAAAAAAATAAATGCATTTGAAATTCTCTCACAGTAATTTATTGTTTTGTTTTTGCATCCCCCAAGATCACCGTTTGGATTCGGTGGAAAAAGTTCTCAAACTCAAAGCTGAGAGAAACACGCGACCTCTTCGGATGTTAAAGAGCAAAAGTAGTGTCATAATAAATCAGGGTTGTAGATCTTGTTGTGCTGCTTTGAATATAGTCACAATCACTTCAACAGAATAAAAAAAAGAGCTATTCAGACTTTTCAAGCTGTGATATTTAAGCCTCGGTGACATTTAGCCTTCAGTCTGAATGTCATGGAGGTGTAACGGGGGGGGGGGACCTTCTACTGTCTTTGAAGGGAGTAACAAGGAAGGGAGCGCAGTGCTGTGTGCGTGCCTGTCTGACTGTGTGTGTGTGTGTGTGTGTGTGTGGAGCTCCCTCTCTACCAAAACGCATTGTGAATTCACCCATTGTGAGGGGCGCACCAGAGTTACGCCGCCGCAAAATCAATATGGACGTACGAAGACGTGGCGACGGCTGAGTTTGATTACGGTGCTTTTGGGATAAAAGCTAAAAAAAAACAGGGCTGAAGTTTGTTAACAGCAAACGAGCTGAAAGAGCTGTTGTTTACATTTTCTAGAGCAAAATAAGTCAGTACAACTGTAAGTAGTAGAATTTGACCAGAAGCTTTATACTCTTCCTTCCGAGTTTGCCTACCTGGATGACTTTACTGTTGTGAGAAGAAAAAGGTCTCTCGGACCAGCCAGAGGAGATACAAACACATTTACACTTCCCACGTCTTGACTTGTGTTACTTGGTATGGATGCTGTGTTTTCTCTCTCTGGAGAGCAGACGGGTTCACAGGAGCTGTTTTGTTCTTAGACTGAATCTTGTATCAGGTTGTAACTGAACAAAACCCTGGCCCCCTGTTCTTTGTTTGTTTGTTGTGCTCCAGCTTCTGGCGATGCAGCTTGATGTTCAGTCACCTGCTGTCAAACATGAAGACCTGAGCGCCCGTGTGTCCTTAAGAAGTGACGAGATAGAAAGAGAATGTGCCCCCCCCCCCCCCCCCCCCCTCCCGTCCACATAATGCCACGCGAAAGTAGATGAAGAAATACAACTTAAATGAATACAAATGAGCTCCACTTAGCAGGTGATACATTGTGTGACGGCTGGAGCTGAGCTCTGACCCCCGCTCACGGTCAGCGGAGTGCTGGGAATGTGATTGAAGCCTGCTTTGATACGGGTGGTCTCAGGGACAGCGTGACATGATGACCCTTTTTTATTGTTGACGCCTTGTAATGTTCAGCCATTTGTACTGTCAGAGGGAGGTCTGTGGAGCACAACCTTTCACCTTTGCATTCCTGTATCACCTTCGATGACATTTGAAATGAATGTGAAAAGAAGAGGCAGTGAAGAGGAAACAGATTCTTTAATGGCATTTTAATTTTTTTTTAAACGTGTCCGCTGTATTACACTGTATTGAGCATATTTGCTTATATTTACGTGGCGGAAAGATCGTACCGGTCATGTTCAGACAGTCTGTATTAACAATACCACCCCCTCGTACTCCATCTGCTTGAATTTCTGTCGGGATCAAGAAAGTATTTATCTATCTATCTATCCATCGGGTGAATCATTCGGATAACATCGTGCTGCGTCGTCACGTCAGCTCACTCAGACATTCTACAGAAGAACCTATGATGGGGGGGGGGGGGGCCGCAGGAGAAGCTCCAAAATCAGAGTGGAATATTCTGCTGTCACACATGCTGCTTCTCCTCCTGCTGAGTTTTGTGTGTAAGAGACATTCATGTGGCTTTCAAACTTTCAGGTCTGAGTGAATGACAGTGATGACGAAAGTGGCACGCTGACTTTGAATCACTCCCAAAACAAATGTTTTTAAACCCCCACTCTCTGATCTGTTGAAATTAACTTCAAGTGCTGCTGCTGAGTCAAAGCACAGCATCACTCGTTTCAGTTTGTCACCTGTGAGAAGGTCTGAATTTTCTTTGACGCGTTCGATAGAAATCAAACCGTTTGATTTGACAAAGCAAGTTGGAGGCAATCTGTTGGGCTTTCATTCAATTTCAAACAACATTAGGACCACATTATTAATGACTTAATGGTTGATTAAAAGGATCTTATTAGCAGCCCGACAAATGATCAGTCAGATTGGTATTTCAGATGAGCAGCAGATTCCCATTTAACTGGTTCCAGTCTACTTGCTCTGCTAGCGGATGTTTGAGTCCTGTGAAAAACGACGCGACACTAATAAAGTCTGCTTTCCACAGGGGCTGGTGTGTTTCTGCTGGCATCTGCTGAGAGCGAGCAGATCAGCTTTCTGTTCGACTGCGTCGTCCGAGGCATCTCCCCCACCAGAGGCCCTTTTGGACTGCGGCCAGTTTTGCCAGGTCAGTACACGAGGTGTTTAAAGCTGGGTGGCTGAACAGGACTGAAAACCCAACCGTGTGTAAGAGGGGAAAAGATTAGTTTTTCGGATTGTATTTAAAGGGAGAACGTCGGATCTCTCTGTCATCATTACGTGGCTAATTAGCAGCTGAGTTGTTGCCAAGGGAGTATCACTAAACATTAAAGTCAACAGTGGCCATTGAGAGGGGAGCAAACCCTGTCTGACTCCCCTCCTGTGCCTCTAGGGATTTGTCGTAGCTTTTAGGTGTGCTGCTGGAATCCGTCCATTCTTGGCCGAATGAGTCAGAGGACTCCTTCATGTGCTTTGATGTTATAAAATTATGACTGACAGCTGTTTTTTTTTTTAAACGTAATTGGATAATCTTCAGAAGAAATGTATAACTTCAGTTTAATCCTAAACCCTTACTTTAGGTGTACTGTGTCCAATGTAGAGCCTCGTGTCTCTTCGGTCATCAGGGAGAGGATAACGACTGTACTAACTCTGATTATAGCAGCACATTCAGTTGTAGTCTATGTATAGTTGAGGTTGTAGTGTAGTGCCACTGTTGGAGTGTAAGCTGGATGATGGGCCCAGTTCCAAACAGTCATTAGGTTTCTATTACTCCTGTAACAGCAGGGTTGTCTGGCAAGACATCAATTTGTCAAAGACGGTGAGGTGAGTGTGTTTAATGAGCACGCTGCGCTCCGGCATGTTCGCCCTCAGCTCCTCTGTTCTCCTCTTCTGCTGACACATTTATCAAATCATCTGCTAATTTATTTGCCCGACAGAAAGTTGCATTTCCAAATCGCCCGTTTTTTTTTTTATCAGATTGAGAGTTTTAGTGCCCTTTTACACGAGAATGTTTTTGATCTGATTTATTATCAGAAATCGCCGTTTAAGCCCTGAGCAGGTGTTATTTGTTTTTTTTTTCCCCTTGTGAAACGACCCAGCTTGTAATCATTCTGCAGATGACGCGTTCAGCATAAATAATAGACAAAGTTAGTAGCTGGCTTGTGAACAAAGGAGCATTTAGCAGCAAGACAGAACAGACATTTTAACGTGGCTCGAGGTAAATGAGATCAAGAGAAAAATCACCATTCGAATTGAAATGAAAGCTTTTCAACGTTTTCCCTTCTGAGCTCCCCCTGCCTTCGTTGAGCATTGGCATCTATTTGAGACTGAAGTATTTTCGAATAAAACTGTCAGGTTTTTCTGACCCAGGTGGATGAAGGAGTTCGTCTTCTTTCTTTGCGACTTGGAAAGGCTCAACCTGCTGTCCTGTATGTGTGAAACATATTTCTCAGTTTCAATCTTTTCTATGCATTTCCACTCATGGCAGCGTAGATCTGTGTGTGTGACGCAGACCCCACGGCAGGGTTAGCAGCCGTTAGGAAATATTAGACAGCAGTCATGGTGTTGTTTGTTTTTGTAACTGAAGTATCTGTAATCATGTTGGTCTGTTTTAAAACTTGTTAAGAGTGCACTTACACTAGATAAAGTTGTCCTGTACTGCGCTTAAGTACGATTGCCCCCCCCTCTCACTATTCCCCCGCTGGCCTGCGTTCACATTTCTCCAGGTCTAACCGGGCCTGAGCACGGTTACCTCATGTACATAACATCGTAATACAACACGCGCATGGCTTTACGTGATCATGAAGTGTTCTTTGGACTTGAAAAAGTCCTCGCCTGCACATCGGAGAACAACACAGAGAACATGGCAGCTCCCCGTACTGACTTTGAGCAGTTGTAGTTTGATACAGCCAGAACAATCTGGGATTTCTTCATAAAGGAGTTGGGGATTGATTGTACTTCCAACGTTGTGCTCGTGCCTTTGCATGAACTTCACTGATCCAAAGCACACCTGCTCCATCAGTGCCAGGGCCGATGAGCATGGATCGCAGCACTCACACTTGTCGAACAAACTGGATTTTGAGGAAGAAGCGTGCCCAGGTACAGTACGAGTTGCCTGGTGCCAGTGAACCCGAAAAAAATCCTCCCAGAAGCTTTTAAGTGTCCAACCACCAGAAAAGTTGAACTGTTCCTTTATACAAACACCCCTCATCCTAGTAACTCATGGATGTGTTTCCGTCTATTTCTGTTCTTTTAATAACACATTTGGATGCTACATGAAATGTGACTAAAGCTCTGCTGTCCCGCTGTGCACTTTCACACCTTCCTTTTTCCACACTAGCGGTTTTAAAGCGTTTTCTCGCTCAATCTGAAACTTAACAGGAAATGTTGACCGGGCAGCTGTGGGGGCTTGTGGGTATTCTTGTTTTCACACATCTTGCCGCCCGATGGCAGGTTGAGCTCATACTCTTATTATTGTGGTGCCTACTAGAATAAATAGCAGGGAGGATGTCTAAAGGGAGGGAGGGGGGTCAAAGTCAACAGTTCACACAAGCAGAGCAGCCAAAGCCTCCTAATCACTCCGGGCATGTATGTAACCTCATCCACAGGATTCCACTGCTGCCGCTCTCCTTCATTTCATACTCGGTCACCCACCACCACACTCCTCCACCTCCCCTCCTGTACCTCTGCTTCATTTCAGATTCATCTTATTCCTCCCTACTGCCCTTAATGGTGTCCCTCATTTTTACTTGAATGTCACATCACAGTCCTTGTCCAGGTCTGTGTCCTACACAGGACCCTGATGAAACCCATCCACCTTTTATTTTGATTAAGTGCCGTGATGTCCCCAGGCTTCTTTAATCTGTCTGTCACCGTCACATGTTCTCATGTGTCCACCTCCCTCCGCCTTCAACTCTCCTGCTCTCTGTCTCAATCTCAAGGATATCAAATATATATTGTAGCTTCAAGTTTCAAAACATTCAATGGAAAATGTCGCAGAGTAGGCAAAAAGAAATCCGCCTAGTGGACTGCAACATACGAAATTCAGATTGGCTGCTAAAAAAGAAGTGGGGAAGATAGCAGTATAGGAAACGTGAGTTATTGTTGCATGTACTAATGTGTAAAACATGCATAACTAAAGTTGAACATTTATTAACTCCTAAATATGAGCAACTCTAATTCCCTTCATATTATTTAGCAAAATTCAGCTTTTTTGATCCCTTTTACATAAATTAAATACACAGCTCAGAGTTATACAGCCACCATTGGACAAATGAGGATCCTCAAGTGTGTCAATATTAGAGCTGGGAATCTTTGGGTGTCTCAAGATTTAATTCGATTTCAATTCTTTGGGTCACAGTTCGATTCAGATTCGATTTTCGATTCAAAACGATTCTGGATTCACGGATCCATCGACTCATGGTCTGTTTATGAATTAGTACATACTTCAAAATGTGCTCTCATCTGTGAGACCGGCTAAAGTTGTGTTGCTCTATTTTGCTCTACTGAGTTAAAGAGCTAAAAAGAAATTAAGTTATGAAATGATTTTAAATCTTAAAAGAGAAGAATGTCGACTTTTAATTGAATTTCCCCATTGGGGATCAATAAAGTAATATCCTATCCTTTTACATAAACCATTTTTTCCTATACCTCTAGATAGATAGATAGATAGATAGATAGATAGATAGATAGATAGATAGATAGATAGATACTTTATTGATCCCAAAGGAAAGTCAATGTCCTAACTCCAATACCAAGTACTTCCTTTGCTTTGGCTCTGTTTGATCCGTTCCGTCAATGTGTTGGTTGTTCCAAAGACAAGGACACGTGCTTACAAGAGATCAGATAATAAGAACATGAGAGCTGGCAGGTTTAATGTTGAATCTCTTAACAGGAGCAGGTAGTGTCACCTCTAGTGTTTCTTTCCAAACAGCTTTAAGTGTTGACTGTAACTGTACAACACCGTCTGTTATTTGTATTCAATCATGACAGACACTGTGTAATATGTCTGTGTAAGTGTCCTTTGTTGGCACATTTGGTTCACTTTTATTAATGTGTCAAGCACTTGATTCTTTAAACCAGAAGAAATCAGATCTTTGAGTGACATCTGATATAAAGATTCAAGATGACTTTATTTAGTCTCAAAGGAAATTTGCCTTGAACGTACAGGCTGCTGCATAACACGACAGAATAGAAACAAGAGTAAGACATTGCACACAAGTGCTAACAGTGCAATAAAGTGCATAAATACATACATGCATACATACATACATACATGCATACATACATACATACATACATGAATACATGGCATTCCTTTACAGAAACCTCTGCTTACGGCCTTCAGTTTTTACACATCTTAAAGGATGAGTGTGCGAAAATTTACACATAATTAAATACAGCTGAGATGAAAACCCTAAATCCTCTGTGAATGTGTCTTAGTGACTGTCTACAGCAAGTGAGAAGCACAAGTCCTGCTAGCTCTGTTGTTGTTGTAGCCGTGTTTACATCTTGTTTACATAGATGGGACGGCAGGCTCTTCCCCTTGTGGATGAAGCTGTTTTAGTCAAAGACGAGAGGGAAGGAGACTAAAATACTTAATGCTTGTTTATTGTTACATGAGGGTTTTTACATTACAGTCATTTTGTGTAAACTGTACATGCAATGTGAAGTTAAGCTCTAACTTAAGTGTGCTAACATTAGCCTGCTAACGCAGCGATGGTGTTTGTTTTGGTTTCATGCTGGCGCTCAGGGGCGCCATCCACTGGATCAAAAAGCGGCACATTCGTCCTTCAACTATTGTTTACAATTTCCCAGAAAAAGAGAATCGATCCCATGACCTTGGTGGTCTGAGGTACACTAGATAGTTAACCTTCAATCTATTTGAAGTCAAAGTGTTTCTGAGGCCACATAACTCTTCAGAAAAGGTGAAGTAATATGTTTTTGAAATTCCTGGGATGCCTTGAGAAAAAATCTGTTTCTCAGCAGGAAACCCGTCAATATGTTGATCGGGCTCTTTATGTTTGTAGAGCTTTAATATTTTAGTTTGCCACAGAAGAAAGAAGAAAATCAATGTGTAACAGAAAAGTTCAAATATTTGAGTTTACTCCTTTTTAAATGTTTTAGTTGGACATGAATCATTAAGAATCTGATGTTTGTGAGATGAGCATTTTGCAGCTCGCCAGCAGGGCTGTTAGAGAACTTCAAAGAGTCATTTATATAACCACCACACTGTTTACGTGTATGTGAGACAGAGGACACAGAGGGGGGAATTCACTGAAGTCATCCATTAGTTTGTACGACTGATCCATTATTTGTTTGAATCTGAGGACGCTGGAGCGCTGCAGGTTGATTCTCCACATGTACGATGTGATCTTTAGCAATTTGTCGAGTCCTGGTACATTTCACTGAGAACCGTCGGAGGCTCTAATAGAGAAAAACAGAATCGATCCCACGACCTTGGTGCTCTGAGGTACACTAGATCCTTGAAGAGCACGGCCGGTCTTTAGCCAGAGCGCGTACCGACATGAACACGTGGTCGCTCTATTTTTACACCGCCTGCTGCACAAATACTGCAAGGTGTTCCCCTGCGTGGCCCTCACACCGCACAGACAGAATCAAAGGACACGACACTCCTGTCACGGCGAGAAGACAAACGCACACACACTGACATGTTGTGGCTGAGGTTTTTCTTTTAATGAGGCCATAGAAAGACGAGCGACACCCCTGTGGTTTAAAGCATCTTCGGTTCAGCTCCATGTGTTTTCGCAGCGCTGTCACTGCAGCTCTCGTCTTTGTTGCACGTGTGTAGCAAGACGCTAAACTTTCCGGATAGTTTGACAGCTGCAATTTAAGCTTTGGATGCTCTCTCTCTCTCTCTGTTTTTAACAGACCCCAGCTCGACACAGACGAGTTCAGAGGAGAAGCTGAACCACGAGGCCCAGGAGCTGGAGAAGCGACTGAGCATGCTCTCACACAGGAGCAGCACAGGTAAACGATGTTGTGTTTAAAAACTGTGGAACTTCACTCAAAGTTACTCATGTGACAGATCTTCCACCACACACCACCAAAGCATTCATAATCTCTATAACATCGGGGGGAAAGAGGTCTGACAATACACAGATTTATGCTCTTTGATGAAAGCATTTTTTTCCCCCAGAGAGGTCGAGGAAACGAGTGAGAAGACATAACAACACGTGAATCAATAAAACTCATACTTTTATAGAAGGCCACTGGAAGAGCAGTACATCTGTCTGACTAATGAAAACTTGTTAATGTCCTGTGTTAAAGGTCTCACATTATGTACATTTTATAAAAGGGGTCCACCCCGCAATAAAACAAAAGAAATGAGATAAATTATTGATCCAGAGGGAAGGTGAGAGCATCCAAGAGCCGCTTAGAGAACACACGTGAAATGAAACTTTGTTTACCAATGCAGGAAACAGAATAGAAAACCACAGTGTACACTTTCAAACACACCTGTACACATCAGAGTTGACCTTGTGTTATGTAGCTGCACAGCAGCGTTGATGTTGCGATGGACAGTTGTGTGTGAAAACAGGTCGTGCAACTTTAAAATGACTCTGTGCGTACTTCAAGGTGAAATGTTGCACGGATAGTATCTGTCAAGATGAACATTTAAGTGTGCAACTGGAGAGGTTGTGTCTTTAAGACAGCTGTGCTGTGTGCTTCCCCCTGCTATAACAGTGAGGTGTTGTACAATCGTATAACCATGGGGAAGACAAAGTGGAGCAGGACTGTGACAGCTGCTCACTGAACACACTCTGCCTGGTGAAGGTGCTGCAGAGGGTTTGGGGGGAGTTGTCCAGAGTCCAGCTCTGTGCCTAACTCATCCGTCTGTCCAGCTGTGCTGCATCCCTCTTCTACCTCCAGCACATCAGAATAGAAGAGGACACAGGCCTTGACAGACATAAAATATCTGAAGCAGCTTTTTGCAGATGCTAAAGGACCCCAGCCTTCTCAAAGAGTACAGCTGGTGCTGTCCTTTCCTGTAGATAGTGTCCATGTTTGATGAGCAGTCCATCCTGTCGATGGAAACAGGTTGGAGATGTGGCATTTTCCTTTGGAAGTCTGCTTAGTCTTGGAGGTGTTTACCTGAAGATGATTCGACCTGAACCAGCCAGGAGGAGACAGAGCAGCAGCAATTTGAAGATTTTCATGTTTTGGTCAAGGTGGGGTTGAATTGTCTGTGGAGATGGAGGGAGGAGGAGGAGGAGCGCTGCAGTGTCCATGGGAAGGGGAGATGTTGTGTTTGTCCTTGTGGGTGGTGTTTGGAGGTGTGAGGGTCAGGGTGGAGGTGTGCTGGGGGTGGGGGTGGGGGGGGGGGGGGGCGGGGTTGGGGGGTTGCTCTTACAGTGTCACCCTCTTCTGTGCCCGTGATGGTTTTCATGCCCTCTGAAATACTAAGCTTTCTCAAACAAGACAAAGTACAGACAGTGTTTCTACAAGGAGCCCACTTATTGGATAAAGAGCACATGAAACTTAGACGAAGAGGGTGTAGGCCAACTCACCTTTCCAGGCTTATTATTCATCTTTTTTTCTAAAAGCAGAGGAGTAGCCATGTTGATGCATCGGGCCACGCCATTCCGCACTGAGCACATGTAAAAAAGACTCTGACGGTCGATTTGTCCATGGAACACTTTTTGGTCCCCCCATTACTATGGTTAATGTTGATGCCCCTCATACACATTCCCCGTCATGCACCATGATAGCAGCTTCTCCATACTCAAGCAGAGAGGTGTGCATCTTAGAAAGTGAATGATTAAAATGTGTTGACGCTCTGCCAAAGCAAAGAGTAGTTGTAGTATCGGGCTACAGTTGTACATTCTATCAGATTCAGTTCTATGATCCTACACAGACACTTCCCCTCCCCCCCTTTTGCTTCACAGTGGCGCAAAAAACATCGCTGAGAACAGCAACGAATCTAAAAAGAATCCCGATTATATGCAACTGTTTCTACAAACGGACGGGGCACAGAGTTTGCGAAGTTGAGGTTTGCACTTAACAAGAGAGACGTTTTTCCTAAACAGTCTGCAGAGAGTCAAACAGAGCTGAGCTCAGACAAACAGTCAGAGATGGCAGACATAATCCCGTTGTTTAAACTGTTGCTGGCGGTGTTTTTCTGCTCTCTCTGGGTTTATACACTTTACGAAGAAGCCTCTCCACGCCTCTCTGTTGTTAAAATGGAATCAAGAAACGATGTTATAAAGCAGAGGGAGGCGATGATTTCAGCCAGGTCTGGACACAGGACGTTTCCATGCACGCTGCTTGAAGTCAGCTGCTCTTTCTCCTCTTGTTCAGTGTGTAAGTCGAGCGTGGATAGACATGGACACCGTTTGTCTGTCAATCAAAATTGTCCCGCCCCCTCTATGAATATGTTTTGGCCTTCTTGTATGAAGCTACAGTTAAAGGAATTGGAAAGAGACACTACGACACACATTTCTGATTTAATTCCCAACCAATCAGATTTTTGTAATAAAACCCTGAAAACACGGGACAGAAGAAAGCAAAAAATGTTTTAAAACACTTCATGGACTTTTTGACATAATTTATTTTCAGGCACACATTCGTAACCCAATCAAAACTTCTTCCCTGTGACCTACTAATGGGTCTGGACCCACCAGTTGAGAACCCCTGGTCTAGGTGCTTTGTAGACTAATAGACTACATGGTGTTGAAATAAAAGTGGGGAGAAAAAAAAGACATTTAAGATAGAAATATTGGACATAAAAGGAATTTAAAAAAACACATAGAAGATGAAATGAAATAAATACAATAAAAATGAATGAAATAAAAATGTTAGATGAAAAGATAAACATAACCAAACTTTATAAATCAATAAAAGTCTTTTACCTTCAATTCAATATCGTTCATGTTGTCTTTGCAGTTTCCTCCTCGTACTGCCCGTCTGCTGGAGGAGACGACCGCAGCATATCTGGCTCCTCTGACACATCCGACAACAGCCAGTCAGATTGCAGCATCGGCAGCCGGCTCGCCATTTGGACCGAACCTCCCACCAACCCATCTGAAAACAGCAGTCACAGTAAAACAGCTCTCCAAAGCACTGAGAAGCTTTCTATCAACCAAGGAGGGGTAGTTCGGCCTGCTGCCAAGGCCCCCCGGCAGCTCCAGGAGATCGGCCGGCAGAGCTCGTCTGACAGCGGCATCGCCACGGGCAGCCATTCCTCTTATTCTGGAAGCTTCTCCTCCTACACAGGCAGCCTGGACATCACAGCAGGGGAGGACTTTGGGTCTGTTTTCAGCTTGCCTCCCCACTTGGCTCAAGACCTGAGCCCCTGTACCTGCTCTGCTGTCCCTGGACATGAATACCAGGTACCATCATCACTCAGGTACCTTTATGACTCACCCAAGAGTCTGATACAGGAGGGGAGCGGGACGACCAAAGACAATGAACCCTCCAACCCAAATACGGACACTCCTACCTCTTCAAACCTCACGACAGACTCGACAAAGGAGGATAAAAGTAGTGCCAGAACCTGTGAGGGCCACTCAGAAACTCCTGAAACAAAGTCAGCGAGTGAACACTCCGAGAAGGGTACGAAAACTAGGATTGCGCCCTCTAGTGAGCACCCAGACTCCTGCTACATCTGCACCTCTGTCTCCAAAACCATCGTGACCATCTGCTCCGTCTGTGGAGGATTTAAGGTGAGAAAAGAAATGTGTCTGTCTCTTCTTGCAGATTTTCTGTCTCTTTTTTTTTTTTTTCACCAGCTTAACGCTGAACAAAAGTGTAGTTGTATTCCCGCAGGCCATCTGTTTGCCTTAACTGCAGCAAAACAGGCGTCTTTGTCTTCTTCGTTTAAGTGGTCTCCTGCTCGTGCTCACATGTACATCAAGTAGCTTCTGTCATCTCACTCTCTCATCTGTGGTGTGGCTCGCTGTCAGTGTGACCTTTATGGCGTCCTGCAGGGCTGACACTGATTTCAGTGTTTGGTGTGAAAATATAAAAAAAAACAGTCCCATAATCCATCTGTGTAACACTTTCGAGTTCATGCAGCCACTCGACTTGGAAGCCGTCCTCTTATGTAGCAGACTTAGACCTTGAGAATAACCATCATCATGCAGTTTTCTCTTTTCAGGACTTTTCTTTGGTAAACATCCCACCCTTGATATTGATGTTTTACTGCTTTTTTGCAGCTCTTGTAACGCCCAAATTTCCCCCATTGGAGGATCAATAAAGGTTTTCCTCATCCTCATCCTTATCCTTGAGCTAAAGGATTGTTGTCTTTATTTAAGAAGAACATGTAAGCTCCAACTTGAATGTCATCCAAGTTTATTTTCAGCTTTAATATCCAAGTTAAAAATAAAATCTTCAAATAAAATTTGTCAATATGAGTGATGAGCTTTAGTTTTCTCCTCGGGATATTGATGCTGAAAATTATTTCGGCAGAGTTTGACCTTTCTTCAGTTTAATCAGGGGATTCTTCTCTAATCATTTGATTCATTAAATGCAAGAAAATGTCATGATGTAATCTCTATTTTTATATTCTTTATATATCTATGCTTGTAACAAGTTTTCTGAGCACAAGTATTCCATTAAGATAATGAAGTCTTTCCCTTTACTGCTCAGATATATCTTAATGTAAAGTCAACACTTTCCACACCCGAGTTTGTCTTCATAATGAGTTTCTTATTAATATGTTTACATGTGTTCAGACAGAGCTCCCTCTTTAAGTTCAAACTGCAGCGATAATTAACATGTAGGTGAAAACTCAAGATTACAAGATTAGCAAGTAGCATATAGCTCCACCTGCTGGTAGTGCAAGAAGTTAGGAATGCAACTATCATTTTTTGACCCGAGTCTTTGTTTTCAGTGGACTAAATGAAACACGACATGAGTAGTGTGGGAGAGCATGTATCACCTGAAGTGTGAGCAACACAATCCCCCCCCCCCCCAGTGTGTTTATTAGCTCACAGCTAAAGGGCTAGTTCAGAAGGAAACCTGAAACAACAACTTCATACATGAACAGATACACATGTTGTTACACATTTATGAATGTTTGGAGGATCATCTCATTCAAATCATTGGAATCATTATTGTATAAAAAAGGTTTGGTCTGGCTGGTTTGACATAAAGGGGGGGATTGTGGGTAATGAATGTCCTCCAAAATTCAAAGTGTGGAGTGAGCTCTGCGTGATGGAAGGAGTCATCTGATGTGACATTCAGAGCTCACACAGCCGGGACACCTTGCAGCAGCTGTGACACAAACAGTCCTCTGTGCTGGCACTGGTGATGTTGTATTTGTTTCTTATTGTCTACAAATCCAATGAAAAGACCCAAAGCCAACAATAAATTGAGCCTGTTGGAGCATATTATCTGTGCTTGAAAGCCTAATGTAGAATCTTTTTTTATTGAGCTGCACGGCAGAACAAATCCACCGCTGAAAATAGTCCCCACATTGCACTATTGACTCCTCTTTGGTTTCAGCTGTTTAACGGAAATGATGTCGCCTTTCTTCAAAAAGATGGAACCTTTTTTTTTTTTTTTTACATAA
Source organism: Symphodus melops (assembly GCF_947650265.1). NCBI lineage: Eukaryota > Metazoa > Chordata > Actinopteri > Labriformes > Labridae > Symphodus > Symphodus melops. Next base: position 9,924,735 of record NC_136710.1, read on the forward strand.
ACTTCTTCATCACGAACCAATCAGCTTGTGGCTTAGAAACACAGACATGTTGAGGAAGTCAGGAGGCATTGATACACGGATGAATGCACCGCTGGTTTCATGCTTTCCACACGATTGTTAGCAATTAAAAAAATGTCTATATCAATGCCAGCCTTTAAAACACCAGGCCAACGTGTTCGTATTTATAGTACACATGAATACCCTCTAATTAAACCAGTGAGCGTAAAGAATATAATTAGTATAATTTTCTGTTTCATGTCACAGGGGACACCGCACATCCCTGCAAGTGGATCAGTGATCCCTGCCATACCAGGTAAGTGTAAAATAACACTGCATGAATTTAATCCTGCATGTATGAAGGGAGTCTATGCATGTTTGATAAAAAGCATTCATTGCTTTTTAAGTTGATTTGAGACCAAATCAAAGTGTTTTAAGGGTTTTTCTTGCCTCCAGAATATCATATTTTCAATCCAGCAGATCCAAGTGTTGACAAATCATCTTGCAGCCAAAACAATAATGTGAAATCCTGCTCCTCTCTTGGCCTGGAGACGCCAACAGCGAGGATGAGTGAGGATTCACTGTTGCCAAAAAAGGGGAGAGAGAAATTAGCATGTCTCTTAGCCGATCTGCTAGGCTTTCCTAGTGCCGCTCGGCAGCTGGAGGCGACGTCTAACAGACTGAACTTGTATGAGTCGATGAGCTCCAGGAATGAGCTCATCTCTGCGGCTACTTTCACCTGTGCCCCATCGCGAGATGCACGGCCAGAAAAGAAAACAGTCATTTATGAAAACTGTTTCAAGTGTCAAGGAGCGCGCTGTCAGCCTCCTCCACGGGCCACACCTGCTGACATGCACCGCAACGGGAACACTTTCCCCTTAAAGACATTTCCAGCCGGGCAGAAGAGAAATGAAGACCAGGAAGTAGCTGCTAATGCTGCAGCTGGATCGCAGAGTGCAGACGGGCCGTGTCAGTATGAAGAGAAGAATGGTCTGAAGGTGACCAGTGAAGGTAAGAGGCCTCTCCACAAAGCTCCCCCGAGTCCTCCGGTGTCGTCTTTCTTCTTCGGCTCTTTTCAGAAGGATCCTGTCTTTGTGTCCGGCCTGCTGGTCTCTTTTATCATCAGTGGGGGGAAAAAACAACAACTCTCCTCCAGGCTTCTTTTCTTCCTCCTTTTAATCAATGGCTTGTTTTCTCTCTGCAATCTGTGGTGTTACCTTTTCTGTTCTGCTTTTACAACTCATCCTCCTGAGGGTCGTGAGATGGATTCACTCTACTAAATAACCATGAAAATTAAACGTGATACGCTCACTTTTGTAGAGAATCATTACCACCTTTTTGATAACGCTTCTGTAATGAGGGTTTATTGAGACGACAACCGCCTTCAAAAGCCAAGTGATTCCTTTTTTTCCTGAAAGTGAAGCAATGGAAGGCAAAAAAAAACATTTTTATCTAGCAACTAAAAAGTCCTCGACTGACTCGTGTAAAGCCGAATTACAGATTTCTAAGCGTCTAAGCAGCCTTTGTGTCAGGAGGATACATGTCATCTTATGACATTAGTGAAATAAGAAGTGTTAGTGAGTCATGCCGTCTGTTTATTGAATTTTTTTTATCCACCCCATTGAGCTCAATACATTTAGTTTGTGTTCATTTAGGCAGGGACAGTGTATAGCCACTGAGATTAAGTCCATCAATAAGGATCATCTTTTAAAAACAGCACCAGGAGAAATATAAAGTTCACATACAGTACGTAGGCTAAATATAAATCTATATTGTCACAGATTGATGTTTTATCTTGGGACATTTTGAATATTTGAACACACCTGCCATCAGTGTCTATCAGCCTATTGTGACCCCCCCCCTCCTCTGTCCCTGGTTGAAACCTTGTGTGCAGTCCTTTCTTCTTCCTTGATTTATCAGTCAGTCATAAATAGAAAAACAAAATAAACTAAAAGTTTAATTAACTTTTAGTTTATTTTGTTTTTCTATTTATGACTGACTTAAATGTTCCAAATGGATAAAAAAAACAACCAAAAAAACCAGTGTTCTCTTGCATGGTGCATCTCTTACCTTAACAAGCATGCAGCTTCTGGAGTCTGTCCCGTGAAGGTTATCCACTGACCTGTTCTTTTTTTGAATGCTTCAGTTTGCAGGATTGTAAAACGATGAATGCGTTTGTACCCAGGAAGCAGCATATAAGCCTGATTTGAACTACATCAAACTCCACTTTGGCTCCGTATGTCTAAAACACACTTTCTATTTCCTCTCATCAGACAAAAGGCATCATAGTAAAGAGGAAAGACGCAGAGCGGATCCTGCTTATGAGATCATGGAGAGCCGGGCGCTAGAGAGAAACTCCGAGGTAGGCCAATCAAAAACTCCTCTAATCCTCTTTATGCTATCAACAGCTCACACATTTTCACTGTTTGGGTCGTTGTACTTCGAGTTCTGCTCGACATTTCCTGGGATAACGTGTGATAACACGGCCCGAACGTTTGACGGGGGATTATAAAGAGTGAATGGCAGATCATTGTGGTAGAGCTGGAAAGGGGATAAATGATGTTTACTTAGAGTTTAGTAGATTTAGACTTTGTGGCAAATGAGTCGAGGTAGACTGCTGAAAAAGAAGAGATTGTCTTTGTAATGAGCTGAGTAACTTTCATGAATTGGAGTGCTATGAGACTTCAAGGTACAAACTCGGGAGTCTGATGTTATTTGATTTAGGGGGAGATGTTTCACTTATTGATAATATGAAGTTTGTGGTGTCTTCTACTGTAACTTATGAAAGTAGGATTTATTAAATAACATCTTAACTTGTTTTATCGAGGTGTATCTAACAAGTTAATGGACACACTTACCTTTAAAGGTACCATCAAATCTGCTGTGTGTGGAATGAAATGCAGGACAGGAGCCACAGATTGGACCTGAGCCCGGGCCATCCACTCGGGTTATTTTAGCCACCGTACATAGAGCGTGTGCACAAACAACTAGGCTCCAAGCAGCACTGTAGACACAGCTGTATGAATAATCTGTTATGGTTCAAGAAATAGCTACAGTTCAAACTTCTTTGTTCCCTTAAAATGAAATTTCTTTTTGTACCTTTTTCACACTAAGTGCTAAGCTAAGCTAACTGCCTTTCGGATAAACACTGAATGCACAAACATGAGAGCCTTAGCAATCACTTCATTTTTTTTATCAGAAGATAAACCAGAATATTAACCAGTCACATTATTTCTTGAAGATATTCCTTTGCCTCACATAACCGCGCCAGATGCTATCAAATGTCAGGATATTTATTGACGCCTTTAGCACTTTCACATTGAACAGTTATTATTTTGAAACAATTCTTCAAACTCAATAACTACTGCTGGAAAATCCACCTCGACCAGCTGATGCTCATTATGACAAACCTACACTTTTATGTAATAGCTTCAATCTGTCTCGACATAATGATGGTCCATCAAGGATTCCCTCTTTGTGGCCTTTCAGCGAGACTGAAAGCAATATGGCCACTCTCCAGCTCTAATTTTCACACCACAATAGCGGTGCTTACAGTAGCTGCCTGGAATCAGAGATTATGTGGCAGCAATTCCATAAAGGCATGGTGATCCTTCCAGAAGCATTGCAGACAGTGTTTCCACATGTTGGACGTAACCCTGAGTGCTCGGTAAATACTACACTATAAATACTCCAGTTCATTGAGAGGTTGAGGAAAAAGTCTCGCTAATGCTGCTTATGTGATAAAATTACGTGCTGGTCACTCACTGGAAATTCAGATCAACGGGTGTTAACTGTCTGTGTGTCTTACAGGCCGAAGAGAAAAGCAAGTACGAGTTAATGGGCAGCTGTGGTCAGCAGAAGTTCCTGCAAGAGACTGAAGGTGAGTGAGGCCGACGTCTAAAAGTGAACCAGATATTATTGGAGATTTTTCTAAAACAGACTTTTTCAACATGCAGATTGTTGGGTCTGTGTTTGCACATATTGTTTTTTTCTTCCCTAAAATGCATCTTTGTTAGGATTTTAAGAGTCTTTACAACAAGCAGGAAACGCTTCCACAAAGTCAATTAAAGTACTGACTCATATTCCTGAATGAACAAGCTACACTTCTGTTTTTGTGTGTACGTGTGTGCATGTGTGTGTGGTTTGAATCAAATAATTGAGGCTCATTTAGCCTCTAAAATAATCGACTTGCACAAGGCAATACACCAATAAAGCCAACGTTAGGAACACACAGGGACACCTCATACAGCTTGTTGACGTGACCTTATCTAGCGTAACACACTGTGGCGTTGATGGAAAGTTGTGTACATGTTGTTTCTTCCTCTGCTTAGCATTCACTTGTACATCGCTGCATGTAAACGGAATGTCCTGAGTCAGCTAGACAGGCTCTTTGTACAAGATTAATCTAAGCTGATGTTCAACATACAATTGTCACAAGTATCCAGATCCATAGAGTGAGTCCTTCAGGTTTATGCTCTAATGTCAGGCTTTTATTCTGAAAAGGATAATTGTGGGACTGAACTATTAATGAGGCTGCACATTGTAAACATCACTGTCCTGACATTAACCAGAAAGCTTCACATGCTAAAGCACCAATCTAAAGTTTAAAAATAACTGTGATATAATGTATTTAAATAACTTGGAGTCGAACACAGATACAGTAAACAGCATTTCCTGTTTGTATGTATCCGGCCAGATGTCACCATCATTTCACCATTGTCCTTCTACCACACGGCATTTGTCCTGCAACTGCTGTGAGCTCTTGCCAGTTTCAATCTTGCCTTGTAACTTTCAAAAGATGATTTAAAAAAAAATAATCAGGAAATAATTACCAATTAATTACTTTATATGAACTTCTCATAGAAACAGCTTCAAAATTGACTCACTTTTTTTTGTAGCTCATCATTTTTTTTTACATAGTATAGTGGAGGGCTCCCTGTAGTGTAAACATTTGTCTTCCTTCATCCATGTTTTATGAAGTGCCATAAACTGGAGTTACATAAGAACCCACAGTGTCAGGAGAAAGCAGCAGATAAGAAACCAAACCGAGAGAGCAGCGGTGCGTGAGAGGATACCTGCCCTGACGTGAGGCGAGGGGACAGTTGTCAGGGGACGTTTGGCCACTTAAAGCATCCTACTCCCACAAACATGCCCTCAGTCTAATGCACACCTGTTTTTAAAAAGTCCCAACAGCTGTCAGCATGCGGCTCCAAACCTGTCACTCATGTTCATGTACCTGCACACACATTCTTGGCTCTGTGTCATCTATCCAAACACTTAGATGCCGGTTTGATTGAAATTAGTAAAACACACACACATCGTGTGAGGTTTGAAGTTGTTTTAGAAACACTTAAGGTTGAGATTTTAATTCAAGTGATTCTAATTTGGAAACTGGGAGGTTTATGGCGGGACATCTCTCTGTATCTGAGAGTTTACTTTGAATCTTTCCTTCTCAAATTTAATTTGGTTGCTGTCTTCACACGAGTCATTTTATTTTATTTAACAAGATCTCTTTCACAAGGTTGACCTGGCCAAGAGGGAAGCAGCACGCGTCATGATAAATAGTCCAGGATTAAAAAAACTGTTTACAGACAGTAAGTTAAGAAAAAGAAAACAACAATTGCAAAAAACCAGATCAGTTTACAGATAACATGCGTAGTCGTAATGACAGGTTAAATCAGCCACACAGGAACCGTCAGATTGTTTCTCGTTTTTTTGTAAGATCGGTCATAAACGTCGTCACATACGTTGGATTTTACTACTTCATTTTAGGTTTGCATTTTGGAGCTCAGATAGAGGCTGTTTGTGATGCTTGAGCTCCAAGCTGAGGCTGGGTGTTAGTAGTTAACAGACCCATGCTGTTCCGTGATCTGTTCAGATCACACCCCGTAGTTGAAAATTGATAATTGTATTGCTGCTTAATCCATGTGCATAATCTAAGTGAAAAGAAAGCAGGTTAAATAGTGTGTGTATCTGCTGCAATATGAAAAAGTGTGTACTGTATGTGGCAGAGAGAGAGACCATGAGCTGACGCGACAACAATCAATAACAAGCCGACAATAGCGGGCTGAGCTCAAAGTAAAGTCTCCATGGTATCATCATATCAATACAGTTTGCAGGCTGAGGTTTCACTGTATAGAGATCTATAAAAAGCTGCTTAATAGGTGGAATCTGTGTAGGTACTCTTTCCATACAATGAAAGTACTCCACTGCTAGTAAAAATCCATGATTATATACCAAGATGCCGCCACAGATGGATGTCTGGGTAATGCGCTCTCCACTACTTATAGTGTTTTTGTGTTTTGTTTCTGCTCTCCCGATAATATACAGCTGTCATTGGCCTCTGTGTGTTTTCCCCTCAGATAGCAATTGACCCTGTGAGTCCTGGTCACTAAGCTCATGCAGGTATTGCCTTTAGCATCGCCCCATGAGGCTTTGCAAAGTGAATTATAGAAAAGTCCCTGAGCCTCAGAGCTGAGGGCAGACCAAGCGTAATAACGGCAGCCGTTATAAAAGCCCACACCAGCGCTCGGGCTGCTCGATGTCTGATCAATTAGGTAGCAGAGCTCCGAGATGTTGCCAAAGGCTGCACCCAGCGAGCAAGACTGTGCTGGCTCCTAATGGCTCCTCACTGGTCCCCCGGGTCCGAGCTCCTGGTAATAAGGCTTTGCTGCCTGATGCCATTTAGGAAGGGTCGGGTGAAATATTTTGTAAGCTTGTTTTACATTGAATCCTGCCTCTTAGCGGTTTACTGCAATTACATGACAGTGTAGTTACAACCCAGCTGTAGCTGTGAAACATACGAATCACTGACTGCTTTTATAGCTGCTGTTAAAATATATAATTGAGATTAATGTAGCTTAACACGACGACTCTGACACCAGAGAGGAAATCTGATTTATGGACAAAATGAATTCCTTTACTTGGGTGTGTAAACACTCTTCTTTCCTCATAAGCTCTAAATGACCGATTTAGCTCTTTTCTGTTGTTGAAAAGTTGATTATCTAACATATGAGAGAGTGAATGTGTTAATTTAATGACATGCTTAAACTGAATACCAAACAGTCTGGTCCTGATTTAGTGTGAATAATATACAGGCACTAGGTTAGTTTTTTTTATTTTTATCACAGATTTAGATGAAGGAATACCTGAATTCCCCCCCCACACACACACACACACACACATAAGACAGTCAGTCCATCTCCACCTTTAAATCCCAACTCAAAACCCATCTGTTTAAACTGGCATACTCACTGTAACTGTTCACTTCACACTAGACCTGTCTTTTGTTTGTTTTATGTTTGGTTTTAACCTCCTGTACTGCTTTTATCCACTGTAAGGCGACCTTGGGTGGCTTGAAAGGCGCCATTAAATAAAAATGTATTAATTATATGTAAGAATCCTATTCGCTATTTTTTTTAGATGACATAATCAAAAGTGCAGAGAGTCGCGGAGCAATTCAAAATACAGTCAGAGGCCAACACTTGAAAAGCTACTAGCAGCTCAAAGGGATTCACAATAAAGGGACAGGCTTGATATCCCTGAATGTTTCCTGCGTTGGTGCTTTACTGTGACGACTGTGAAGTGTTGCTTTAATTATTCTGAGCAGTGTAGCTCCAAGTGTATCTCTGAGATTTTGTAACTATAGGAGCAAGTGGAGCCAAAACAATGTTGATTAAGCAGACGATGAGTCAGCAAGTAATTAAACTGAAAGTTCAAAAACACAAAATTGTTTCTTCTTTATAGAAGTAAACTGAATAGTTTGGGGTTTTGGCTTCTTATTTATGAGCTGTGGGATTTCATTATGTGTTAATAACTTACCAAACTATGATGGTAACTTAGATGATAAATTGATGATGCATAAGAGGAATGCGTTTAGGCTTAAAGGCAGCCAGAGAGCAGTACAGTCTACATCACAGGTGTCAAACTCCAGTCCTCGAGGGCCGGCTTCCTCAGACTTTTAGATGTCTCCCTGCTCTAACACACCTGCTTTAAAACAATGTGTTGTCATCAAGCTCTGCAGAAGCCTGATAACGACTCACTCATTGGATTCAGCTGCGTCCGAGCAGGGAGACATCTAACAGTCTGAGGAAGCCGACCCTCCAGGACTGGAGTTTGACACCCCTGGTCTACATGAATGCATGATTGTCATGATAAGTTAGGTCACCTTAATCAGTTGTTCCCAAAGTGGGGGTCACATTTAAATAAATTAAATTGCACATTTTACCCATTACTTTTGAAATATATACAAACATATGATGGTGTTTGGGCTACTGTGTGGTGTTCTAATGCCAGTGTTTGGAGAGGCCTAGTAGTGTGTGTGGCTGTGTGCAATGTCAGATGTTTTAAGCGCCTCCAGGGACAATAGGTGTCCCCAGTCTCTAGCTCTGTTATATTGGGGGCTGCGGGCTGAAAAGTTTTGGAACCCCCAGCATTACTGGTTGTCTAAAAATTGGATTTCAGTGTGGCTGTTGGGCTGTGGTGGTGAGTCAAAAGATGTTCTTTAAGAAGAACTAAACAGCAGGAAGAAATGGTTGCAAAAATAAAGTGGTGGATTTATTAAACAAAAGAGCAAAAATAACAAATAAAAAAAAGAAACTAGACTTTTACAAACTGAAAGAAAACAAAGCCTCACAGCAAGCTGCCACAAACAACAGTTCTCCCAGACTCTGGCTCAAGCTAATGTCATGCTTCTATTGGCCCCGCTCTAATTGGAGCAAACTATTTCAGGAATAATAGTAACAATAATTATGATTTAACAGGACAATGTCATAATAATAATTAGACTCTACAGTTTAATATCCACTAACAGCAGTAAACAGGACACTTGTATTATTTCACCTTTTTCAGGTTGAAACAAAAACACAACAACAACTGAAGGCTTCTCTGTCCAATCAGGTACAGATAGCCTCACTTAGCCTGATCACTCTGCTGGCTGCAGTAAAGCTGTTTTAGAAACTGCATACTACTATATATGTAGCCGTGTATGTATATACTATATACTAGTATATACAGTATGCAGTATATACGATATATACTTCATACTGCTTACTGCATTAGACAGTCGTATGTTGTATGACTTTCTGTAATCAGTTATTTTGAAGTATGCTTGGCCTGGTTGACCTGGTTGCCGGTCCTGGTATACAGATATAAACAACAACAGTTAAAACAGCTGCGCTTTGACATTTAGATCTCTGAGCTAGCACTTTGCATTGTGGGAAACAGTACATGAGGTAGACTGGTCCAATGCATACTGTACATTTTTCCCGAATCAGTATGACATCCTGGTATTTTTGGCATAGTGCGAATCTTGCAGTTGTTTGCATACTATATACTGCATGCTACATTTTGGCTAAATCAGTATGTATTACTGGTATAGTATGCATTTTTGAAAACAGCCTGTTGGAAAGGACGGGGAAGGGGAAAACATATCGAGGAAGCTTTTCACTAACATTAATTTCATACTTTCTCTGTATTGTTCAGGGATGTCTGGAGTAAGAGGATTGGGAGTCTTTAGGAGAAAATGTACTTATTCCAAGAAACAATAGATGCCCAGTTATTCACATTTCTCCTCGAGTGTACCATCTCTCTGTTTTAAAGGTTTTAACTTCTTGGATGTCATTGTATTTAGAAGCTTCGAAATAATGGCACTGATGTTGGTCAAGGACATTTGTACAAATGTGCTCATATTTATGTTTGTTATGAAACTGTGTCAACCAGACACAGAGCCTAATAGCACTCGATCAAGCAGCCATGAAGTCGACTGCTCTCCTCTTTATCCCGTGTACCATCCAGCTTTATGACAGGTAAACCGTGTCAGGCACAATAAATCACAAACACAGCGCACTTAAGACACCAGCTGTCTGTCGTTTGTGTGTTTGACGGGAAAAGCAATCAAGGTGAAATGGTTTGAGGAAACGTTTCTTGTTAGTTTGGTGACACTTGTTGTTTTTTTTATGTCTTTTAGTTGATGGATTTTTAAATAATGAGCCATTAAATTTTCTGCTTGTACCCATTGGAAGTTTTAGCTTCATTTGTATTAGTATGAGTATTTTAAAAATGAATTGACTTTTCTTATAGTCGTTGACTTTTTTTTTTCCTACATTAAACATCTTTAATAGAAACATCACTTTTTATAAACAATCTTTTGTTAATCAAATTGATCGAAACAATTAAGGATCCGTATTTGTTGCATCTAACATATACAAGCTCCTGATTGGCTGCTACTGGAATTTTTTTTATAAATTTATAAAATGTCATTCTGAAAAAGCAGTCATGTAGGTTCCAAAAATGCACCATGAGGAGTGAAATGTTGAATATAGGGCTCTGGTGGTGGAATTAAAAGGGACACAGATTAGAAGTTGACTACGTCATCACACACCATAATGTATCTTATAATTTATCTCTGGAGCCTAATAGCTTATTATGCATGATTAGCCTCCGGGGCTAAATTCATTCAGATACACTGTGCCTCACAGTGTGGCTGCTGATTTCAGATCTGCTGCTGTGCTGTTTTATGATATTTTCACCTCATTGCAGATGTCTTTAAAGCAGAGGACTGCTGATTCAGGAGTTAGTCACTTTTAGAAGGAGTGTGTGTGTGTGTGTGTGTGTGTGTGTGTGTGTGTGTGTGTGTGTGTGTGTGTGTGTGTGTGTGTGTGTGTGTGTGTGTGTGTGTGTGTGTGTGTGTGTGTGTGTGTGTGTGTGTGTGTGTGTGTGTGTGTGTGTGTGTGTGTGTGTGTGTGTGTGTGTGTGTGTACTGCGTGTATGCCTCACAGTCAGTGATTTAGGCAGAAATGGGAAAACAGGGGGTGCAATTTTTTTCAGTGTCACTCACGGCGGCACGGCGCAGCGGAGGTTATGTGCTCCCTAACACACTGACGCATACACACATGCATACACACACACAAATACATACACTTATACACACACACATATACACACATACATGCACACACAAACACACACACAATCTGCCCCTCCCTTGTGTGTGTTGACCAAAAACAAAGACAACAAAAGAATCTTTACCAGAGAGAGACATCTCTGACTGCCTGCAGACATGCATATCTCTGCTTCCTCAAACACACACACACACACACACACACACACACACACACACACACACACACACACACACACACACACACACACACACATACAACTGCACACACGCACGCATGCATGCACAGTGAGTTGACGTGATTTTTCAACTGTCGCATGTTTATAGACACTTAAAGCCTCTTAGCGCCCTTTGTCATTCATTTACACAATCAGCAATGACGTTGCGTCAACAACCAGCGAATAGAACCCAACTGATCAGACAGTGTCACTGTAGGCTAGCTGTAGGCGCAGGTAGCCTCGGCTAACTCAGAGATAAATTTTAATCGGTATGGTGATGCAACATGATAGGCTGTCTTCTGGCTATCATGTTCTTGCGCACAGGACGACACACAAACACAAGACAATTGCGCTAAAATCCGACAGTTCATGTTTAAATGATGGGTCGAGAATGTGCCTTCTTTTACGTACCTGTTGTTCTGGGGAAGTGCCTGAGGAGCGTGGTGTTTTCCCAGAGATAAACTGTATCTAGGTCATAGAACGAACGAATTGAGCGGTGGCCGGTGTGGGTTGATGTCTCGAGTGCGCCTCCCGTCTTCTGCGTGTTGGTACCGGTTTTCGGCAAAAATATTCTTTGCCAGAATTAGAATGTAGCCTCATCAGACATTTAGCGCACAGTTGAGAAACCTGTGTACATAGTAAGCATTTCTATTAAATGTAGATATTTGCACGGCCTAGGTCAAGCCGTGCAGTCATTTCAAGGCCGTGTTTTTTTTAAATAGGCCGTGCAAAAAGCAGTTTTGCGGCAGGCTACAATTGGTATGCATATTTTGTATATATATTTCTCTATATATGTGTGTGTATGCATATATTTGTATATATATTTTATGTGTGTAAACATATTTGTATATATATGTGTATGTAAGTACTGTATGTATGCATGCCTCATACTGTGGCTGCTGATTTCAGATCTGCTGCTGTGCAGATGTCTGTCTGTACATGTGTATATATGTATATATTTGTATGTGTGTATATGTATGCATATATTTGTATATAGACACATGTATGTGTATGTATGCCTCATAGTGTGGCTGCTGATTTCAGATCTGCTGCTGTGCACCACACTGTGAGGCATACCACATACACACACACAAATATATACATACATACACATATATACAAATAAACATATATACACAAACAAATATGCATATATACACACATGTACAGACATATGCACAGCAGCAGATCTGAAATCCGCCGCCACACTGTGAGGCATACATACATACATACACATATGTGTATATATGCATACAAATATATACACATATACATAAATACAAATACATACACATATACACACGTAAAAATATATACATACACATATGCACATGTACAGACAGACAGGCAGACAGACAGCAGCAGATCTAAAATCATTAACCACACTGTGAGGCATACACACATACATACACACACATATATGCAAATATATACATACACATATATACAAATAAACATATATACACATACAAATATATATATATATATATACACATGTGCAGACAGACAGACGTCTGCACAGCACCAGATCTGAAATCAGCAGCTACACTGTGAGGCATGCATACATACATACATACATGAATACATGAATAAATACATACATACATACATACATACATACATACATACATACATACATATATCCACACACACACACACACACACACACATATACATACATACACACACATGTACAGACGGACAGACATCTGCACAGCAGCAGATCTAAAATCAGCAGCCACACTGTGAGGCTTACATACATACACACACAGACATAATATATACCCCCCCACACACAGACAAATATATGCATGCAAATATATACACATACACGTACAAATATATACATATACACATGTACAGACAGACGGATATCTGAAATCAGCAGCCACACTATGAGGCATACATATAGTACATACATACACATATATAAAAATATATGCACACAAATATATACACATATACACACACACACACACATATATATATATATATATACATACACACATACAAATATATATACATATATATATATACACAAATATATACAGTATATACAAATATATACATGTATAGACAAACGGACAACTGCACAGCAGCCGATCTGAAATCAGCAGCCGCATACATACATACATACACACACACACACACACACACACACACACACACACACACACACACACAGACATATAATATATACCCACACACACAAATATATGCATACAAATATATACATATATACACACACATGTACAGACATACATCTGCACAGCAGCAGATCTGAAATCAGCATGAGGCATACATACATACACATGCATATATTTATACATATACAAATATATACATACATACACATTTACAGACAGACGTACATTTGCACAACAGCAGATCTTAAATCAGCCACAGTATGAGGTATGCATGCATACACACACACACACACACACACACATACATACATACATACATACATACATACGTATACATATATATATATATATACACACAAATATATGCACATATATAAATGTACAGACAACCAGACAGACATCTGCACATCAGCTGCCACACTGTGAGGCATACATACACATATATGTGTATATATACAAATATATGCATACAAATATATACACATTCAAATATATACATATATACACATGTACAGACAGACAGACACATCTGCACAGCAGCAGATCTGAAATCAGCAACCACACTGTAAAGCATACACACATACATACACACGCATATATACAAATACACTCAACAAAAATATAAACGCAACACTTTTGTTTTTGCTCCCATTTGTCATGAGATGGACTCAAAGATCTAAAATTCATTCCAGATACACAATATTACCATTTCTCTCAAACATTGTTCATAAATCTGTCTAAATGTGTGATAGTGAGCACTTTTGCTTTGCTGAGACAATCCATCCCACCTCACAGGTGTGCCACATCAAGATGCTCATCAGACACCATGATTAGTGCACAGGTGTACCTTAGACTGTCCACAATAAAAGGCCACTCTGAAATGTGCAGTTTTGTCTCACAGCAAAATGCCACAGATGGCGCAAGCATTGAGGGAGCGTGCAATTGGCATGCTGACAGCAGGAATGTCAACCAGATCTGTTGCTCGGGCATTGAATGTTCATTTCTCCACCATAAGCCGTCTCCAAAGGCGTTTCAGAGAATATGGCAGTACATCCAACCGGCCTCACAACCGCAGACCACGTGTAACCACACCAGCCCAGGACCTCCACATCCAGCAGGTTCACCTCCAAGATCGTCTGAGACCAGCTACTCAGACAGCTGCTGAAACAATTGGTTTGCATAACCAAAGAATTTCTGCACAAACTGTCAGAAACCGTCTCAGGGAAGCTCAACTGCATGCTCGTCGTCCTCATCGGGGTCTTAACCTGACTCCAGATCGTCGCCGTAACAGACTTGAGTGGGCAAATGCTCACATTCGATGGCGTCTGGCACGTTGGAGAGGTGTTCTCTTCACGGATGAATCTCGGTTTACATTGTTCAGGGCAGATGGCAGACAGCGTGTGTGGCGTCGTGTGGGTGAGCGCTTTGCTGATGTCAATGTTGTGGATCGAGTGGCCCATGGTGGTGGTGGGGTTATGGTATGGGCAGGCATCTGTTATGGACGAAGAACACAGGTGCATTTTATTGATGGCATTTTGAATGCACAGAGATACCGTGATGAGATCCTGAGGCCCATTGTTGTGCCATACATCCATGAACATCACCTCATGTTTCAGCAAGATAATGCACGGCCCCATGTTGCAAGGATCTGTACACAATTCTTGGAAGCTGAAAATGTCCCAGTTCTTGCATGGCCAGCATACTCACCGGACATGTCACCCATTGAGCATGTTTGGGATGTGCTTGACCGGCGTATACGACAGCGCGTACCAGTTCCCACTAATATCCAGCAACTTCGCACAGCCATTGAAGAGGAGTGGACCAACATTCCACAGGCCACAATTGACAATCTGATAAACTCTATGCGAAGAAGATGTGTTGCACTGCATGAGGCAAATGGTGGTCACACCAGATACTGACTGGTTCTGAGTCCCCAGACCCTCAATAAAGCAAAAACTGCACATTTCAGGGTGGCCTTTTATTGTGGACAGTCTAAGGTACACCTATGCACTAATCATGGTGTCTGATGAGCATCTTGATGTGGCACACCTGTGAGGTGGGATGGATTGTCTCAGCAAAGCAAAAGTGCTCACTATCACACATTTAGACAGATTTATGAACAATGTTTGAGAGAAATGGTAATATTGTGTATCTGGAATGAATTTTAGATCTTTGAGTCCATCTCATGACAAATGGGAGCAAAAACAAAAGTGTTGCGTTTATATTTTTGTTGAGTGTATATACATACACATATATACAAATAGACATATATACACAAACAAATATACATATATACGTACAGACAGACATATGCACAGCAGCAGATCTGAAATCAGCCGCCACACTGTGAGGCATACATACATACATACATACATACATACATACATACATACACATATGTGTATACATACAAACATATGCATACAAACATATACACAAATATATGCACATCTACATACATACACATACAATACATACATATATACACATGTACAGACAGACAGACGCATCTGCACAGCAGCAGATCTGAAATCAGCAGTTGCACTGTGAGGCATGCATACATTCATACATGAATACATAAATACATACATACACACATATACACACACACACATACACACATACATACATACATACATACATACACACACATGTACACAGACATCAGCACAGCAGCAGCCACATTGTGTGTGTGTGTGTGTGTATATATATATATATATATATATATATATATATATACACATACATACATACACACACAAATATATACTTACAAATATATACACATACATATATACACATACAAATATACATATATACACACACGTACAGACGGACATCTGCACAGCAACAGATCTGAAATCAGCAGCCACACTATGAGGCATACATACACGTATATGTGTATATATACAAATATATGCATACATATATACCCACACACACACACACATATCTGTCTGAACATGTAAGTAAGATCAGTAATATAATCAGGGGCCTGTCCATGCAGGGCTTTGTAAACTAAAAGAAGGATTTTGAATTGAATTCGGTATTTGATCGGAAGCCAATGTCAAGAGTGTAAAATTGGAGTGATGCGAGTCGTTCTGCTGGACCTAGTTAGCAACCTTGCTGCAGCATTTTGAACTAACTGTAAATGATGAAGTGAGGATTTATTTAAGCAGGTAAAAAGGGAATTGCAATAGTCAAGACGGGATGAAATAAAGGCATGAATAAGCATTTCCAGCTCTGCTCGACACACAATTGATTTAAATGTTGCCATATTCCTTAAGTGAAAGAAACAGGAGCGGGTCAGTGACTTAACATGTTGATTGAAAGACATAGCATGATCAAAAATTACCCCAACATTTTTAAGATTTTATTTCAGAGATGAAGACATTGAACCCAGACACATATATACACATACAAATATACATATATACACATGTACAGACAGATATGTGTGTGTGTGTGTGTATATGTATGCATATATTTGTATATATACACAT